>NC_080685.1:439139-739139 GCF_030445035.2 Dasypus novemcinctus
CACCACCCCGAGCTCCTCCCTCCACCCCTGAGCTCCTCCCTCCACCCCTGAGCTCCTCCCTCCACCCCTGAGCTCCTCCTACCACCCCTGAGCTCCTCCCTCCACCCCCCGAGCTCCTCCCTCCACCCCTGAGCCTCCTGGTGGCTGCGCGGGCAGAGGCTTCCCGCCGTCCCTGAGCTTTCCGCGCTGGGGGCAGCTCCAGGCCAGGGACTTAGGACAGCACCGCATGGCTGGTCTGCTCTCACCACCCCCCTTGCCGCAAAGCAAGCATCAGTCTCTCACCCCAGGACGCTGGCCAGGCTGTGTCCAGACTGAGCACCAAGTCAGCCAGCGTTCAGGGCTCAAGAAATCAGACGGAGCTTAAGGAAATAAGGAGGCGTGAGTGGAAAGTGAAATGTGGGACACACACAGTGGAATATTGGCCGTAAAGAGGAACGGAGCCCCGAGGCGTGTGACGGCGCGGATGAGCCTGGAGGGCGTCACGTTGAGTGGAATAGGCCAGACCCTAACGGACAAACACTGGGCGATCCCGCTGATTTGAAGCACTTAGAATAAGCAAACGCAGAGTCGGAATCTAGAGCACAGGTTGCCAGGGAACAGGGTAGGGATAGGCAATGGTAATTAGGCTTAAATGAGCACGATTCCCATGTGGAATGAGGGAAATGTGTTGGTAATGGACGGTGACGACGGGAGTGTGGGAAAGGGTCAAGTTTAATTTTCACATGAGGGGGAAGCCGGAGCCTGCTCTGCAGTTGGAGGAGGGAGGGCAGGGGATCAGCGGCCAGGGCACGGAGAATTTGAAAAGTGGCACCGAAATGAGGGGTGGGGTAATGGTGAGTGCTGGGGGCGGGGCTAGAGCAGGGAGAGCCAATGGTAAGTGCTGGGGGCAGGGCTAGAGCAGGGAGAGCCAATGGTAAGTGCTGGGGGCAGGGCTAGAGCAGGGAGAGCCAATGGTGAGTGCTGGGGGCGGGGCTAGAGCAGGGAGAGCCAATGGTGAGTGCTGGGGGCGGGGCTAGAGCAGGGAGAGCCAATGGTGAGTGCTGGGGACAGGGCTAGAGCAGGGAGAGCCAATGGTGAGTGCTGGGGGCAGGGCTAGAGCAGGGAGAGCCAGTGGTGAGTTCTGGGGGCGGGGCTAGAGCAGGGAGAGCCAATGGTAAGTGCTGGGGGTGGGGCCAGTAGTGAAAGCTGCGCCAAATTTGAAAAGCGCACCAGGGGTGAAAGCAGCGCTGAGCCGGCCCAGTCAGCTGGAGTGTAGGGAAGGGAGCAGGGAATCAGAGTGAGAACCAGGAAAGTTAGCTAGACAACTGGGATAGGTTGTAAACCCTGAAGTACCCAATCAATGGGGAACAGGGAAGGGAACGCGTGTTAGGTTTAGGGTATAAATATCACTGTTTCTTGTTGCCCCCACCATGTCATCCATGTCGAGTGCCTGTTCTTGCAAGATCGTTAATAAAATTCTTTTCTCTTCCACAATCTGGAGAGCTTTCATTTTGTTACAGGTGTAGCTTTCTTTCTAACAATTCTCTCTACAAAAATTATATATATTTTTCCATTGCTAGAATCACAGTAAGTCTATAGTAGAATGCCAGTAAGTCTACTCTAGTCCATATTTTATTCCCCAACCCTGAGGATTCTGGGATGGTGATGCCCACTCCACCTCTAATTGAGAGGGGGCCTCGACCCCATACAGCTGATGGATGGGACTCTCTTGCTTGCAGTTGTAGACTCTCTCGGTTCCTTGGTATGTGGTTGTCCATCCTCACTTCCTTGTTAGCTGTCCAATGAACTGGAGAGTAGGTGTTGCAACTCCACTGAGGCCCAGGGCCCAGCTGGCACCTGGACAGGGTAGGGCTGTTTAAAAAAGTGTTTACCAAGCACTTAGAAGAGGGCCTGGAACCTAGTAAGCTCTAGATAAATGCTTTTAAAAAATAAACAAAAGAGATCCAGTGGGAAGCAGATGTGGCTCAAGGATTAGGCCCCTACCTCCCACAAGCGAGGTCCCAGGTTCATTTCCCAGTGCCTCCTAAAGAGAAGAACAAGATAGCAAGCTGAGGCAACAGGCTGGAACAGCAAACTGACACAAGAAGATGATGCAACAAGAGACACGAGGAAAACAACAAGCAGGAAGCAGAGATGACTCAAGCAATTAGGCGCCTCCCTCCCACATGGGAAGTCTTGGGTTTGGTTCCTGGTGCCTCCTGAAAAGAAGACAAGCACACAATGGACACAGAAAATGCAAACAACGAGGGGGTGTGGAGAAATAAATAAAATAAATCTTTAAAAAAAAAACCTACTGAACAAACTCCACAGCCTTCACCCAGGGTCCCAGCCACAGAGCACAGAATAGGCAAGGGAGCACACGTTAACCAGCAGGGAGAGGCACTGTTCCAGCGCCTGACGGTAAAGCTGCTTCTGAAAAGTTAACAGTCAATTTTGATGACAGAGCAGTGCATAAAAGTAGACACTTTAGGGAAGTGGACTTGGCCCAGTGGTTAGGGCATCCGTCTACCACACGGGAGGTCCGCGGTTCAAACCTCGGGCCTCCTTGACCCGTGTGGAGCTGGCCATGCGCAGTGCTGATGCGCGCAAGGAGTGCAGTGCCACTCAGGGGTGTCCCCCGAGTAGGGGAGCCCCACGCGCAAGGAGTGCACCCATAAGGAGAGCCGCCCAGCGCGAAAGAAAGTGCAGCCTGCCCAGGAATGGTGCCACACACATGGAGAGCTGACACAGCAAGATGACGCAACAAAAAGAAAAAGAAAAGAGTAGGCACTTTCATGGAGCCATCCTTTTATTCAGAAATTTGACATGTGTGTCAAGGACCTTGAAAATATTCCCAGACTTACCCACTATTGTGACTGTGTCCCAAGGAGGTAGTTTGAGGATCAAAGATTTATATACAAATGTTTTATACCACATTTTATATAATTATTAAGAATTAAGATCAAATGATGGTGCATACACAGAATAAGTTGTTATATAGTCAATGTATGCCATGTTTGGAAAAATTTTAAATGCTATGAGGAAAATTCACACCATATAATGTCAAATAAAGAGGGACTACATCCTATCACTTATAATGTATGATCCTAGTTATTATATAAAGAAAAATTTAAAAAAAGAAATTTACCAAAGTGTTAACAATGATAATTAATGAGTTGAGCAGATCTGAGTGATTTTTAATTTAATCTTTATATTCTTTCCGTATTTTCCAAATTTTTGAAAGCTCTTTTTCATAATCAGAAAAAGGAAATTTTTGCTTAGATTTACTTTTTTTTCCCCCTTTTATTTATTTATCCCTCCCCCCCCCCCCCCCCGTTATAACAGCACTGCTATTATAAACATCTTTGTGTATAGAGTGTTTTCTTCTTTTGACCTCTTTTCTTGGGGATAAGTTCACAGATAATAGTGATGTTTCTGTTATTCTGTTTGCCCAGTTGCCCTTCCAAGAGAGTGTTCATGATTTTTAAAGTTCCCCCAAATTAAATGTGTATCTGTTTTCCAGAATTTCAAAACTAGTTTTCTTGGGTTGTTACTAGTATAATAGCTATAAAATAAATCCTCAGTTTTAAGTTCTCCTTCCTTACATTTTAACTAGTTTTCATATTTATTATTTTATTTTTTCTAGCCTGTCTTAGAAGAAAGCATCCAAAAAAGACACTTTTAGAGGGAATCAGACGTGGCTCAAGCAATCGGGCTCCTGTCTACCATGTAGGAGGTCCAGGGTTCGATACCCAGGGCCGATAGTCACAATTCAAACATCTGACAAAGGACCTGCTCCAGAATCATATCCGCTCCCAAAGAGTCATTACAAAAAGGACAGACCCACCAGGATAAATGTGTCGTGAAAGACGTGCCAATGGCCGGACACCGATGGAAAGATGCTCAACTGCACTAGGCATCGGGGAAATGCAAGGTGAAACATAACGTGGACTGAAACAGATATTTTTACACCAATGTTCACAGCAGCATTACTCAAACAGCCAAAAGGTGGAAACAGCCCAAGTGCCCATGCACAGAGGACTGGGTAAACAAAAACATACGATGGCTATCTTCCAGCCGCAGAAGGAATGAACCGCTGATACAGGCCGTGCACAGATGGACCCTGAAGACGTGAAGCTAAGTGAGGGGAGCAGGCACAGAAGGACTAATACTGTCTTGTTCTGCTCATGAAATATCCAGAATAAGCAAATTCATACAGACAGAAACTCTATTAGAGGTTACTAGGGGCGGGGAGGAAGGGGAATGGGGGATTATTGTTTAATAGGTACAAAGTTTCTGTTTGAAGTGATGAAGTTTGGTAATGGGCTCTTTTTTAAAAAGATTTATTTATTTATTTATTTATTTTTTAGTCCCCCCTCGCCCCACCCTGCTGTTTTTGCTGTCTGTGTTCATTCACTGAGTGATCTTCTGTATCTATTTCTCTTTTTGGACTTTTCTTCTCATTTTTTCTCCTCTAGGATTCACTGGGATTCAATCCTGGGCACCTCTCATGTGGAGAGAGGGCCCCTGTCAGCAGCACTACCTCGGTTCCTGGTCTCTGCTGCACTTCCCCTTGACTCTCCCCTTCATCTTGCTGTGTGACTCACTTGCATGGGCACTGGCTCACCGCACGGGCACTGGCTCACCACGCGGGCACTGGCTCACCGCGCGGGCACTGGCTCACCGCGGGCACTGGCTCACCACGCGGGCACTGGCTCACCACGCGGGCACTGGCTCACCGCGCGGGCACTGGCTCACCACGCGGGCACTGGCTCACCGCGCGGGCACTGGCTCACCATGGGCACTGGCTCACCGCGCGGGCACTGGCTCACCGCGTGGGCACTGGCTCACCATGGGCACTGGCTCACCGCGCGGGCACTGGCTCACCGCGTGGGCACTGGCTCACCATGGGCACTGGCTCACCGCGGGCACTGGCTCACCACGCGGGCACTGGCTCACCGCGGGCACTGGCTCACCACGCGGGCACTGGCTCACTGCGCGGGCACTGGCTCACCGTGCGGGCACTGGCTCACCATGGGCACTGGCTCACCGCGCGGGCACTGGCTCACCGCGCGGGCACTGGCTCACCATGGGCACTGGCTCACCGCGCGGGCACTGGCTCACCGCGTGGGCACTGGCTCACCATGGGCACTGGCTCACTGCGCGGGCACTGGCTCACTGCGGGCACTGGCTCACTGCGGGCACTGGCTCACCGCGCGGGCACTGGCTCACTGCGGGCACTGGCTCACCATGGGCACGGGCTCACCGCGCGGGCACTGGCTCACCGCGTGGGCACTGGCTCACCATGGGCACTGGCTCACTGCGCGGGCACTGGCTCACTGCGGGCACTGGCTCACTGCGGGCACTGGCTCACCGCGCGGGCACTGGCTCACTGCGGGCACTGGCTCACCATGGGCACTGGCTCACCGCGTGGGCACTGGCTCACCATGGGCACTGGCTCACTGCGCGGGCACTGGCTCACTGCGGGCACTGGCTCACCGCGGGCACTGGCTCACCGCACGGGCACTGGCTCACCGCACGGGCACTGGCTCACCGCGGGCACTGGCTCACCGCGTGGGCACTGGCTCACCGCACGGGCACTGGCTCACCGCACGGGCACTGGCTCACCGCGGGCACTGGCTCACCGCGTGGGCACTGGCTCACCGCAGGCACTGGCTCACCGCGTGGGCACTGGCTCACCGCGGGCACTGGCTCACCGCGGGCACTGGCTCACCACGTGGGCACTGGCTCACCGCGCGGGCACTGGCTCACCGCGGGCACTGGCTCACCGCGCGGGCACTGGCTCACCGCGGGCACTGGCTCACCGCGCGGGGCACTGGCTCACCGTGCGGGCACTGGCTCACCGCGCGGGCACTGGCTCACCGCGCGGGCACTGGCTCACTGCGGGCACTGGCTCACCGCGCGGGCACTGGCTCACCGCGCGGGCACTGGCTCACCATGGGCACTGGCTCACCGCGCGGGCACTGGCTCACCGCGTGGGCACTGGCTCACCATGGGCACTGGCTCACTGCGCGGGCACTGGCTCACTGCGGGCACTGGCTCACTGCGGGCACTGGCTCACCGCGCGGGCACTGGCTCACTGCGGGCACTGGCTCACCATGGGCACGGGCTCACCGCGCGGGCACTGGCTCACCGCGTGGGCACTGGCTCACCATGGGCACTGGCTCACTGCGCGGGCACTGGCTCACTGCGGGCACTGGCTCACTGCGGGCACTGGCTCACCGCGCGGGCACTGGCTCACTGCGGGCACTGGCTCACCATGGGCACTGGCTCACCGCGTGGGCACTGGCTCACCATGGGCACTGGCTCACTGCGCGGGCACTGGCTCACTGCGGGCACTGGCTCACCGCGGGCACTGGCTCACCGCACGGGCACTGGCTCACCGCACGGGCACTGGCTCACCGCGGGCACTGGCTCACCGCGTGGGCACTGGCTCACCGCACGGGCACTGGCTCACCGCACGGGCACTGGCTCACCGCGGGCACTGGCTCACCGCGTGGGCACTGGCTCACCGCAGGCACTGGCTCACCGCGTGGGCACTGGCTCACCGCGGGCACTGGCTCACCGCGGGCACTGGCTCACCACGTGGGCACTGGCTCACCGCGCGGGCACTGGCTCACCGCGGGCACTGGCTCACCGCGGGCACTGGCTCACCGCGCGGGCACTGGCTCACCGTGCGGGCACTGGCTCACCGCGCGGGCACTGGCTCACCGCGCGGGCACTGGCTCACTGCGGGCACTGGCTCACCGCGCGGGCACTGGCTCACCACATAGGCACCCTTGCCGTGGGCTGCTCGGCTCGCCTCTCAGGCACTCACATGGGCCCTCGGCTCACCACACGGGCACTGGCTTGCCACGTGGACACTCACATGGGCACTCAGCTTACTGTGTGGACACTTGGCTCACCACATGGACACTGGCTTACCGTGCAGGCACGCTTTCTCTTCTTCTTTTTCACCACGAGACCCCAGCGATCGAACCCAGGTCCTCCCATATGGTATTCGGAAACCCTATCACTTGAGCCACATCTGCTTCCCAGTAATGGACTCTTTTTGGATTCTTTTTAATTAAAATACCTTTGACATCCATCTAACTTGGATATTAGCACAAAATTGTAAATTTTAACTAATGCCGCTGAACTATACACTTAAAAATGGTTAAAATGGCAAATTTTGTGTTTTATCTATATATATTACCACAATAAAAATAAATAACACAATGTAATACCAACACACTCCTGCCGTAAGGAAAAAGGAACAGACACCCAGGTCTGGCCTTTCCCAGCGTCTCCTGAGGCTGCCACCTGCGCCCAGGACCAGCAGCAGGCACACCCGGCGGAAGTCAGGCACGTGTTCATCCAGTACGGGCGGAATGTGCACGGCAACGCCACTCAAGTACCCAAACCACAGTGACCCGCAGGTGCCGGAACCACGGGAGAAATTACCACAGGGGACACAGGAGGACAGTGAAAACCCAAGAGCGCTCACTGGATAGTCCTACTCCATTTATTCGGGTCCAGATAGTGCCTCAGGGGCTTTGGGAGACGCTACCATCCTGTGTCTTGGTCTGGAGGCTGGTTTTGTAAAATATTCATAGAGTCCATCATGGTTTACCCATTTCAATACTAAATATCCTCTGAGACCATGGTTTGTTTTTTGTTCATGGTTTGTTTTTTGTTTTTTTAAAGATTTATTTATCTCCCCCCCCCACCCCAATTGTCTATTCTCTGTGTCTATTTGCTGCGTCTTCTTTATCCGCTTCTGTTGTTGTCAGCGGCACGGGAATCTGTGTCTCTTTTTGTTGCATCATCTTGTTGTGTCAGCTCTCCGTGTGTGCGGCACCATTCCTGAGCAGGCTGCACTTTCTTTCGCGCTGGGCGGCTCTCCTTATGGGCGCACTCCTTGCGCGTGGGGCTCCCCTACGTGGGGGACACCCCTGCGTGGCACGGCACTCCTTGCGCACATCAGCACTGCGCATGGGCCAGCTCCACACGGGTCAAGGAGGCCTGGGGTTTGAACCATGGACCTCCCATGTGGTAGACGGACGCCCTAACCACTGGGCCAAGTCTGCCGCCCGAGACCCCGTTCATGAAGAGGCCTGCTGAGGAGATACTTGAAACACATAAAAACACATTTGTGTATCATTTAGATCTTTGCCTACACCCTATTAAATAAGGGCTTTTCTTCTATAATCTTTTCATCTTTCTCTAAAGATGCGTCTCTAGGTGTTTCTATAGATATTTACAATTTGAGAAAATTTTAATTTTCATATTTAATGAATAGGTTTCCCCCCACAACAAGATTTTGAATGTAAATGAGTGGAAGGTTTGCTATTTCTCTGGGGAATCTTTTCAAATAATTTTTATTTATGTTGCCCTTGGTTTTTCTCTTCTTATGTGTTTTTCAAGAGCATTTTACCACACACTCCTGTGTTCTCTGACTCCTGCGTCTTCACAAGGTCCTTGGAAGCAGGGAGAGGACGATGCTGCCAGCCCCTCCCTAGGTTGACCCAGGAGAAGGGGGCGCTTGGCCCCGCCGAGTCCAGGGCCGGGAGAGGGAGGCGGGGCCTCTCGTTCAGCCCCTTCCTGTACCGCGTCCCAACCTCTGTAAACGGCTTTGGGAGAGGAGGGCCCTCACATCGGCAGCGCCTGGGCTGCCCCTGCCCTCGACCAGACCGACGGCCAGGCCTGGTGCTGGCAGCCGCATTCCACGGAGGAGACAGACGGTCAACGAGCCCCAGCAGGTGCAGGAAGTCAACAGGGCGGCTGCATGGCGGCCGCCCCCCCAGGAGGCCGCTCGAGCCACCAGCCCAGGGCAGGCTGTCCAGGGGCAGGCGGGAGCGTCCGGAGCCCGAGTGCAGGGCCTGGCTGCGGGGGCTCGGCCGCCGAGCCTCCTCCTCTGGGGGCTGCAGGCCTGTGCAGCCCTGGCCTGGGCCCTCAGCACCCGAAGGCTTCCTCCTGTAAAACGGGGACGGTGATGTCAGCTTGCAGGGGTCGCTGCGAGAATTGCAAGGTGTCTGGACATGACCTTCCTCAGGTGGTAGTTTATTTGAGGAGGCTTGGGAGCATGATGGGGATTGTGGGGCAAAGAGCAGCGGCGGAACCTGCCGCCCAGCTGGGCACCGGACAGGCTGTCGTGCTGGGGGCAGCAAACGCTGTTTCTCGTGAGCCGTGGCTCCCCGCGTGGACAGCCTCCTAAAGGCCAGGGCACAGGGCACCCTGCTCAGCGGCGGGTGCTCAGCCGGCGTTTGTTGGATGAAATTGAGCCGTATTCCAGAGGTAGAGCCTAGACGTTTTTATATCGTAAAAGTGCCTTGATTATAGGAATGTAGGAATATAAGGGATTGGGAAGCGGGAAAAATAATCCATTTCCACATCCCCCGATGATGCCCAGCAAACAATAAGCTGTCATTTTCCCCTACGTATATTCTTAGATTTTACACAATATTCTTAAAACTACCATCATTTTTCAGCCTTCCCCCCACTTATTCAGTTATGGTCTATCTGATAGAACAGTGAGACTGGAAGCTTCCACGTTGTTTTATCGATGAATCCTTTAATAAACGAAATCTTTTGTCGACCCCCCACACGCCCAGCTGTGCTAACATTTTCTTCAGCTGCGTCCATCCTCCGAGTCAGAGGCCTGGTGCTTACTGAGGACAGCGAGTCAAGAAACGATGGGGCGCTTTCGAGGAAGACAGACCTGGGGGCTGGAGCCTCCACTGATGTCCCCGACACCCCCAAACCGCAAGCTGCAGGTGGCCTGGCTGGAGGCGCCTCGTGGGGCGCGGCCAGGACCTCAGGGGACGCGTGGGTGCCTTGGGGACCAACCCAGGCAGCTCTGGTCCTTCAGAGGCTGGGATTTTGCCCGGTCCCCGCACCTCCAGACCTGCACCCCACCCCTGCTCCTGCTGTGGGGCCTGACGCCTCCCACCCGCCCTCTCCTCAACCTGCTACCCAACTTCCACTTCCAACACTGTTCTCGGAGATGGCGGAGAGAGCCTGTGTGTGCTCTGTGCTTCCTCCGGGCAGAGGCCTCTCTGGTCCCGGTTGGGGGACGACCAGCACGGCATCCGTGTGTGCACTGCCCTCCCAACAGAGTCACAGGAAGGGACCAGAGCTGTGTAAAATAAGTGGTGTACAATACAGTGCAACACAACACACCCAACACAACACAATAAAATAAAACGAAGTTTTTAAAAAATATTTTTTTTATTCCCCCCCTTGCTGCTTGCTTTGCTGTCTGCTCTGTGTCCACTCACTGCGCGTTGTCTGCTTGTCTCCCTTTGTTGCCTCGTCTTGCTGCGTCAGCTCTCGGCTGTGCGGGAGCCGGCCATCAGCTCTCTGCGGCACACGGGCGAGCTTGACTTCACAAGGAGCCCCAGGACGTGAACCCACGGCCTCCCATGTGGTAGACGGGAGCCCAGATGATTGAGCCGCAGCCGCTTCCCTAAAATGAAATTTTTTTCTTTAATGAAATTTTGATAACACAAAGACAATGCACTTCTGGAATGTACAAGGGTATGCAAATCCCAGCAGAAAACAATACCAAGGGATTAGGAAAGAGTTGTTTGTTGAGAAGTAATACTTTCATGGGATATTCAGTGATTGTCTGGCAGAGGGAACACCGAAGTGACACCTGGGCTCCAGCAGCAGAAGGGACGCCCCTGCCGGTCCCCGGGCACGCGGCGGCCTCGTGGCCAGGGCTCGGGGCGCGGACCCCGCACGCGGGCTGCCCTCGCATCTATTCTGATGAAACAGGGGCTCCGGCTTCTTCCTCAACCACCGTTTTCAGGGGGGACCGCGCGCCCCTGGGGGCCTGACACGACCTCGAGGACGGGAAGGGGGTCTAAGCCGTCTTCTGGGAACGCCGTCAGAACCGCGGCGCCTCCTGGGCCGCCCACGTCCGCGGAGCCCTGGTCCCCCGAGGCCGAGCGGCCGGAGGCGGCTTCGCGGGGCGCCCGGAGGCGGCGGGCGGCGCTTAGGAAGTGACGTGCCGACCCGCGGGCGGGACTTCCGGCGCGGGCGGGCGCTGCCTTTCCGGAGTACGAGAGCGGCCTCGCGCCCCCCGCCCGGGTCAGGCTGCGCCGAGGGCCCGAGGGGCGCGGCCTGCCGTCTCGGGGGCCTCCAGGCTTGGCGAGGAGGGGGCGGCTGAGGGGGCGGCGCCGGGGGTGTGCACCGCCGGACAGGGCGGCGCCCCGCGTGGACCCGCAGTCCCGGGGGTCCCCGACGCCCACCACCCGCCCGCAGCGGCGGCGCAGCGCGTCCTGCAGGTCGAGCCCTTCAGCAGGGAGGACGCGCCGCGCCGTCGCGGGCCCACCGCCCCGCCGGGCCCACCGGTCCCGGGACCTCGGCGCACCCCGGGGCTTCCGGGGCGCCAGCCGCGTCACGGGCCCCCGCCCCCCAGTCGACTGCTCTCGCTCTGCTCCAGTTTTAAACGGCCTGTTTCCACCCGCAAACGTGGGCCGCACCTCATGCTCCACGTGGGAATATAGAACACCCGACAGTCTGCCGGGCGCCGGCCGAGCCCCCGCGGGGCCAAGGCCGGATTCCCAGGCCACGGCCCGCCCGGCGCCACCCCGGCGGTGTCCCGGGGAGCGGGCGCTGCCCACGCGGCTGCGCCCCTCCGCGCACTGGCTCCTTCCGGCCGCCGCTGGCTCTGCAGTCCGCCCACCGCGCTGCTCCTGCGGCGAGTGAGCCCCAAGGGCGCAGGGTAGACCGTGCTCGCGGCGCTTCAGAGGTAGTGTCTGAAACAGAAGGGGGCCATCCCGGGTTAGTCGCGGAGGGGCCCTGATGCAGAACACGGAAGCCTGTTGGCCTTTATAAAGGGCATTTATCTGGCGTAGGAGCTTACAGACACCAGGCCATACAGCACAAGTCACTTCCCTCACCAAAGTCTCTTTCCACGTGTTGGAGGAACACGGCTGCCCACGGCTGCGAGGGCTCAGGCTTCCTGGGCTCCCCCCTCCCAGGGCTGGCTTCTCTCTGGGCTCAGGTTCCTCTCTTCCCAGGACTTGCTTCTTCCTGGGCTCAGGGTTCCTCTCTTCCTGGGCTGGCTTCTCTTTCCTCTGTGAGCTTACTTCCCCGGGGCTCCAGCTTAAGGCTCCAGCATCAAACTCCAGCATCAAAGCTCCAACATTAAAAACCCTCCAACTCTGTTCTTTGCCATCCCTTTTATTGATGTGGCCCAATCAAAGCCCTAATCATAATTTAACCACACCCAGGTACAGACCAATATCTATTTCTGGAATTCATAACTATATCAAACTGCTACATATCCCATACTATTTTTCTTATTACACGTAGAAATGGTATTTTGGGTAATTTGGGTTAAATGAAATATATTGTTAAAATTAATCCCACCTGTTTCTTCATACTTTTTAATGGGACTAGGAGCAAATTTTAAAATTACATGTGGCTCACATTCTATTTCTTTTGGACAACGGTACTTTAGAGTATTCAAAAACTTCCATTTTTTGAGCAATTATGACCTGCCAAGCACTGGCTACGTGCTTTACATACTATCTTACTCAATCCTGACAACCCTAAAAGGTGATACTGTCCCATTTATATGACAATAAGAGAAGTGAAGCAAGAGAGGTTGTCAGAGGGAGACTGTCATAAAGTGGCAATCTGTTACTGTTGTGTGCATGTGCCGCGTGCGACACGCGTGGGTGTGTGAACAATGGCACCTTCACAACTCAACACAGGCGCCTCTTGTCATCAGTTTGCTTGTACATACTCAACGCAATGAGCTGCTCTGCTTCTGGGATGGCTGAGCAGCTCCTTTAGGGCCAACCTTCCTGGGGTTAACAACATATAAACAACTTGGAATGTTCTGGAGAGCAACCAGAGCAGGCAGACGCTTGAGGGGAGCTACGGCTCGGAGACGGGCTTGGCACTGGGCAAGGACAGGGGCTACAGCTTTTAGCCCCTTCTCTGCACTGTGAGCTGACAGAAAAATCACAGAATTGCTGGCCTGAGGAATCAGAACAGAGATGAGGGAAATCACAGATGCTGCGAAGTGCAGAGATCCCGAAAGGAAGAGAGCCAGAGCAGGGAGAGCCAGGACTTGCGCAACTGAACGCTGCATCGCAGCATGGTGGCGGCCAGGGCGAGCTGAGGTGTGCGTTGCCACCCCCCTGAGAATAAAGTCTGAAGTCTGAGGCCCACCAAGTTACAATCCGGCTAAAAGTGGGAGGGAACGGGCACGGGCAGGAGCACTGCCAGAGACGTGACAGTGTGAATGCAGTTACGCCTTCCTGTGGCGTGGGGCCTCGTAACTGGATGCATCATTGAGGCCCAAGCCAGGCTGGGCGTCCAGCCTCATTAGGTCTTCTTTAAACTGAGAGCTGAAAGCAGAAACACACAGGAAAAAGAGAACCGCCACCTTTACCCTGCCACGTGCAAGGATTCCAGGCTCGCCTACAGCTGCAGAAAGAAGCCCCAAGAGGCCTGTGGAGGTGCCTGGGCGGCCGCAGCTGACCTCCAGAAGAAAGCAGAGTGCCCGGCAGGCGCAGCAAGACAACAGACCTGTTGACAGCCGACCTGTGGTGAGAAAGCATCGGACAACGCCTCGATTTGGACATTTTCTCACAGCCTCGGACCTGTGATTTTACCCTAAATAAATTCCCTTCATAAGAGCCAACCCATTTCTGGTATTTTGCATTGGCAGCCCTTCGGCAAACTAAGACAAGAGGTATAGAACAGGATACACAATCTGTAATACATTATTCACAATGTCCAAGATACAATCCAAAACTATTAGACAGCTGACATCAGGAAATTGAGATCTCTCAAGAGAAAATAGGCTGACTGAGCCTGAGAAGATGCAAAGACTGGAATTAGCAGACAATGATTTGAAAGGAGCTATTACAACTACACTCAAGGACATAAAAGAAAGTATGCTTGTGAGAAATGAAAAGATAGGAAATTCCAGCAGAGAACAGAAACTAGAAGAAAAGAGGAATTATCAAAGAAAATTCTAGAACAGAAAAATTAAAAATTCCTTCTATGGGCTTGGCAGAATGGAAATGACAAAGTCAGTGAACTTAAAGATATAGCATAAAAATTATTTACTCTGATGAAAAGAAACAAGTTTGGGGGGACAAAAAAAAAAAGAACACAGAATCAAATCAAAGGCTTGAGGTTTAGCATGTTTGTAATTGAAGTTCCAGGAGAGGAGAGAAAAAATGGGACAAGAAAAATACGTAGAAAACCGCACACCTAGACACACCTGAAAGAAGACAAAGAGACATTATAAAAAGGGGATCAACAACTTGAATGTCCACTGACTTGTCTTAAGAAACAGTGGAGGCCAGAAGATGATGGAACAAGATCTTTAAAGTGATGAAAAGAAAAAAAAAATAAAAGACAATTTATCACCAACAGTCAGGGCTACCAAAAACGCCAAAGGAAGTTCTTCAGGTTGAAAGAAAATAATACCAGAGGGAAACTCAGAAGTGGTAAATATAAGGCGACACTGTACATACACATATAACTTTTTTTTTTTTTTGGAGGTACCAGAGATTGAACCTGAGACCACGTACATGTGGAGGCTTTCAACCACTGAGCTACACCGGCTTCACTAAAGTGGTACAATATTAACATGAAGTAGACTGAAAAATTTTAATGTACATTATAATCCCTACAGAACCACTTTAACAATTAGGCAGAGTATAGCTAAAAACCAACAGACAGACAACCAGCAGGATAGTGGCAGAGTAAGGAGCTCCTAGAGTCAGCTCCTGCTACAGGGCAGTTATAAATGCCCAGAACTCTCTGGAGCTGCTGAAGCACCTGTCTGGGGGCTCCAGGAGGCCAGAAGAACATCCTGCAATGCCCTTGGGGGAGTGGAAGGAGATGTCTCATCTGCAGAGAAGACTTGTAAGTAGAGGCTCCACACCACGGAGGCTGGTGCCATCCTCCATTGGAGGCACAAGCTGCCTCGGGAGCTGTTCCACGGCTGAATTGAAAGCGCCACTTCCCAAAAATGGGGGAGGAAGAGACGGTTGGGCACCAATTTCAGCTGCTGATGAGTAAATTCAGCAGGCTAAAGTATAATCCTGAGAACAGCTAAAGTTTGAGCCTGTCCAAGTAGAAAGAGGCCAGGAACCGCCATCTGAACTCTGCGCCTGGCACAAGGGGAAGCAGGGCAGACTGAGAATCCCAGTGCTGGTGGGGACCGGTGTCTTTCCACCCAGGTCAGATTGCAGCTCTAGCCTAGGTCCCAGTGCCACCTCCAGCAGGGAGGAAGCTGCAGGGACCTGTGCTAGCCCCTTCGGGAAATTACCAGCCAAGCCGCAGAGGCTGGTGATTATCCTACTCTGGCAGCACAAGCTGCCTCAGGAGCTGTTCTGTGGCTGGAATTGGAAGCTCCATTTCCCAAAAACGCGAGGAAGAGACGGTTGGGTGCCGATTTCAGCTACTGATGATAGACTTGGTTGGCTAAGATATAACCCTGGGAACAACTGGGGTATGAATCTGCCCAAGTGAGAAAGAGGCCGGCGACCACTATTTTGACTCCGCCCCCAGCCAGAGGGGAAGCCAAGACCAAAAATCACAGTGATGGTAGGAACCAGTTTCTTTCATGCAGATCAGCCTGCAGCCCCAGCCTGGGCTTCAGCACCGCCTCTGGCAGGGAGGAGGCTGGGGCCCCTGCACCAGCCTGTCCAGGTAACTGCAAGTAACTCTGGCTGGCACAGTCTGAAAACCAGAAGTCTACTGGGGCAACTGCAGTCATCTTGGACCCGCACTGCATAGATTGCTGCCCACAACTGCAGCTCCACCCCCGTTGCAGGCAGGAGAGAAAGAGGCATGAAGCTTCATCAGTCTCTCCGGGCAACTACAACCTAGGCCTGCATAACTTGGATTATTCCACACAGCTGTGACTCTGTCCCTACCCCTGGCAAAGGAAAAAAGTTGGGAGAAGCTTCATTGGTCCCTGGCGCAATGAGGGCAGCTTGAGCCTCCACGGTTTTTAGCACCAATTACATCCTTGACTCCTACTGCACAACCAGTAAGGGAGAAAGGGCAGGAAGCTCTAAACTAAAGAGAAAAACTGTGCCCAGAATACTCTAGTAAGCCAGATGCCAAGACACCAACAAAAAATGTCAATCCACACCAAGAAACAAGAAGATATGGCCCAGTTAAAGGAAAAAGATACGCCTCTAGATGACATAAAGAAGTTGAGACAATTAATCATGGATGTTCAAATCTTAATATACTCAATGAGATGGCTAAAGATTAAGGATATTAAGAAGACACTCGATGAATACAAAGAAGAGTTTGAAAGCATACATAAAAAATAATAGATCTTATGGGAATGAAAGATGCAATAAATTAAAATTTAAAAAATTGGAGTCATATAATAGCAGATTTGAGGAGGCAGAAGAGAGGACTGGTGAGTTTTAAGAAATAGCCTCTGAAAGGGAACATACAAAAGAACAGATGAAGAAAAGAATGGAAAAAATTGAACAAGGTCTCAGAGAACTAAATGACAGCAAAAGGCATGCAAACATACGTGCCATGGGTGTCCCAGAAGAAGAGAAGGGAAAAGGGGCAAAAGAAATATTTGAAGAAATTATGGTAGAAAATGTCCCAACCCTACTGAAGGACATAGATATCCATGTTCAAGACGTACAACGTATTCCCATCCAAAAAAACCTGAAAAGACCAACTCTGAGACACACACTCATCAGAATGTCAAATGCCGAAGACAAAAGATTCTGAGAGCAGCAAGAGAAAAGCAATGCATAACATACAAGGGATATCCAATAAGATTAAGTGCTGATTTCCCACCAGAAACCATGGAGCCAAGAAGACAGTGGTCTGATATATTTAAGATATATTTAAGAGAATAACTTCCAGCCAAGAATCTTATATCGGGCAAGACTGTCTTTCAAAAATGAGGGCAAGATTACAATATTCACAGATAAACAGAAACTGAGAGATTTCTAAGCAAGAGACCAGATTTTCAGGAAATATAAAGGGTGTGCTAGAACCTGAAAAGACAGGAGAGAGGGGCCTAGAAGAGAGTCTAGAAAAGAAGATTGTGTCAATAAAAGTAACTAAAAGTGTCGAAAGAGTGGTGAAAATAAAATATGGCAGGTAAAACTCAAATAGTCAAGAATAAACTTGCCCAACAATGTAAAGCACTTGTATTCAGAAAACTGCAACTCATTGTTAAAAGAAATTTTAAAAGGCCTAAATAATTGGAAGAACCTTCCATGTTCATGGATTGGAAGACTAAATATCATTAAGATGTCAATTCTACTCAAATTGATATACAGATTCAATGTGATCCTGATAAAAATTCCACCAGCATTAAAAAAGTTGAAAACACGATCATCAAACTTATTTGGAAGGGTAAGGGGTCCTGAATAGCCAGAAAACATCATAAAAAGGAAAAGCAGGGAAGCCTCTGTGGCCCAATCAGTTGGGCTCCCGTCTACCATATGGGAGGCCCTGGGTTCACGCCCTGGGGCCTCCCTGCGAAGGTAGGCTCTCCCGCACGCTATGGAGAGCTGTCCAGCCCCCAAGCACTGCGGAGCACTGCATGGCCTGCAGACATCACGGAGAGCCGACTCAGCATGGTGACACAACAAAGAAGGGAGACAAGCAAGAACACAGAAGAGCATACAGAGAATGGACACAGAGAGCAGACAGCAAGCAAGCCGCAAGGGGGGAGGGGAAATAAAATAATAGACTTCGAAGAATGAAAAAAAAAAAAAAAAAAGGAAAAGCAAACCCTCAACCCAGACTTTAAATCATATTACCTAACTATAGTGGTAAAAACAGCATGGTACTGGCATAAAGACAGACCAATAGAACCAAATTGATGGTTCAGAAGCAGACCCTCACACGTATGGTCATTTTTGACTAGCCTGTCAAACCTACGCAGCTCAGACAGAACAGTTCATTCAACAAATGGTGCTGAAAGAACTGGATATCTATAGCCAAAAGAAGGAAAGAGGACCCCTATCTCACACCTTATCCAAAAATTAACTCAAAATGGATCAAAAACCTAAAAATAAAAGCAAGAACCATAAAACTTCTAGAAGAAATTGTAGAAAAATATCTTCAAGACCTAGTGGTTTTAAAATTTTTTTATTTCTCTCCCCTTTCCCCTCACTGTCTGCTCTGTGTCCATTCACTTTGTGTTCTTCAATGTCCGCTTGCATTCTTGTCTTGCAGCACTGGGTAACGGTGTCACTTTTTTTTGTTGCGTCATCTTGCTGTGTCAGCTGTGTGCAGTGCCACTCATGCGTGGGCTGCATTTTTTTCACACGGGGTGGCTCTCCTCGCAGGGCGCACTCCTTGGCGTGGCTGCATTGCATGTGGGCCAGCTTACCACAGGGGTAAGGAGGCCCCGGGGATCAAACCCCAGACCCTCCACAGGGTAGGCAGACTCTATCAGTTGAGCTACAGCCACTTTCCTAGGTGTGGATTCTTAAAGGAGGTAAGAGGAGGACTGAGATGGACTACTGATGTTTAATGTATGCAGTTTTTATTAGCTTTACTGTAAAAGTGTGGAAATGTATAGAGTAGATAACACAGTGATAGTTTATAAATGGGGATGTGGCTGAAAATGTTCTCTAGATATATAAATGCCAATTGACAGAATGTTAGAGAATTATCTAGGAACTGAATAGCACAGTAAACCAAGAGGTGGACGAGAGTTGATGGTACGCATGCAAGTTTCCTTTGTGAGAGAGAGCAAATGCACATCACTACTGCAGGTGATGGGAATGAGAAGCATGGGAAAGACACAGCTGGAGTGACCTACGGGCTGTGGTTAGTAGTAATAATGTAATATTCTTACATCTATGCCAAAGATGTACTGTGTTAATAATGAGGCACTGTGGAAAATGTGAACCAAATGTACACTACGGACATGGTAACAATCAGATAGTATCTTACCTGCAGCAAATGTTCACCAGTGTGGTATGTTCATGGAGGGGTGTTTTTGGAAATTCTGTACACGTGCATGATTGTCTTATAAGTTTACAACTTCTGTCACAAAAAATATATTTAAAAAATAAAAGGGTGGGGTGGGAAAAGCACACCAAATGTAAGCTAAGGACTGATTAACGATTTTTTTAAATGATTTTTTTTTATCGCCCCCCTTTGTAGTTTTTTTGCATGTGGCCTGCTGTGTCCACTCACTGTGTATTCCTCTGTGTATTTATCTTTTATTTCCCCTCCCCCCTTGCACCTTGCTGGCTATCTGCTGTGCCCATTTGTTGTGCTCTCTTCTGTGTTCTTGCTTCCCTTCTTTGCTGCATCACATCGCTGAGGCGGCACTCTGTGGCATCTGCAGGCCAGGCGGCTCTCAAGCAGTGTGCAGGCCAGCCTGCCTTCACGAGGCGGCCCCCAGACGCGAACCCAGGGCCTCCCGTATGGAAGACGGGAGCTCATCTGATTGAGCCACAGCTATTTCCCAGTAGTAAGATTTTGACAATATTCTTTCATAATTTATAACAAATGTCTCATGCCAATGCAAGTGTCGGGGGAGGGTTGACGTGTTGGAACCCTATATGATGTTATGCATATTTGCTTTGTAAGCTCAAAACTTTCACTAAACACTTGTTTATGTATGTTCATGCATAAATGATATAAAGATAATAATAAGGTTGGTTGGGCAAAAAATACTTTGGTTAGTAGTAACATTTTAGTTAGTAGTAATGCTCTTTAATCATTAGTTAAAAAGGTTTAACAATACAAGTTATTGGTGGCAGGGTGAGTTATGGGAGTCCTGTATGATGTTATTTATGTTTGTTTTGTAAGTTTACAACTATTATTACACTTATTGTTTATGTATGAGTGATGTACTTCAGTAAATTAATTTAAAAAATACTTAAAAGAAAAAGATATCAAAGAAACAATGAAAAAACAGCCGATAAAAAATAATTCTAAAATAATCAACTAAATGACAGACCTAAATCCAACCATGTCAACTATTACATTTAATGTAATTACATTTAATTACAGATTTAACAGATACTCTAATGAAAAGATAGAAATTGTCAGGATAGATAAAAATGAAGGACCCAAGTATGTGCTGGCACTAAAAACCAACTTAACATATAAAGACAGAGTGCTAGAAAGTATATAGATAGAAAAAGGTATACTAGGCAAACAGCAAGCATGAGAAGACTGGAATGCCTTAAGATCAGATAGGGGAGCCGAGATGCTCAGGTGACAGAGTGCCTTCTTCCACACAGGAGATCCTGGGTTTGGTTCCCGGTCCCTCCTAAATTAGAGAAGACGAGCAGACACAGAGAGCAGATAGTGACTGAAAACAATGGGGGGTGGGGAGATAATATTAAAACAAATTAAAACAAAATCATCAGATCAGATCAGATCAGATAGGGGTGGAGGTGGCTCACGGCTGAGCACCTGCTTCCCACACAGGACGTCCTGGGTTCCGTTCCGCTACCTCCTGAAAAAACAAAAATAATAAAACAAACAGAATCAATTCAGGGAAGCTGATGTGGCTCAGTGGTTGAACACAGCTTCCCATATACAAGGTCCTGGGTTCAAAAATAAAAAATAAAAAAAATAAAAAATAAAAAATTCAAAGGCTATGAGCCAAAAAGCATTACAAGCGATAAAGGAGGACATTTTATATTGATAAAATGATCAGATCACTAAGAGAATATAACATAACGAGAGCTTCAAAATATGAAGCAAAAACTGACAGAATTAAAGACATTTCCACAATCATAACTGAAGATTTTACCACTCCTCTCTCAGCAACTGATAGGAAAAAATAATAATAATAAAGACAAGATGATCTAAACAACACTATCAGCCACCTAATTTTTTTTTTTCATTTTGTTTCACCTAACTTAATTTATATTACAAAATATATTTACTCAACAACTCAGAATATATCTTCTCTTCAAAGGTCAGGTCTACATGACACATTCACCAACACAGATAAAATGCAGGGGCCATAAACAAGTTTCAGTAAAGTTAAAAGGATTGAAATCATAAAATGATGTCCTCTGGCCTCAATGGAACTAAAATATAAATCATTAACAGTAAGACATTTAGGGGGAAAAAAAACAAACAAAACAGTAAGATATTTAGGGGAGAAAAAAACAAAATCCATGGGTCAAAGAAGAATATACAAAGGAAATTAGAAAATATTTTCAAGTAAGTAACAAAAACATATTAAAATTTCTCAGATGCACCTAAAGCAGTGCTTAAAGGGAAATTTATAGCTTTAAATATTTTATATTAGGGAAAAATATCTAAAATCAATGACTTAAGATTCATCTTAAAAAGCTAAAGAAGAAAGTAAATCCAAACTAAGTATTAGAAAGGAAAAAAGAAAACAGAAATCACCAGCATGACAATGAAAGAGGCTATCTCCATCAATCTTACAGACATCAACAGGTAAGAAGGACTATTATGAATAACTCTATGTTCACAAATTCCACAACTTAGATGAAATGGATAAATTCCTTAAAACCAAAATGACACAAGATGAAACCAAAACTCTGAACAGCTTTATATTGCTTAAATAACTTAGACTTGTTATCTAAAACCTGCCCACAAAGAAATCTTATGGCCAGATGGTTTTACAAATTATTTCTATAAATGTAACAATAAAAAAAGATAAAAAAAGAACTGGGTTATTAAAAAGTTAGCTTTTAATGGCCATTATGTAGGTTATAAGTGCCAGATATCCAAAGAAATAAGAAACCAGGTCTGATGAGATTCATTTCTTCTTCCCTTTTAAAGGCTTGGCAAACAAGGCTGGGTCTATGTGCTCCCGTGCCAGTCCTCTGACAGAGAAGAGCCTCGCTGCCCGCTCCTGGAGTGTGCCCCCGCACTTCAGTCCAAGGACCATCAGTTCAGACTTGAGCTTATCCAAGCCCAGCACCTCCAACTCCGCAACAGAGCTGAACGACAGCAAATCCAGAGTTTCCCGACCAACATCCTGAAGGAAAAAAAGAAAATAACTAAAACATAGTCCTTCCTATGAGCAAAGATTTTAATTGCAAACTACATACTATTTTCCAAAAAATTTTCTTCTAATTTGCCATATCTTGCTTCTGAATTTTTAAAAAATTTCTCTCCCATTCCCTCCCCCACTGCCCCCCACTGTCTGCTCTCTGTCCAGTTGCTGTGTGTTCTATGTTTACTTGCATTCTCCGCAGCACTGGGAATCTGTGTCTCTTTGTTGCGTCATCTTGCTGCATCAGCTGTGTGCAGTGCCACTCCTGGGTGGACTGCATTTTTTTCACGCGGGGTGGCTCCTTGTGGGGTGTACTCCTTGCGTATGGGGCACCCCTACACAGGGGACACTCCTGCATGGCACAGCACTCCTTGCACATGGCAGCACTACGCGTGGGCCAGCTCACCACATGGGCCATGAGGCCCTGGGTTAGAACCCTGGACCTCCTATATGGTAGGCAGGCGCTCTATCGGTTGAGCCACATCCACTTCCTGCTTCTGAATTTTAATAACCATCTAAATATGATTCTACATGCATTCTCAATACACATAATTAGTAAACACTAATTTTTTACTTAGATGTTATAAACAAGCATTCAGGAAAGTAACACAAGTACAAGGTTCCTGAACAAGATTCTTAATAGTACTTTTTTCTTGTCTCATTTTTCCAGGAAAAATACCCCAAAATATACCCAGCCTCTCTGCACACTATTGCCACAGAAAAGAGCAAGATCCTAAAAAGCTTAATTTTAATGAAATTACCATGACTATGAATTAATACCACAATCTTAATATTTTCTATTCTACTTGAATATTTAAGACTGTCAGAGCTCCTACTTATATAACTCATCAAATTCAAATGCTGTTCAATAGATTAGCAACTCTTCTATCCACCAATTACCTTTCTAGACTACAAGACAAAAGTAGGTACTTCCAAAGATGGATGCTCTGCAAAGAAGGAAATGTTCACATTTAGGGTTCATTTGGTTTCTATTTCTGTTTTTGAAGAGGAACTGGGGACTGAACCCGGGACTGCATACATGGGAAGCAGGTGCTCAGCCACTGAGCTCAATCTACGCCCCTGCAGTTTTCCTTCTTTAATATATTCAAGGACCCTATAAAGAATCAACTCAGAATGGATCAAAGACCTACATATAAAAGCCAGAACCATAAAACTACTAGAAGATAATGTAGGAAACACCTTCCAGATCTTGTGGGAGGTGGGGGTCTCTGAAATCTCACACCCAAAGCTTGAGCAAACATAATAAAAAAATAAATGGGACCTCCTCAAAATTTAACATTTTTGCACTTCAAAGAATTTCGTCAAAAAGGAAATAAGTGCTCGCTTCGGCAGCACATATACTAAAATTGGAACGATACAGAGAAGATTAGCATGGCCCTGCGCAAGGATGACACGCAAATTCGTGAAGCGTTCCATATTTTTTAGTAGAATTTGGAAAAATAAAATAAAGTAAAAATGAATAAGGGAAAAAAAAAAGGTAATAAGACAGCTAACTCAGTGGAAGAAAACATTTGGAAATCACATACCACATAAGAGTTTACTATCCATGATATATAAAGAGATGCTACAACTCAACAATAAAAAGACGAGGGAAGCATATGTGGCTCAAGCGACTGGGCTCCCGTCTACCATATGGGAGGTCCAGAGCTTGATTCCTGGAGCCTCCTGGTGAAGGTGAGTGGGCCCAAGCAGTAAGCTGGCCCACGTGGAGTGCTGCCCTGTGCAGGAGTGCTGGCCGGCATAGGAGAGTTGGCGCAGCAAGATGATGCAACAAAACAAGACAAAGAGGAGAGACTACAAGAGACGCAGCACACCAGGGAGCTGAGGTGGTGCAAGAGACCAAGTGCCTTTCTCCCACTCTGGAAGGTCCCAGGATCAGTTCCTGGTGCTGCCTAAAGAGAAAACAAGCAGACACAGAAGAACACACAGCAAATGGACAGAGAGAAGACAGCGAGTGCAAAACAACGAGACCTTCACAAGTCTGAAGGTGAAGGAAGGTTTAAAAACAAAACAAAACAAAAAACAACCCAATTAGAAAATGGGCAACCCAATTAGAAGATGTGCCTCAAGCTGTTAAGCGCCCACCTCCCACATGGGAGGTCCTGGGTTTGGTTCCAGTACCTCCTAAAGAAGGTGAGCAGACATAATGAGCAGGGAGCAGATGTGGCTCAAGTGGCTGGGTACTTGCCTCCCACATGGGAGGTCCTGGTTTCGGTTCCCAGTGCCTCCTAAAGAAGACAAGCAGACAATGAGTGGAAACAGTGAGCAATGAGCAGGGACAATGAGCAGACAGTTGAAGGAGCCATCTGAGGGTGAGGGAGAGAACAAACAACAAGCAAAACAAACACAAAAACCAACTCAGGGAGGCCGATGTGGCTCAGTGGTTTAGTGCCAGTTTCCAACATACAAGGTCCCAGGTTCAATTCCCAGCACCTAGTACCTCAAAAAACAAAAACAAAAAGGGGGCAAAGGACTTGCACAGACATTTGTCCAAATAAGAAAAACAAATGGAGAAAAAATGTTCAATATCACTAACGATTAGGGAAATCCAAATCAAAGCTACAGTGAGGAATCCTTTTACACCTATGAGAATGGCCACTACTAAAAAGACAGAAAACTACAAGTTTTAGAGGATGTGGAGAGACAGGAACACTTATTCACTGTCAGTGGGAATGTAGAATGTACAGCCACCATGGAGGACTGTTTGGCAGTTCCTAAGATATACATCTACCATGTGACCCAGCAATTCCACTACTAGGTATATACCCAGAAGAACTGAGAGCAGTGACATGGACAGACAGATATCTGCACACCGATGTTCACAGAGGCATTATTCACAACTATCAAAAGATGGAAACAACTCAGGTACCCATCAACTGATGAATGGATAAACAAATTGTAGTATATACACACAATAGATTATGCAGCTATAAGGAGAAAAATGAAGTCATGAAACATATAACAACATGGATGAGCCCGATGGACACTATGTTGAGTGAAGCAAGCCAGACACAAAAGGACAAATGCTGTATGACTGTGCTATTGTGAACTAAATATGTTCTGTAAACTCATGGAATTAATAACCAGAACATATGTCACAAGAAAACAGAATGAGGTTAGAGAATGGAAAGCTGATGTTTAATCTGTGCAGAATTGGTAAAAAGGTTATAAATCTTTGGAAAAGAACAGAAATGGTTAAAGATCATAGTGTCTGTAACCAACAGAGCTAATAAATGGGTGTTAATAGTGACTGAAAGGGAAAGTCTTAGGTCATGTATATTACTAGAAGGAAAGCTCAAAACTGTAAGATGGGACTGTATAGCATAGCAAAACCTTATGTGAAATTTGAGTATGGGTAATAGCATACATATAAGACTTTTCCTCTGAAACAGAACAAAAGTACATTAATGTTACCAAATGTTATTATCAGGCAAAAATACAAAGGAAACTAGACAGTAGTGTATGGTAATATAATAATAATCTTCCATAAAAGGTAAAAATATATATTAAGTGAAAAAAACGAGACAAAGATACCACATATTGTTTGACCCCATCGATACAAAATATAAATACAAATAAAGTAGAGAGAAACAGAATAGCTGCTATGTATGGTAGAGGAAGGATAGAGAAATAAATTGAGGTGACTTCTCAGGGGAAGAGTTTTTTTGTCTTTGCTTTTTAAAAAAATACATTATTTTTGTTGTTATTGGAGTAATAAAAATGCTCTAATAGTGATTGAAGTGATGAACGCACAACTGTGATTATACCAAACACCTGTGACTGTACACTTTGGATGTATTTTATGCATCAATCAAATTGATTATATATATATATATACACATTCAAGGAACAATACTTTTTCTCCGTTAGTTCTTAAATATTAAAGAGCTCTAGGGGCAGAGTCTTTGTATTTTTCTATATGCGCTTCCTTAAAAAAAAAAAAAAAAAAAAGCCATTTTGTTAGACTTCTGAGTGAACCTTAGCTTCATTATTCATGGCCAAATCCTAATAACACCAATTATGTGTACGTGGAGAATTTTATATAGAAGTTATGAATATAACAGCTACAATTAACATTAACAAGAAATAAAAGTCAAATCAGGTCTTATTCTGTTGTTCCTTTGAGCAACATAAAAGTTACATGCTCACAACTGCAAGATGGTATAAGGGTAAAATTAAAGCCCCTAGCATAAAAAATTCTGCCACCCTCCCTAGAAAGGGCAAGCTATCCATTTTTGCTTATTTGTTGCAGGCAGGGGAGGTGGTGGTTAAATAATGATGGACTTTGTGTTATCAACGGAAACCAAGTAGGGAAGCAGCTGTGGCTCAACTGATTGAACTCTCGCTCACCATAGGGAGGGCCTGGGTTCTCCTGGTGAAAAAGGAAACCAGCCATCCCAGAGCTACACAGTCAGAAGCTACGCAGTAAAAAAAGACCATGACGCAATCGGATAGGAAAAATTAAAAAAAAAAAAAGGAAACCAAGCAGTTCAGGTTTCTTCCTTTCTAAAAATCAAAGGATTAGACTGACGGGTGTGCATTAAAGATTTTTGCTGCAAATCAGTACAATGAAGGTCGTGAATAATCAACTACCCAAAGGGAAGTGTGCACAATGAAAATAACTTTTTAAACTGGCTGAATGTAGGACTTAAAATTTAATTATGAGCCAGTCCGCTTCTATAGGGAAGATCTTCATATCCAGCTGACAATTACTGTTCAAATTGCATCTTATACGGGAAAGAGAAAATGTCTAACTGCAGATTTAGTGATAGGGAAAAAAACCCACATCGTGTCGAATCTAAAAAGCTATCTATTATAATGGGCCCCATTATTTTATGTATCATTAAAAAAATTAATACAAATTAAGCTATAATATGAAACTGATATACATCCAATTTCAAAGACGTTAAAATGTGAAAAACATCTACCTTGGAACTGATGAGCTATGGAAACAAGGACACCACCTGGTGGCAAACAGTATAAATTCCAGAGCTAAAATAATCTAAGGAATATTTTGAGGACAAGGCCATCATCTACTCTTCTGAGTATTAAACAGCCTATGCACTAAGCAGCTGATGGAAAAAGCACATTTCCATTTCAATGATTTACTGTGGAGATGACACTGACTTCGCTCCAGACGTCCACCCCCCGTTACTTACTGGGTCTGGTGACTGGCTCTCCTCCGTGACAATGGGAACGCTCTCCCCGCCTCCTCCAGGTGCGACCTTGGCAGCTCTGGCCCCAACAGTCCTGCCTTTTGTCTCTTCCCCTCCACCCTGAGCAGCGGCAGCGGCCTGGCCTCCCCTAAGCTCTTCGCTCTCTGGCTCCGTCTTGGCCCGGGTCCCCACGCCTGTTGCCATCTCCCCTTCCACCTGCTGCTCAGCAGACGTCCCTTCCAGCTCGGCACACCAGTCTTCCGACACGCCAACCCTGGGGCCACTCGCCCGGGTCCGTAGATTTCCTGGCGCTCCAGAGTCTGTACTCAACACACCCGCCCTTTGAGAACCAAGGGGAAATTCGGCTGCCATCCCAACACCATCGGTGCCAGTTTCTGGAACCTGGAAGCTCCTTCCTGAAGTAGCCGGTGCCTCTTCACTGTCGTCGTCTGAGCCCTCGGAACTGGAGCCCTCTGCATTCACTAGTCCATCCACGCCCAGCCTATCCGAAGCAACAGAAGGGTTAACACCATTTCTATCTTTTGTCCAGGAAAGACTTTGTCTGAATAAAAGTGTCTGCTAGCTTGCAATGGAGAACAGGTTAAAAGAGGTATTTCCAGAGGTATAAATAGGAGAATTATTTTTAAATTCAATGAGACCACTCCAAACACTCAAGAAGGATCTCAAGTTGTGAATCTCCAAAAATAAAAATGATTTTGCTTAAAGTTTTTTCCCTATACTGCATTAACTTCAATTAAATAAAATTAGGAAAGTCTTATGTTTTGAATTAAATAATATTAGAAGAAAATCTTATGATTTAATAATCATCCCAAACCGGAAACGACCGAAGTGTCTACTGACTGGACTTTTCAACACCAAAAAAATAATTCAAGTACAAAGCAATTCATTTTGTGATTTTTCACTAGAAGTAAAAAAAAAAAACTGTTCTTTAGATTCTATTAATGACATTTTTATAGCAGAAACCATTACTAATAGGTACAATGTGACAATCTTTGAAACCTGAAGACCCTTGAAAATCGCTGAGTTCCCATCAAATATTATTTATAAACAATTTAGTTCCACATAGACAAGATGGCCCTGTCAATCTTCCAAAGTAACAATTTGGAATGAAAAGGAAACATGCTCACCAAAAGCACGTCCTCTTCCCTGACCGGGCTCCTCTGCTCGTCTCCGACTGGTGAGGCCGTTTCCGACTCTCACTGCTTTCTGCCGACACCATCTTGCTGGAGGCAGCCTGCATACCTAACCAGAAATTTTAACAACTCAGTTTCCACTATCAGGATAAGTTTAATTTAAGAAACTAAAAAATCGGGATCACAAAAAGAGCTGCAAAGGAATAAAATAGCTCTAGATTTAAATTCCCTAAGATTTCAACTCAACTTGATATGTGGTTAAAATGAGATCAGTCTCAAATTTATACAGATTTAAAATAATAAACCTTCTGGAATCAGATTTTAAAACAGGACATTATAGCACCAATGTCCAATTTTTAACTTTGAGGCTGTCAAATAAATAAACAGCTCTCCCCAAACCTAATTAATCATGTGCAAACGTTTGTCTTTCCTGTATTTATTCAACTGTACCCACATTAGGCCACATATAAGGCTTTGCATGCTCAATAAAGAAAAAAAGTTAATTGGAACCATGTTCATAAAATACCACTAAAAATTCGACCTAAAACAGGAAGCAAATACGTTGAAGTCCGGATACCTCCCCAACACTCAGCTTATTCCCAGGAAGGACAAAAAGCGTTCTTCCCTGGGGCCCCTGGAACTCAGAGGTTAAGCAGGTCAAAAGCTCTCCGGGGACGTGTTCATTTTTGAGCGTAGCGGTCCCACAGCATTCATTAGATTCTCAAAGAGATCCGCTACCTCCCAAAAGCTTAACACCTGCTCTTTATGGACAGTCTCGGGCAGCAGTCTCCAGGGATCCCCACTGCCCACAGTGAAGAACGCGCATTCCCACCTTTGAGGACGGAATCCTCCAGGCGCTCAGCCATTTCGTGGCACTGCTGCTGGTAGTCGGGGCTGGTGAAGCAGTGCTTGGGTTCCACAAGCTTCCGCTGCAGTCGCTCCAGGCGCTTCTGCTCCTTCTCAGCCTCCCGCTCAGCTTGCTGTTTTACCCACTCAGCCATTCTGGGGACGGGGAAGAAGAGAGAACTGAGCGGGCACTTACACGTGATTTAACAAACTCCTCCACCGAACAAAGGCACTCTTGTTCCAGCTGCGGCAGCTACCCAAAATGTTGGGCCATGCTTATTGGTGTACCATTACTGGTAATTATTAAACTATGGAAAAGGTTAAATCTGGTAATGTAATAAACCAGGGCATACATATTTAGGTTTATACTTCTAATATGTATGGCACATGTATCAACCACTGTTGATGGGCAAGTATGTTTCTCTCTTCAAAAAAAATTAAAAGTAAAATGTGGGCATCTTTACGCTTTTTCATGATTGACATCTCGTAGTCTCCTTCCACTGAGATCCCGGCAAGCTTCTCGATTGGTTGTCTTCTCAATCTGAGCACCAAGGGCTCGGAGCATAGATCCAAAACCTGAGCAAATATATGTGGAGAATGCAGGTTAAAAAGGGAGAAAGCTGTATTTGTGAAATTAGTGCTACATCACAATATTGAAGGTGAGCCCCACTGCTTTTAAGGAGATGGACATTATGGCTCTGGCCAAGGCAGCAAAGCTGAAGGGATCGTTACACCTGATTCGACCTCATGCTTTCCGCCCTTCGTCTTTCTGAAGTATTGACTCCTAGCGAGCATGTGGCAGAGGCTTCCAGCAGCACCAGAGACCCCAGATTCGCAGATTAAGAACTTGAACAACTGCGTGGTGAGATCGTGCAATGAATTTAAAAGGAAGGGTAATTTTAGCTGCCACTGGCTGTGCGGACACAATTCGTTCTTACTGATCCAATCCCAAGTGCAGACCGGGCACAGCCTGAGATGCCAACCCTCTGAAAACCAAGTCAAATCACTGCAGATTTTGAGGCTTGGGGAGCACGTGCCAGTGCATCAGAAAAAACACCACAACGGTTCATTCTGCTCTCACTCACACCATTTCTTCTCTCTTCTTAAATGTGTTTACAGAACCAGGACCCTAACCTACCCCACTCTATAAATGTTTTTTATTTCTTAAGGTGACTTTAAAAACTCACTTGGTAGTAAAAAACCAGACAAAATCTTGATAAAAGCAAAATATTTTATTGTTTTAAAGCTCTTGCCCCAACAAGTTGGACAGAATAATGGTCATTTCTCTTCATCTAATCCTCCCCCAAAGTTTTACAGCCCGGGCTGCTTAAGAGGCATCTGGCTAGAGAAGGAGGGCATTGTATCATATATAGTATTTCTTCCTCCAAAAGAATAAAACAGAAAAAATGTAGAAGAGTTGACAACCACCGAGATGGTGTAAGGAATGTCTAGAGTCACTCCTGCTACAAAGCAGTTAGCAAACACCCAGAGCTCTCTGGAGCTAGCTCAAGCACCTGTTTGGGGGCTCCACGTGGCCAGAAGAGCATCCTGCAACATCTCTGAAGGAATGGGAGGAGGCTGCCCAACTGCAGAGATGATTCGTGAGTAGAGCGCTCCATGCCCTGGAGGCCGGTGCTATCCTCTAGTGGAGGCACAAGCTGCATTGGGAGCTGTTCCCATGGCTGGATTGAAAGCTCCACTTCCCAAAAATGGGGAAGGAAGACACAGTTGGGCACCAACTTCAGCTACTGATGAGTGAACTTGCTGGGCTAAAGTGTAATCCTGAGAACAGCTAGAGTTTGAGCCTGTCCAGGTCAGAAGGAGGCCAGGAGCCGCCATCTTAACTCAGCACCTGGCACGAGGGGAAGCGGGGCCGACTGAGGATCCCAGTGCTGGTGGGGACCGGCTTCTTTCCATCCAGGTCAGACCGCAGTTCTAGCCTAGGCCCCAGCCCCACCGCCAGCAGGGAGGAAGCTGGAGGGACCTGCGCCAGCCTCTCTGGAAAATTACTGACCATGCCACAGAGGCCAGTGCAGTGGGAGCACAGGCTGCCCCAGGAGCTAATCTGTGGCTGGAACTGGAGGCTCCATTTCCCCAAAACAGGGGAGGAGGAGACGGCTGGCCACCAATTTCAGCTACTGATTAGAAGACTTGGCTGGCTAAGGTATAATAACCCTAGGAGCAGCTGGGGTGTGAACCTGTCCAGGTCCGAAAGAGGCCGGTGGCCGCAATTTTGACTCCGCCCCCAGCCAGAGGGGAAGCCAGGCTGACCGAAAATCACAGTGACGGTAGGAACCGGTTTCTTTCACCCAGATCAGCCTGCAGCCCCAGCCTGGGCTTCAGCCCGCCTCTGGCAGGGATAAAGCTGGCGGGCCCCGTGCCAGCATCCTGGGGCCTCCTTGCAGAGGCAGGCTCGCCCGCACGCCGTGGAGAACCACCAGCCCCCAAGCACTGCGGAGAGCCAACTCAGCAAGGCGACACAACAAGTAGAAACAAAGAAGAGCGCACAGTGAAGGGACAGAGAGAACAGATAACAAGCAAGCCACCAAGGGGGGAGGGATAAATAAAAATAAACACAGACACACAGAAGAATGCACAGCAAATGGACCAGAGAGCAGACAGCAAGCAAGCCAAGAGGGGGGGACGGAATAAACAAACAAACAAAAACAGCATGGTACTGGCATAAAGACAGACACATAGACCAATGGAACCAAAATGATAGTTCAGAAACAGACCCTCACATGTATGGACAAGTGATTTTTTATTAGACTGTCAAAGCCACACAGCTTGGGCAGAACAGACTATTCAACAAATGGTGCTGAAAAAACTGGATATCCATAGCCAAAAGAAGGAAAGAGGACCACGATTGTACACCTTATCCAAAAATTACCTCAAAATGGTTCAAAAACCTAAAGGGAAGCGGACTTGACCCAGTGGTTAGGGCGTCCGCCTACCACACAGGAGGTCCACGGTTCAAACCCGGGGCCTCCTTGACCCGTGTGGAGCTGGCCCATGCACAGTGCTGATGGGTGCAAGGAGTGCCGTGCCACGCAGGGGTGTCCCCCGTGTAGAGGAGCCTCACGTGCAAGGAGTGCGCCCCGTAATGAGAGATGCCCGGCGCAAAAGGAAGTGCAGCCTGCCCAGGAGTGGTGTCGCACACATGGAGAGTTGACACAGCAAGATGACGCAACAAAACGAAACAGAGTCCCGTGCTGCTGATAACAGAAGCAGACAAAGAACACGCAGCAAATAGACACAGAGAACAGACAACTGGGGCGGGGAGGAAGGGGAGAGAAATAAAATAAATAAATCTTTTGAAAAAACAAAAAACAAAACTAAAAAAAGCAAGAACCATAAGGCTTCTAGAAAAAATTGTAGGAAAGTGTCTTCAAGACCTCGTGGTATGTGGTAGATTCTTAAAGGAGATAAGAGGAGGACTAAGATGGACTACTGATATTTAATGTATGAAGAAATTTTAATTAGCTTTGCTGTAAAAGTGTGGAAATTATGTATAGAGTGAATGGCAACACACGGTGAGTAACAGCTGGTTTATAAATGGGGACGTGACTGAAAATGGTAGTCTAGGGATGTAAATGCCAACTGACAGAACGCTGGAGAATAATCTAGGAACTGGATAGCACAGTAAACCCAGAGATGAATGAGAACTGTGATTGATGGTACAGATGCGAGAGTGTACTTTGTGAGCTACAGCAAATGTACATCACTATTGCAGGATGGTAGGAATGTGAAGAAGCATGGGAAAAATACAGCTGGAGTGACCTATGAACTGTGGTTAGCAGTAATAATATAATATTCTTGCATCTATGCCAAAGATGTACTGTGTTCATAATGAGGCAATATGGAAAATGTGTGCCAAATGTATTGCTATGGATGTGGTAACAATCAGATGATATTATCTTATCTGTAACAAATGTTCCACCACAGTGTGGTGTGTTGATAGAGGGGTGCTGTTTGGGAATTCTGCACATGTGCGTGAACATAACAAGTTCTGCCAGAAAAAATAAACCTAAAAAATAATAATAGGGTGGTGGAAAAATACATCAAATGTGAGATAAAGACTATGATTAGTAGTAAGATTTTTGACAATATTCTTTCATAATTTGTAACAAATGTCTCCATGACAATAATGCAAGGTGTTAGTGGAGCGCTGATGTGTGGGACCCCTGTATGATGTTATGCATATTTGCTTTGTAAATTCAAAACTTTTACTATACAGTTACTGTTTATGTACGTTCATATATAAATGATATGAAGATAATAATAGGGTGGGTTGGGAAAAAATACTTTGGTTAGAGGTAATATTTTGACAGTGCTCTTTAATTGTTAGTTAAAAATGTTTAACAACAATGCAAGGTATTGGTGGTAGGGTGAGGTATGACAGTCCTGTATAATGTTATATATGTTTGTTTTGTAAGTTCACAACTATTACTACACACTTATTGTTTTATGTATGCTTATGTATGAGTGATATACTTCGATAAACTAGAAAAAAAAGTAGAAGAGTAAATAAAGGATTTCACAAGGCAAAACAGGCTGGCAACCACAGAGATCAAGAAGTTTGTGAATTAGGGAAGCAGACTTGGCCCAGTGGTTAGGGCGTCCGCCTACCACATGGGAGGTCCACGGTTCAAACCCCGGGCCTCCTTGACCCGTGTGGAGCTGGCCCATGCGCAGTGCTGATGCGCACAAGGAGTGCCCTGCCACGCAGGGGTGTCCCCCATGTAGGGGAGTCCCATGCGCAAGGAGTGCGCCCCGTAAGGAGAGCTGCCCAGTGTGAAACAAAGTTCAGCCTGCCCAGGAATGGCGCCGCCCACACAGAAAGCTGACACAGCAAGATGATGCAACAAAAAGAAACACAGATTCCCATGCCGCTGACAATAACAGAAGCGGACAAAGAAGAACACACAGCAAATGGACACAGAGAACAGATAACTGGGGTGGGGGGTGGAGAAGGGGAGAGAAAAATTTCTCGGAAAAAAAAAAAAAGTTTGTGAATTTGACACACACGGCTAGAGATTAGATATACTACAACTAAGCGATCAACAGTCACGTCTTACCTCCTTTCCCACCACAAAGTCTGGGTTCCAGACTATAAACAGCGCCGTGCTGCACCATGTCATTGCTGTTAATGAGTGCTCCATTGCATCTTACAAAGAAGTATTCCACTGGAACATCCTGGAAACAAGTTTTGGGGTTTTTAATGTCTTTTATGAGACAGTACAAGTTTCTTGCAGGTAAGGACTTAACTTATCTTTTTATTATCCTAGCTACAAACAGTGTATGTTTCATTAATATTTGCTGAACTGAAAATAAAAACACTATTAGAAAAAAAAGTCATTTCATATGATGCATTCTGGATATGATTTTTTCCTAATATTACCTACTTATGATATACAAAAGAACCTTCAATCTTTAGGACGAAAAGTAAAACCTGCTTCTTTCTTCTCTAGCAGGAAATTTGAGTCAAGGTAAAAAACTGTACAGGGTTCATTTGCAACAGCTCCAAGGGTCCCCTTTTCTCTGACTTTTGAAAATATGTAACATCAAGTTAAACATCAAGAGTGGGGAGTGGATGTGCTCAAGTGGCTGAGTGCCTGCTTCCTACATGGGAGGTCCCGGGTTCAGTTCCCAGAGCCTCCTAAAAAACAATAAGCAAAACAAATGAAAAAAAACAACAACACAACTCAGGGTTACCTATGTGGCTGAGTGGTTGAGCACTGGCTTCTTACATACAAGGTCCCGGGTTCAAACCTTAATACCTCAAAAAACAACAACGGGGAAGTGGATATGACTCAAGTGACTGAGCTCCTGCCTACCACATGGGAGGTCTCTGCTTCAGTTCCTGGTGCCTCCTAAAGATAGTGAGCTGGCACGATAGGCAGGTGCAGCAAGCTGACGCAAGAGACACAAGAAAAACAGAATGAGAGACACAATAAAGCACGGAACAGAGGTGGCTCAAGTGATCAGGTGCCTCCCTCCCATATTGGAGGTCAGGTGCCTCCTGAAGAAACAAGTTAGGGAAGGAGACTTGGCAAAACAGATAGAACATCCGCCTACCACATGGGAGGTCCGCAGTTCAAACCCAGGACCTCCTTGACCCGTGTGGAGCTGGCCCACGTCCAGTGCTGATGCGCGCAAGGAATGCTGTGCCACGCAGGGGTGACCCCGGCATAGGGGAGCCCCACATGCAAGGAGTGTGCCCCACAAGGAGAGCCACCCCACGCAAAACAAAGTGCAGCCTGCCCAGGAGTGGTGCTGCACACACAGAGAGCTGATGCAGCAAGATGATGCAACAAAGGGAGACACAGATTCCCGGGTCACTGACAAGAGAAGTGGACACAGAAGAACACACAGTAAATGGACACAGAGAGCAGACAGCTGGGTGGGGGGGAAGGGAAGGGGAGAGAAATAAAATTAAAAAAGTAAATCTTAAAAAACAAACAAACAAGGAAGACAGACACAGCAAGTGCAAACAATGAGAGAGTAGGGAGAAATAAATATTTAAAACAAAACAAAAAGCATTCTTTAAAATTACTGGGACCTAGGAGGTATATAATTAAATCTATACTCTGTCAAGAGCAAAGAGATGCAAATACCCACAGGGCAGGAAAATGCCCTACTGGTACTCCTGAAGCGGACACTATCATGTGCTAGTTCTGAGCTGTTACACACAGCTATTCCAAAGGGACCCGTCCAATCCTTCAACAAATATTAACTAGGTGCCTACTGATCACCAGATAAAGTTTCAGGATGGAGGACTACAGAGGATAAAAAACAAAGTCCCTGCTTCGTGGGGCTTCCATTCCAGCAGGCAAGACAAATAATAAACAAGTTACAACTTACATCAAATGGAGATAAGCAGGGTAAGTGCATGAGGGTGGTGGCGATCTAGTTTTCAATCAAGTTAGTCAAGAGAAACCTCCCTGACCTAATACAACTGAGCGGAGTTAAAGAAAGTGAGGGGACAGCCGTGCAGCCATCTGGGGGCAGCAGTCCAGACCCCACAGGGAGCAGTAAAATGGCCAAGGCAGGTGGAACGAAGAAAACAAAGTCCTTATGAACCATGCGAGGACTGTGCCTTTCACTCTGAATAAAACAACCGTCAGGTTTTGAGTTAAAGAATGAGATGATATGACATGCTCTTAAAGAGTCACTCTACTTGTGGAAGTGAAAATAAGACGACAAAAGGGGAAACTAAAAATCAGGAAAATCAGTAAGGAAGGTACTGAGAATCCAGGTGAGAAATACAGGGTACTTGGACCAGGGAAGCAGTGGCAGAAAGTGACAAGAAATTATAAGATTCTGAAGATATTCTGAGGATAGAGGCTACAGGATTTGCTAATGGCCTGGGTGAGGGCTGAGAGACCAACTGAGGAATTCGGGAAGGTTCACTTTAAAAGTATAGTTTGAACAATGGGAGAATAGAGTTGCCATTAACTAGGTTGGAGAAAACTGGGGGAGGAAATTTTTGGGAAAACTCAGTGCCACTTTGGACATGGTAGTTTGAGATGTCTATTAGACAGCCAAGTAAAGATGTCAAGGAATCTGGTAAGTATCTCAGCCTGGAGTCTGGGGCAGAGATCTGGGCTGGAGACTTACATTGGAAGCTGTCAGCACGCTAATGGTACAGTCCAGCCAGGCAAGGGGATGAAATCATCTGGATGAGACAGCAAAGACCAGAGGACAGAGGCCTGGCCCCTCCAAGTTCAGAGATGAGGTGATAAGGAGGAGCTCGTGGGGTAGGAAGAGAGCAGGGGGGTGAGGTGGACAAGGGAGAGCATCCATCACGGAGGAAGGAACGGTCAGCTGTGTCAAATGACACTGGCAGGCCCAGTAAGATGAACACTGGACAGGGCAACAGAGTGACAGGGACAAAAGCCTAACTAGAACGGGTTCTAAAGGAGAGAAATTTTACCATCAAGGTCAGAGGGTAGCAGACATGGACCAATGGATAGGGCATCCGCCTACCACATGGGAGGTCCAGGGTTCAAACCCAGGGTCTCCTGACCTGTGTGGTGAGCTGGCCCACGCACAGTGCTGATGCGCGCAAGGAGTGCTGTGCCACGCAGGGGTGTCCCCTGCATAGGCGAGCCCCACATGTAAGGAGTATGCACCATAAGGAGAGCGGCCCAGTGCAAAAAAAGTGCAGGCTGCCCAGGAATGGTGCCGCACACATGGAGAGCTGATGCAGCAAGATGACACAACAGAAAGAGACACAGATTCTGGGTGCTGCTGACAAGAACACAAGTGGACACAGAAGAACACACAGCAAACGGACACAGAGAGCAAACAACTGGGGGGAGGGAGGCGGGAAGGGAAGATAAACTTAAAAAAGAAAATAAATAAATCTTAAAAAAAAAAAAAAAGGCCAGGGATGAAAGGTGGTGGCTGGAAGGGATGTGCACTCATGTTGGAATGAGGTAGGAAAAATGCGGCAAAGAGGGAGAACACTGAAAGATGCAAGGGAGAGAATTAATGCCAAAGTAAGTTCTTTAGTAGGTGAACAGGGATGGGATACTAAGCACAAGTGGACCATTTAAAATAATGAGGACAGTCATCCCAGTAATAGAAGGCAAGGTTGAGTATATGGCACATAGCAGAGGTTTTGATAGGAGGATGAAGGTATTCTCTTCTTACTGGTTGTATTTTTTCAGTGAATAGAAAGTTTAGGCCTCAGGAGGGAAATACTGGGGATTTAAAGAGAAGACGTAAAGAATAACCTAAGTGAGTCAAAGAGTGATGAACCAAGCAATGTTTATCAACCTTTTTCACACTACGGTACACATTTTTTTAAAAACTGTGTGGCCCCCGCTGGGGACAGTAAGTGAAGATGCTGAAGATCAACCAAGGTTCTGAGCAGTCTCAGGCTCAGTACGGCCGCCTGAAGGCTGTTCTCAGCAGCCCTGTGAGACTCTGTGGAAGCCCATTCTGAATATGGAAAATACGGAACAGCCAAGCAGCACTAAGGTTGGCGTTTGTGAATTTATACCTACCAGGGTGGCTACATTTTTCTCTGCCACACTCACTGCCCATATGTGGGGCAAAACAGATGAAGAGTTGGATTCAAGTTGGTTGGCGTTTTCCCAGAACAACACAATGGCAGGAGAGAGGAACTCAGGATATAAGCAATGAAGTACTTAACACAAAGCTATTCTTATGTGTAAAATACTGTCTACCTCAAAGAACTGTGGCAACAATTAAGTGAAATATGTATAGACCTCCTACTTGTTTAATGTTTTATAAATTGAAATTCACTTTAGTTTCTTTTAAAGTTTATATTTCTACTGGATAGGGCATTTCTGAAATTCTAAATAACTTTGCAGGGCATTAATATGAAGGCAGAAAGATTATACATCATAGTTTATTTCTAACAGAATTGCTTATTAAATAAGACAACTAACAAAACTGCATTTTTGACTGTTTAAGATTCTTGTCAATAATCCCTAGTAAAAAGAGAACCAAAAAATTTAGAATCAATTTAACTCTTTTCTGTATATATACACACACACACACATAGAAAGTGCCTATAAAGCCCTTCAAGCACAGCGTGACTCACCACAAACCTGCAGCCCCGCAGCAGGAGGGAGGGCTACACACCCGAGGAACCACAGATGTCTCACCAACAAGAGAAAAGATATGGGATTTGGGGCAAGAGTGGAGTTTAGGTGAAATTTAAATGAAACAGTATTTTGAAAGGCTAAAAAGAGAAAAAAAAAGGGCACGACTGTGTATAAAAAAAGGGTTAACATTAGATCTGAATTGTGAAGTGGATCCAGACTCCCGTTTCCTTGGAAACCACGAAGTTTAAGTGTGGAATGTCCTGCTCAGAAATCCCTACTATGAAACTCTGCTCCTGTGTTGGAAATCCAGTGTGATTTTCTGTATCGAAATGAATAGAAAAATACGAAATAAAAAATAAAACAAAATTTAAAAAATGACTTAGATCCTCAAGGCAAGAAGGGTATATTTCATTCCTGCTAATTAGTATCAAAGAGCAAAGTTTCCTATACTTTATGATTTTGAGACCAAGATTTCTCAGTGAAAAAGTAGACCCTCAAAGGGATTCCTGTATCTGCACCATGAGAAACATTGTTTCCTGCTAACGCTGCAGATGGTTTTATCTGTGTCTGTTATACCAGCCTGAAAAACAGCAGGAGAAATTCTGACATTCTCAGTGGGAGCTACCTCTAACTTTGTGACATGTATAGTCTTGTTCTAAAAAGCACAGGTGTGAAATCAAGCTATTTTTATGTTACAGTAACTTATCAAAAGCCCTTTTATAAGTTTTCATACTTGTCATGTTTCATAAGTACCTGACTGAATCCACTCATTTATCTTGCTTCTTAAAATATTTAAAAATTCGTATTTTCAACACTTCTCATAGTTACGATCCTATTTTTTTCTGGCCTCACCTTGGATCAATTGTCGGTAAACTATGAAAACTGCATTCCTGAGAGAAGAGTTATTTACAGCAATGAAAATACAACTTTTTTGGAAAATACTTCCCCATTCAGATGATTAACAGTGCTGCTGACTGTTTTTAGACTGGATTGCCATGTAGGAAGAAAAATGGGGAAGCTGAAAAACCACCTTCTTTGCAAACACACATTGCTTCTTCATGGAACCAGTCCAAGTGTTAACAGTTGTTAAGCTTATAAATAGCAAGCAAAGGAAAAAGCTTGGGAAGCACGGATGAGGTGTGGTTATATAGACTGTACTAGATCAAACGCCAAAATTAAAAATAAATTGAGGGAGACCATCACATTCTTTAGAAATCTGAACAGGGTTAACGTCATAAAATGGTAAAAGTTTCCTTACATGAGGACTAAGTAAAACCACGCAAACAGAAGTCTCCGACAGGTTTTCAAAAATATGCACGGAGAAATGAGCAACAAATAATTAGTGAACACATCTAAATGACTCGCCCCAGGAACCCATGTCTCAACAGGACACATGTGTGAATGCTTGATCCTGACCAGATGATCCCATTCCCTTCAACCACAATCCTTTCGCCTGTATTCAAATATGACATACCTCTCGAGTTTGGAGCTAACAGGACTGAGTGACAAGGGAGCAAAATACACGTTACATAACCAAAAGATGCATGTAAAACAAATGTCAGGAAATGCGCCTTACAGGCCATCTGGCACAACTGCCTCATTTACAAATAAAGAAACTGAGGCCCTAAGTGTGGGTGACTGGGGGGTGGACTAAGCGTCTGTGGGCGGAGTTTTTTCCTCTTCTGTGCGGAGGCAAAACCACTACCACCACGAAACAAAAACGAAGGAAGGCCTCCGTATCAACCAGAAGGACCTTAACACTGTCTCAAAAACGGAAACCCCCTGACAGACGCACCCCGACATACCCTCCCCACGCCCAGCTCTGCCTCCGTCCCCCTCCTTTCCCTCCCAGGAGGCCGCAAACCTCACCTGATCTTGGCAGTAACGGTGGATAAAATCCCACACGGAGCACCTCGCCGAGGCACACCGCACCGCCTTGCAGGGGAAGCCCGGGCCGCGAAGCCACACCAGCGCGGCAGACTCCGCCATTTCGCGCAGCGCCCGAACGTCGAGACTCGCAGAAATACGGGGCGCCACTGCAGCCCGGCGCGTCTCGATGACGCCACAACCCCGCCCGGCGCCCCGCCCCCGGGCTTCCGCTCCCCGCCCTTCCCCGCGGGCGGGTCACGTGAGCCGGGCCTGGCGCCGCGCTGGCGGGGGAGGGGCGCAGGAAGGCCTGGGGCGGCCGAGGAGGCGCGCGCGCGAGGCCGCGTTGCTAGGAGCGGTTGCCAGGGCGCGGCTCGAGGGACTCGCCGCAGTCCGCCGCGCTGGGGGTCGGTGTGGGGCGCGTCGGCTGCGAGCGATAAGCCCGCGGCGGGCCCGGGCGGGGCCTTTCCTGCCGTCCGCGCGGTTATTTTTGGTCGCGGGAACCGGGGCCTGGGGAGGCGCTGTGAGGAGGGCGGCCGCCGCCCCTGAGGCCGTGCGGGGGTGGCTTCCCGGTCCCTGGCCGCGCGCTCGGCCTCTCCTTTCTTCCGCTCCAGCTCGGCCTTCCAAACACTTGACGGCGAGTGAGCCCTGCGGAGGCGCTGGCGGGAGCCGCCTCGGGAAGCCGCGCCCTCGCCCTCGCTCTCCGCGGTGGGGGCGCCGCGGGAGCTGCCGAGCAGGCCGAGCCCGGAGGAGGCCCGCGGGGCCGCCCTCGCCGCCGCTCGAGGCGTGGCCGTGGAACGCACCGCCGAGGGGAAAGCAACGAAAAACTAAGAACCCGTTCCCTGCGGAGGTCTGAGGGAAATAGAATCTCAAGGCTTGTGAAATGAGGAATTCTGTTGTCTTTATTTCACTTACAGAGAGAAAGTGTGAGAAAGCCCCCCCCCAAGAGGATTCCAGTAGATAACGAAAAACCACCAGAAAATAAGAAAGGGTGCGCCTGGAGAGCAGCGTCAGTTCCCGGGGGACGTGGCCAGCCCGGGCGGGAGGGGAGCGCCGGCGCACTCCGTGAGCTCGGCCCCGCTCGCAGGGACCTGCGGCGCCGAGGCCTCTTCTCCGCGGCTTATTCTTAGTTTCTTGTCTCTGGGGTTTAAAAATGTCTGTTTCGAGGGTCTGGGGCCTTCCCCACGCCCACACAAAGTAACCAGATAGAGGATCAGTTCAGATTTACGTAATGTTTGTACTGCAGGTCAATGCTTTGTTACTGTGAGGATTTACTGATGAAGAAAATTCACAGCCGTATTACTAGCATAGCTAGCCCTCCAAAGACCCAAAGTGTGAGTGGATTGTTCGTTTTTGGTCCCTCTGTTGCTTTTAAATTCCTATTATTAAAAAGTATCTTCAAATATGGATGAGGAATTTGCCATTTAATATGTGAAATAACTATTTTTATCTTTGTAAAGATGCAAATTTCTTGAGCAGTATGGAACCTTATTAAATCTTCACAATGAGCACCCAGTGCCATGGCTTCCACAGAGTAGATGGAAACAATATTTGGTGGATGGTTGATGAATTACTAAGGCAGTAGTTCAAATTACTCGTTCACAATTAATACCTAAAAAAAACTATTTTGCACTAGCATAATTTATAATTTGGATTGATCACTATCCTTTTAAGATTTCTTTATTTCTCTCCCCCGCCTCTCTGTTTTGGCACTCGCTGTCTGCGCTCTGTGTGTTGTGTCTGCTTGTCTTAGGAGGCACCGGGAGCTGATCTGGGACAGGAGTGGAGAGAGGCGCTCACTGTCTTGCACCCCTCAGCTCCCTGGTCTGCTGCTTTGTCTCTTCCTGTCTCTCCTCTGTGTTTCTTTTTGTTGCATCATCTTGCTGCACCACCCCTCTGCGCGGGCCAGCTTGCTGCGCTGGACCTCCTGTATGGCAGACAGGAACCCAGTCTCTTGAGCCACATCCATTTCCTGGATTGATCACTATTAAACTCATTTAAAACCGGAGAAACTGAGGCAAACTAACCGTTAGGGCTGTGTCTGAGAACACGGTGCACAGCAGTGGAAAAAATCTAGACAGTTGTTGAGCGGGGCTGCTGCGTATGTGGTGGCGTCCAGCAGGCCAGCCGGGGGTTGTGGCCAGAAGAGCGGCCGCAGCCATCTTCCCCCCTTCACGGGGACAGGCAGAGAAGGGGCTGGGAAAGCTAAATGGTGGGAGGGGACGGCCCCTCTATGAAAACAGTGTAGTGTGTCCCTAGGACTGTACTTGGTATTTTCAATAAGCCTTGTGGGCTTTGTTTCTGCCCATCTTCTCCAAAAGGTGGATTCTAGACATAGGTTTGCTTTTTGAGGACTTGTTTAGCTGCCAGGAAAGGGACACAGAGAGAATCCTGAGGCAACGTGGAGTAATTGTCCACTGCCAGAGATGACAACACAGACAACGTGTGTGGCAGCTTATGAGCGGTGCCCCACTTGAGCCACACGTCGTGCTGGACTGACAAGCAGAGCTGTGCACTCCGCGATTTCCACAGCCAGCCAGCCTCCTACACGGGCGAATCCAGGCTGCTCTCCTGCGTGCCGTGAGGCCGAGTCCTGTGCCTTCTTCAAGCTCCGAGCGGGGAGGAGTAGTCGTTAGGACAAAGGACAGTAGTGCAGGCGCTCTCCTGCGCCACAGACAAGGGACTGCCATAAACTCCACCCGGGAAAGCGCCGAGGCTGCAGCCTGGGAGCAGTGAGGTCAGCCCTTCGGGTGGACACAGCTCGGGTTAAGCGACCTGGGCGGTGTGGGAGGCGGGGCCTGGTGGACCCAGGAAAGGCCCTGCTCCTCCTCCTTCCTGCACTGGGTGGGGAAACAGGACAGTCCAGGGTGGGGTGGCTGGGAGGTAGGAGCGCTGTGTTTACGCTGAGCGGGAAGGAAGTGGAGGGCGCAGAGGAGACCTAGCGCCCTGGGCGCAGTGCTGCCCGGGAGGCTGTCTTCTGGAAAGGAGCTCCCCCCTGGAATTTTTTTCAACATTAAAATTCGATTCCTTTCTAATAAATAAAAGTCCAGGGTCCTTTATGAATTCTGCCTAGCTAAGTCTTTGAAAAGGAGGTTTCTCTGCTGGGGAAGTGGTAGGGCTTCGGAGTATTTTAAAAATTATTTTACGTTAGTGTGTCCACTCACTGGGGTTATCTTTGATAAAGAAATAAACTTCACTATTTTATTTCAGCTTTGGCAACCAAAGAGGAAATATTAATATTCTTTGGTGAATAGAGACTGACCAAAAGTCTTCTTTTTTTAAGGAAGTACTAGGGAGTGAACCAGGCCCTTACCTAGGAAGCAGGCGCTTAACCACTGAGCTACACACACCCTCAGATGTTTATTTTCCAAAGTTTTTACTGTGTGAATGCATATGCTTTACACATTTGTTTCTGAATGACTGAAGAGAAAAATGATTGTTGTAATAATTTACCTTTCCATCACAAGGTATGGTCAAAGTTTATAATTGTGAAATATTTGAGATTTTTTTTTTCCGTGAAAGGTATGTACCTTATCAATTAAAGATCAGAGGCCACTGGGCAACTGAATTAAGATTCTGGTTTGAATAAATAAACTAAAATTATTTTAATAACTCAGCTCTCTGGCTAACATCTATCTGAAACATATTTTTAAAAACTTAAAGGAAAAACCTGGGAATAAACCCAAAGCTCTCTAAGCTGCCAGATTCTGTGCATTTTTCTCACAGAACCCCAAGCACGTATTCATTTCACATTCACTCTTATTTTAAAAAGAAGCCTATTAAGTGTGAGAGTCTGCTTACCAGCATACAGACATCTAGAAATAAATAATATGAAGCAGGAGACAATGGGAAAGAATGAGGAGCAAAAATGGGGAGTCTGGAGTAGGAACAGGAATAGGTGAAAGACAAAACTGCCTAGGGAAGAGGCCCAAAATCACCGCGCTGGGAATGTTTTCTAATGGGTCAAATGCGTGACATGGCACGATAGACCTAAACGTCCCTGCGTTAGAGCAGAGCCAAATACAGTGGTGACACTGAGAACCAAAGCTTGAGGGGAAGTCTGAGTTATGTGCAGACCCCCACTTTAGCTGACTCGGCAGCGTGATACACATTTGAGAAAGATTTCCGCCAAAACAGGTTAGGATTTAAAACATTCCTCAACCTGCAGGGTCAATCCTAACAATCAAGAAAACTCAGCTATCTAGAGTAGCATGCTCCCTGAAAGTTCCACAAAGGGTCCTAACTGCATATTTAGGCTTTCCACCAAATAACTTTTGCATTCTAATATATTTCAAACAGAGAAGATGAATTGCTTTTTGTACAAATAATTTATTCCTTGTTACTATAACATTAATTTTAACACATAACTTCTTTTCTAATTACCCAAAATCTTGGAAGACAATCTGCCACTCAGGATAAGAAGTTAAAGAGGCAAATGGTAAAAAAAAATTCTCTCATCTTCCATAAATTAGTAAAGAACTTGCCTCTGAATATTTACTACAAATTTACAATCCATGTATCTGGAATACATAAAGGATTCATAAAGGAAATGAAATGCATATTTATCCTGTCGTGACTATCAGAAATGCCTGGATAATTGATAGAGGAAGAAGAGTAATGCATATTATCTACTGTTATTAGGGGATGCAAAAAAGTCATACACAGCCCGTAGATGGTATCAATATTAAATTGAAGCAAAGTTTCCTAAAGTGTAACCATGAAATCCTAGGTCACTACATTGTACTGCTAGGAAAGAATTCCATTCCCAAACAAATTTGGAAAACTCCCATTTATATGCTCTCTTTTGGAATTGCACAAAGTACCTTCATATAATAAATTATTATTTTTTCTTTTCTCCCCTCCCCACCCCCCATTGTCTATTCTGTGTCCATTCGCTGTGTGCTCTTCTGTGTCTGCTTGCACTCTTGTCAGCGGCACTGGGAATCTGTCTCTCTTTGTTGCGTCATCTGCTGCGTCAGCTCTCCGTGTGTGCAGCGCTTCCCCTGGGCAGGCTGTGCTTTTTCGTGCCGGGCGGCTCTCTTTGGGGTGCACTTCTTGTGCATGGGGCTTCCCTACATGGGGGCACTCCTTGCGGGCATCAGCACTGCATGTGGGCCAGCTCACCACACGGATCAGGAGGCCCTGGGTATCGAACCCTGGACCTCCTATATGGTAGGCGGACGCTCTATCAGTTGAGCCATGTCTGCTTTCCCTATCTTTCTTTAATCTAACATTTTGGAAACTTATTTGACTATGGAACCTCTTTTCAAGTTACACCTATTAATATGCCCTAAGTTTAGTGTTTGGGAAAGGCTGAGGTATGGTAAACTACGGAGTTTCTAAACAAAAATACCAGAGATACTAACTACAAAGTCACTGTCTCCAATTCCTCAGGATATCTTGGAGCTCAGTTCACTTCAATCCATAAAAAATTTTTTTTTTCTCTGCACACCATCAAAATCCACTCCACAGATACTGGCGTGCTAAGTCTTTCACCTTTCTGCCTCTTGGAAGATAATTAATTACTGAACACAACTACACTATTTGTTCTTTCCATGGGTCTGTGCAGAGTCAATAAACACAAAGGAATTTACTGTGTAAAAATGAGACTATGTCATTATAGCTCACTCTGAAGATGTGGAGACCTGCAGCAGGAGTGGGTTGTTCAACTTAACCATTCATTTCTTACCTCCTAAGTGCAGAAAAATAGGGGTATTGGGAAGGGACTGGACTGAGAGATACAGTAGCAGTTTGATATTATTGATGAATTCCAAAAACAAATATTGGCTTATGTTTGTAAACTGATCTTTTCCTCTGGGTATATGAGATTATATTGGACTTAAACAGGTAAACCTCTTACTTAATCAGGTAAACCTCTTGTGTCAGTAGGGCATTGAGTACCCACCCCTTGGTGGGTGGGGACTCACAGATAAAAGGCATGGCAAAGAACAGAGTTGACAGCTTTTAATGTTGGAGTTTGATGCTGAAGCCTTAAGCTGGAGCCCCAGGAAGTAAGCTCACAGAGGAAAGAGAAGCCAGCCCAGGAAGAGAGGAACACTGAGCCCAGGAAGAAGCAAGCCTTGGGAAGAGAGGAACCCTGAGCCCAGGAAGAAGCAAGCCCTGGGAAGAGAGGAACCCTGCACCCAGAGAAAAGCAAGACCCTGAAAGGGAGGAACCCAGGAAGCCTGAACCCTCACAGATGTCAGCAGCCATCTCACTCCAACACGTGGAAATAGTCTTTGGTGAGGGAAGTAACTTGTGTTTTATGGCCTGGTGTCTGTAAGCTCCTACCCCAAATCAACACCTTTTATAAAAACCAACCGATTTCGATATTTGCATCAGCACCCCTTTGGCCGACTAATACAGATACCAAGATGAAAAAAAGTGAGGGCCTGCTCTCCAGACACTCTATGATAAATAAAACACAATTCTTAAAATATCTCACTCAAATAAATGCTATAATGGATATCCAGGCACACACAAACAACATCTTATAGGCATATAGAGGAGAGAGAAATAGTCAAAGAATTTGGGTCTCGAATAGGTCCACAATGGATAGTATTATCAGGTAAAAGACTGTGCCAAACATGCGCGCACACTTTATATGTGAAGACACAGGAGGCGAGGACAGCGTTTGTTCAGAGAATGGCAAGAAGCCTGATGTGACTGTGAGAAAGAGCTCACACACCGTGGACAATGATGGCTGGAGAGGTAGATTGGGCTTCGAATGCCAGGCTGAGAAGACGGGACCTCATTCCATATGCAAGAAGAGACATCCTCAGAGTCTGTTTCAGAAAAATAACCCTAGGGAGAGCATGGATGCATAAGCAACAACACAATAATAGTCACGATTGATTGAATAGCCAAGTGACTTGATCTGGGACACAGAGCAATTAGGTGTCAAAGACAGGATTTCAGCTAGGGTCTGACTGATCCCACAGCATGAAGACCAGTTAAACAGAGGAAACAAAGGCCTGTAGACAATGGCAGCAAAAGGAAGAGAATGGATGGGAGACTCGAGGAAGCAGAACAGAGAGCTGGCTCCCTGTCTGCTCAGGGTGACCTGCATTCCTTGAAGAGGGTAGAGAAGATCATGGAGGACGGGACAAGGAGACGTTTGGTAAATACCGGGCTGCTGCACACAAAGCAGGAGCCCAGCTTAGAACGTTCCCACTGTGTCCACAACGTGCTTCTTGCCAAGGGCCTTTCCTCTGTCTTTTTCTTGCTACACTTGGGCTCCATGTGTAGCCCGTCAATGTCTGTGTCATGAATTTATGGTGATATTCTGTTATTATCTGCATGAATCTAGAAAATGCTTGTGTTTTTGCATCAGGGATCCTGTGTGAGTAGAAAATCCAATGAGAAGGGCTGGATGCCGTGTGATACTGATGGAAGGAAGTTGCAGATGAGATGTAACCCAAGCCCGGGAGCGCCCCTGGGTGTGGGTGTTCTACTACTGGCCATAGACTTTGTTTGTGGGGCTGAAACTATTATTTGCTATTGACGAGGCAAGAGAGGGACTATGTTATATTGACATTCTCTAGGGTTTATTTTAGGGTAAAACAGTGACTTCCTGGAAATACCATTGTTTTTTCATTGAAATCTTAACCTCCACAAGATGGAGGAAATAAAGATTGGATTACTCCGTCCAAATTCTCTTTTATCACCTATAATTCCAACCATTCTGATTCTACTGGCTTCTTTCCAGAGCCTACCTGCTACGGAGGTCTCCTGCGTCCTAAACTCAAGAGCCGGCCTCCACCTGGTGTCCTTCTGTCGCTGCCATTCCCAGTGCCTTCGCTCCACACAGTGCGCCGCGCCCCTCCACACGCCGCGCCCCTCCACGTCCTCTGCGGGTCTTGGCCTCCTCCCCCAACTCAGCTTGTCCACTCCTGGAGCCCCCACGCCCCTCACGTGCCCCCGAGCTCTCCCAGCCTCATCTCCTGTCCAGGCGTCTTTCTTCTACCTGCTCAGAGGAACCCATCAACACCCTCTTACTCGCACAAGAAAAGGAAAAGCCCTGAAAACAGGAAGAGGAGGAGAAGGCCTCTGAAGGCAAATCGCAGAACTGATGAGCTGTCTGGGCTCGATGCGTGGAAAACACCTAAGGCCCTCCTGCCATCGGAACGTTCTCCATGGATTTCCAGCTCCGTGCACTCAAAACAGAACTTGTCGCTAAACCCGCGTCTTCTGTTTTCCCACACTCACGAGTGTCACCGCCTCCTGCCTCTCCAGGCATTGAGTTGGAAACATGGAGTCGTCCTGGTGGCCACTTGCTGCCGTCTCCCGGTCTTGTCAACGTCTCGGGCCGGCGGCCTCTTTCCAGCCCCCTGCACCCTGCCTGCCGCCGCCTGGCTGCAGCTCTCCTGGCCTTGTGAGTGCCGTCTCCATTTTCAAACCTCTTCACCCGTCCTCCATCCTGCTGCCCCGTGATCGCCCTGAAACCAAATTTAATCGTTTCCTCCCCACTGCGTAAGCGCTAATGTCTCCGGGAGAGCGCCGACATCTGAACTGGCCCCGTGGCTCCATCCTCACCTGGTCTCCCCCGGGACTCGTGTCGGCTGCGCTGCCTGTGCCTCCCCAAGCGCATCGAGGCATTCTGCACTTGCTCAGGTCGCATCTCTAAAGCTTCTCCTGTGCCTCCTTCCCTCCCTGGCAGCATCACCGCCCCCTCCTTTGCCCCCACTGGGCGCTATCGACAGGTCTAGCCCAGCACCAAGAACGCCGGATGCCCTGTCGACCCTCGTCTTTCTGTGACAGATTGTAGTCATATCGGCCCCGAGTTGGTTTTTTCATTTGTTTGCTTGTTGTTTGTTTATTTGTAGGAGGTACCAGAAACCGAACCCAAACCCAGAAACTCCCATATGGGAAGCGGGCACTCAACTGCTTGAGCTACAACAGCTCCTGTGAGCCTTAATATAATATTAAGGGGAAAAAAGTAGTTCCTAAAGATTACAGGCAACATGATGACCTTTTAAAATTTAAAGTGATGGAATAAAAATATGTTTTTTAGAAATACATAGAAAAATAGAGGAAAAAACAGAAAATTGAAATACATAGAGATAAAATAAATTTATATGAAAAAGAAAGCAAGCATATTAGTTTCATAGGACTATCATTAAAAAATAACACAGGGAAGCGGATTTGACTCAATGGATAGAGCATCCGCCTACCACATGGGAGGTCCAAGGTTCAAACCCAGGGCCTCCTGACCCGTGTGGAGCTGGCCCATGTGCAGTGCTGATGTGTGCAAGGAGTGCCGTGCCACGCAGGGGTGTCCCCCGCATAGGGGAGCCCCATGTGCAAGGAATGTGCCCCTCATGGAGAGCCTCCGTGCACGAAAAAAGCACAGCCTGCCCAGGAGTGGCACCACACACACGGAGAACTGACGCAGCAAGATGACACAACAAAAAGAAACACAGAATCCGAGCAGACACAGAAGATCACACAGCAAATGGACACAGAGAGCAGACAACTGGGGAGGAGGGGAAGGGGAGAGAAATTGTAAAAATCCACAAAATTGGTGGCTTAAAACAAGAGAAATTGGGAAGTGGTTATGGCTCAAACAATTGGGCTCTTGTCTACCACATAGGAGGTCCAGAGTTCAATGCTCAGCCTCCTGGTGAAGGCAAGCTGGCCCACGCGGAGTGCTGGCCTGCGCAGAGTACTGCCCCGCAGGAATTTTGCCCCATGCAAGAGTGCTGCCCTGCACAGGAGTGCTGGCCCATGCAGAGACCTGGCACAGCAAGATGATGCAACAAAAAGAGACACAGAGGAGAGACTTAAGAGACGCAGCTGACCAGGGAGCTGAGATGGTGCAAGAGAATGATCGCCTCTCTCCCACTGTGGAAGGTCCCAGGATTGGTTCCCAGAGCCGCCTGATGAGAATACAACAGACACAGAAGAACACACAGCGAATGGACACAGAGAGAAGACAATGGAGGGAGGAGGGGAAAATAAATAAATCTTAAAAAAAAACAAAAAAACCCCGAGAAATTGATTTCTCACATCAGGAAGCCACAAGTGTGAAATGAAGGTTTTGGTAGGTCAGAAACCTCTGAAAACTCTTTCCTTCCCTTCCCAGCATCTGATGGCTCCAGGCTCATGGCTCCATAATCCAAACTCTGCCTTCTCTTCTGGTCGTGTCTCCTCCTCATCTCCACGTGGCCTTCTCTTCAGGTCGTGTCTCCTCTTCCATCTCTATAAGGACACATTTCATTGAACTTGGCTTCCACCCTGAGCATAATCTCGAGTTAATCCAGGATGATCTCATTTAATTACATAGGCACAGACCCTTTTTCCAAATAAGGCCACATCTGCAGTTTCCAAGGGTGATGGCGTGGACAGTTCTTGGTGGGCCCTTCCACCCAGCATAGCCAGTGCAGGCAAACACAGGGTTCCGTACCAGGGGTTCCATTCATCCTTAGTTTCCTGTTGGGGTAGGCTCGTGAGTGCTTATTCCACAGTTTAAAATTACTAAACAAAATAGAGACATACATGAACCAGTGATAAGGTATGCTTAATCCAATTATGAGGTTTAAAAAATGGGATGAAATAAAAGCTATAGAAAAAAGTCTTTGAAGGTATGTTGAGCTCCAAGAATGGCAAGGCCAATAATTTTGGTGCTGCTGCTCAGACACTTCCTGATAAAGACATTGTAAAGGCTGGTAGACCAACACGATGCAAACATTCTACCACTATTTATTCATACATTCTTTTTTTTTTTTTTTAAGATTTATTTATTTAATTCCCCCCCTCCCCCGGTTGTCTGTTCTCTGTGTCTATTTGCTGCGTCTTGTTTCTTTGTCCTCTTCTGTTGTCGTCAGTGGCACGGGAAGTGTTGGCGGCGCCATTCCTGGGCAGGCTGCACTTTCCTTCCCGCTGGGCGGCTCTCCTTACAGGGCGCACTCCTTGCGCGCATCAGCACTGCGCATGGCCAGCTCCACACGGGTCAAGGAGGCCCGGGGTTTGAACTGCGGACCTCCCATGTGGTAGACGGACGCCCTAACCACTGCCAAGTCCGTTTCCCTACTCATACATTCTTTGGCTTGACCTGCGTAGGCAGTCATTGTTTTCTGCCCAGCACCCTCTTCTACCACCTCTCCCTCTACTGGCCCCACATTTGTCTTTGGCACCCCCACCCCCTGTGGAGCTGCTGGAGTTTGGGTGTGGGGGCTTGGCCTGCCCCAACCCAGCAGGTGGTCTGATTGGCACAGGTTGGTCAGGGCAGTCCCCTGCCTCAGTCGACAGTCTCCATTGGGACGAGTTCCTGGTCTAAACTGGCCTGATTGGGGACAGTGACAGACGGGGGTGTGGGGCGTGGAGTCTTCTGAGCACTGACACTGACTGTCCCTTTTAATCCTCAAAGGCAGATACTATTATTATCGACATGTTTTCTATAGAAAACTGGGAAACAAGGAAGTGAAGCAATTTCCCAAGGTTAAAAGCCGGTGAGTGCAGACGCCAGGCCGGCTGAGCCCGCACTCCACCACGTGTTTGAAGAGGCGGTAACTGGCCGGGCTGGGTCAGCAGCTCGCTGCACAGCCTCCATGCCCAGAAGGTGCCAAACGGCCTCACTGGGTAACCAGGACAGGTCTGCAGAGACAGGTGAGGCTAGAGACGTGGCCTGGCCTTCAAGAAACCCCGGTGGAGTTTGCGTGAGGCAGAAAGATAAATAGGAGACCCTCATTCACGTAATCAGTGAACGCACGCTGCTGGACCTTTCTTGGAGCAGCTCGGAGGCTTTGTGTGCCCTCCCTTACAGCCCACGGAAGGTTATCGGGGACGTTTGTCTTCATTTTGCAGGGTCCCAAACTGTGGCAGTTTGGTATTATTTATGAATTCCAAAAAAAGATACTTGATTATGTTTGTAAACTGTTCTGTTCTTTGGGCGTGATCCCCTTTGTATTAGATTCAGCTGAGATGCCTTGATTAAATTATGTTAAATTAGGATTGAGTCCCCACCCCGCCTGGTAGGTGAATCAGTCAATCAAGAACTGGAAGCAGATACACAGAGAAGAACACAGTGGAAGAGGGGCCCCAGGAAGAGATAGCTTGCAGCTGAAGAGAACAGAGCAGCTGAGAACCCCTGAGAGAAGAGCTTTAGGCCAGCCGACAGCTGAGAAAGGAAAAAGCTGGGCCCAGGAGCCTTACGAGGAAGAGGGAGGCTGGACCCTCACAGACGTCGCCGCCATCTTGCTTCAACATGTGGCAACAGGGTTTGGTGAGGAAGTAACTTTGAGTTGGACTCTTTAGCACCTTGTAACCGAAAGCTTCCACCCCAAATAGATACCCTCCATGAACGCCAACAGACTCCTGGTGCTTGCATCAGCACCGCTCCGGCTGACCCAGCGCCTGTGACCACGTGGGAGCCGGCCTGCCAGGTGCTTCCCGAGCTGGCAGGCTCCCCGCAGCACCAGCCGATTTCTTCCTGCCAGGCTGCGGCCCAGCGTCCACAGCCTCCCGCAGCTTCCCCAGGCGGCTTCTGTGCCTTAGGGAGGCTCTTTGTCGGGTGACCTCCGGGGCTGAGCGGGCAGTGCTGGAAGGGGCCTGATGACCAGGCGAGTGTTTTCCCAACAAGGTGTCAGCCCTCTCTTGGTGAAGAGGACAAAGGAAACTACTTTTTGCTTTTCTCATGAAGAAATTGGGTTGCAAAGAAGGGACTTCTTGAAATTCCTGTGGATTTTAGTAATTAACCACTAAACTGAGGTTTCTGCTGAAGCAGAAATCATCGACAGGTTAGGGCTGTCAGCTGCATCCCTAATGCCTAAGTATTGTCAGACTCTAGTTCTATTTTAATGTGTTATTAAAACATCCATGATCTGCTAGTTTTGCATGCACCCGTATGAAAGCAGTACAGGAAGTTGAATAGAACTAGGTAACTATGGAATTCATAAATATTTGATTAGTAGTACATTTTACATAATTTTCTTATATTAAAAGGCTTGTATGCAAAAAAAGGGGGGGGCAAAAATGATTACGTAACTAAGCTTGGGCACACCCCAGGTAAATAGAAAGCATTCCTCTCTCAAACCTCCTCCCTCTGGAATTAACTTTATATGTATGTTTTCCTATAAACCAGTGGTTCTCAAATTTTAGCGCCACCACAGAGGGCTTGCAGGGTGCCTACTGGGTTCAGTAGGTCTGGGGTACGGCCTAAGAATCTGCATTCCTACCAAACCGCCAGGCACTGCTGCTACAGGATCCCAGACCTCCCTGGGGGAAGCACTGCTAGAGCGCACAGCTGTGACAAGTCCTGACATCTCTTTGTCTTAGGACATTCTAAAGAAGGCATTAGAAAATCTGGAGTTCTCTAGGGCCTTTTCCTGAATGCGATTCTACAGTGAGGATGCACAGTTGCCCACTTACTGAGGGATTTGTTTTCCAAAGGTAATAAGCCAGTTGTGTGTGCCTCAGGAGCATTTTCCAAAAAAATACTACACGTGGTGGTTGGGGGTCCCAGCCCAAATCACAGAAAGCCTTTTTAATCCACTGTTTACCTTATTAATAGCGCTATTTCAACTACAATTTACTGAACTTTCCATCTCCCCTTTGGTTCCTGCACTCATCTTCCAACCGGAAGTGCCGCTCGCTCGGCTCAGCTTCCTCCGTGCTAGGGAGGAGCCCGTGAGGTGCCCGGAGCAGATCCTGAAGGGCTCGGGGCAGGAGAGGCAGCTCGCTGGGGTCTTTTCCTAATGTCTGGCCAGGGCTCGGCACGGGGCAGTGCCAGCAGTGCCGGCAGGAATGGCGGGTCCCAGCTCAAAGCCCACACCTCCCAAAAGGGGCTGGAATGGCGCCTTTTATCGTGATTTTTGTTGTTTTAATTAATTGTAGGCTTCTCCACATGCCTATCATGGCTGTCTGGCCACTTCCTCTTTTTTTTTTTAAGATTTTATTTATTTTCCCCTTCCCCCAACCCTGCTGTTTTTTGCCGTCTGTGTCCATTTGCTCTGTGATCTTCTGTATCTATTTTTCTTTTTGTTTTCTCATCTTTCTCTTCTAGGAGTCACCGGGATTCGATCCTGGGAACCTCTGATGTGGAGAGAGGTTCCCTGTCAATTGTGCCACCTTAGCTCCTGGTCTCTGCTGTGCTTCACCTTGACTCTCCCCTTTGTCTCTCTTTTGTTGAATCATCATCTTGCTTCATGGCTCACTTGCACAGGCACTGGCTCACCATGTGGGCATCACGCGGGCACTCGGCTCACCATGCGGGCACTGGTTCGCCATGCGGGCACTCGCACGGGAACTCGGCTCACTGCATGGGCGCTGGTTCATCGCATGGGCATTCGACTTACCATGTGGGCAACCCGGCTCACTGCATGGGCGCTGGTTCATCGCATGGGCATTCGACTTACCATGTGGGCAACCCGGCTTGCTGCGCGGGCACCCGGCTCGCTGCGCGGGCACGCTCTCTCTTCTTTTGCACCAGGAGTCCCCAAAGATGGAATCCGGGCTCTCCCATATGGTAGACGAGGCTTTATCACTTGAGCCACATCTGCTTCCCTGTCTGGGCACTTCTAATCTCACACATTAGTGTGACTGAAGCTGGCCCTTTCCAACCAGGAAACGTTTCAACCTGATCTGGGTGCTGAGGCGGGAATTAGCTCTGTACGTTGGTTTTTCATTCCTGGAAACGCAAGCTGGGAGGGGCTTTCTGATCTACCAGGTGTGAGCCCTGCCTGGGGAGGGTTGGCTCCGCTGGTAGGCGGCCGCATTGACTTTTCCCAGCACACATGAGGCCTGCTTTAACAGCACCTTGCTGTGATTTACTGCTTAATTATAGCTCTATCCATGTCTGTCTGAGTGGGCAAAGTTTTGGAGCACTTTGCTTTTCATGTAACCTAGGGGCTCAGAGATACCCACCCAGAGAAGATATGCCTTGTGGTTAATGAATTATTTCTAAAGTGGTATCAGGCCAGGCCAACCAAAACAAGGATGCAAGACTAAAGTAAAGTAAAAAGAATGGAAATGTGACTAAGGAAAATGGAAGCTGGAGAAGAGCTGAGCTTAGATGTCGGAGCAACATTCTCTGGTTTAGGGCAGAGAGAGAGAGAGAAACAGAACTCCGGCCAGGTCTATACTCGGACCAAAAATCTCTTTGACCTGCAACTACTCTAATCTGCAGGTTCGAATCCAGGGAACTGCAGGCATAATCCCGGTGTCCGCGCACCCACCGGTGAGGCTCAGGAAGGTGATGAGAGCAGAAGAGACGCAGAGAACCCAGCCGGGGTCCAGCACCTCCCTGCCCGGCGATGGCAGGATCATCTTGGTTCACCTTTGCCAGGAAGTCATGAGTCTGTTCTGTTTGGATTTTTGTTACCACTAGCCTTATTTTAAATTTAATTCCCCTGAAAATCCCTAGCGGCATTGGGAAGGCACGGCACGCCACCATCAGCGGGGTAGCCCCCAACTCTCTTCCTAATCTGAGAAACCCGGGGAGAGCCGGGAAATTTGACGTGAGGCTCTGAAGGAGTCAAGGACCGTCGTAACCCTGCTGGGCTCTTAGGAAGTTCCTTCCTCTGGAGAGCTACAGGCCGCGTAAACATGAATTATTCTCTCGACACCGTTTGGAGGTTAGCAGGTATTAGGATCCTACCAGCCTCTCACGACCCTGCTTCTGCAGCTGGAGAGTCCAGGTTCCAACCGTAAACAATGGGCAGTATTTCCTGCCTGACTTCCAGGGGAGATGAACCTGCGTGTCAGTACAGAGCTCTGAGCCAATGTCTGGGAGCTGACCAAAGAGCTGAACCCCTCAAGGGGTTTACAGTCTACTGAACGCCTCACTAAGGGCCACAGGCAAACTGCTCTAGGCAGTGCGATCTTCCTTCGCGTGAAATGAGGTTTTCTGTGAGAGAGCCCAGCGTGGGTGCTGCTGGCCCGCAGAGCTCCCCGGAAGGGTGGAGTGGCTCTGGTTACTCTGCGTGTACGTGCACGTGCCCGTGTTCTGGGAGGGAAGAGGGGAGAGTCCTGAAAGAAATACGAGCTTGCTGGAGGAGGGGACTAGCGGATGGAAAGCTAGGTGTGTTGGGACCAGACAATGAAGGGTCTTAATACCAAATTCTCAACATTTTAGACTCCCTGGGCATTCCAGAAGAAAGTTTGCATAATTTATGCATTATATATGGGAAACTAGCCCATGTGAACAAAGTTCACGCTTGACATGAAATAATAAAAGAACAGAAATTGTTGCAGAAAAAAATGAAGCGGATGGTTAGGAGGAGAGGCTTTAGCTGGAGTAGTGACTTAACCAAGCCCAGGTCCGGACCAGCAGCACCAGCGGCACCCGGGACCTTGTTAGAAACGCAAATTCTCCAGGTCTCTGTGCAGAACGATTGCCTCAGAAACTCTGGGATGGACCCGGCAATGAGCTTTAACCCACTTCTGAGCTAAAGAAATGATTCTTCTTTTAGCAGGCTCAAGTATAGCAGCATTCCTCCATCCATTTCATGCTCTATGTATGCAGAAAACAATCTATTAAAGTAGTTGTCTGAATTAAAGTCTTTTTTAAAACTTTTATGTAAATTTTAAACTTACACAAAAGTAGAGAGAACAGTACAATTACCTTCACATACTCATCACCCAGATTTAACAACCGTCATGATTTTGCTGCACTTGTTTCATTTTTTTTTTTTAAAGATTTATTTATTTATTTAATTCCCCCCCCTCCCCTTGTTGTCTGTTTTCTGTGTCTTTTTGCTGTGTCTTGTTTCTTTGTCCGCTTCTGTTGTCGTCAGTGGCACGGGAAGTGTGGGCGGCGCCATTCCTGGGCAGGCTGCACTTTCTTTTCACGCTGGGCGGCTTTCCTCACGGGCGCACTCCTTGCGCGTGGGGCTCCCCCACGTGGGGGACACCCTTGCGTGGCACTGCACTCCTTGCGCGCATCAGCACTGCGCATGGGCCAGCTCCACACGGGTCAAGGAGGCCCGGGGTTTGAACCGCAGACCTCCCATGTGGTAGGCGGACGCCCTAACCACTGGGCCAAGTCCGTTTCCCGCACTTGTTTCATCTTTCTCTGATTTATTTTTCAATCTTGGAAATGATTTCAGTTCACCCTTACATACCTCAGTGTGCATCTCTTTAAAATATGCACATGTTCTTACATGACCATCATATCACAACCTTCAGAAGGAACGGTGCCTCCTTGTGTCATCTAATACCCAGCCCAGCATCAAGATTCAAGAGTCTATTTAGGGAAACGGACTTTGGCCCAGTGGTTAGGGCGTCCGTCTACCATATGGGAGGTCCGCGGTTCAAACCCCGGGCCTCCTTGACCCGTGTGGAGCTGGCCATGCGTAGTGCTGATGCGCGCAAGGAGTGCCGCGCCACGCAAGGGTGTCCCCCGCGTGGGGGAGCCCCACGCGCAAGGAGTGCGCCCGTGAGGAAAGCCGCCCAGCGTGAAAAGAAAGAGCAGCCTGCCCAGGAATGGCGCCGCCCACACTTCCCGTGCCGCTGACGACAACAGAAGCGGACAAAGAAACAAGACGCAGCAAATGGACACCAAGAAGAGACAACCAGGGGAGGGGGGGGGGAATTAAATAAATAAATAAATCTTTAAAAAAAAAAAAAAAAAAAAGAGTCTATTTAATTCTATTGTAGCTAACTATTTTCTATGTCATCATATTCGTTTAAAACAATTTATGCCCATCAACAAATGGATAAACAAATGTGGTACATACACACAATGGAATATTATCCAGCCATAAGACTGAAGGAAGCTCTGAGATAGGCTGCAACGTGGAAAAACTTGAGAACATTATACTCAATGAAATAAGCAGACACATAAGACAGATATCGTATAATGCCACTTAGAAGAGATGTCCAGAAATAGCAAATTCAGAGAAAGCAAGGAGAATAGAGATTACCAGGGAATGAGAGGAGAAAGGTGCATATGTTTGGTGGATATGGAGAGTTTGTAAACAAACTAATATAAAGCACGAATAAAATTTAGAAAGCTACTAAGATGAGAAAACCTTTTTTTTTTTAAAGGTTTTGAATGTGCTTGTGTCTTTTTATTTTATTTTATTATTTATTTATTTCTCTCCCCTTCCATCCCCCACCCCAGTTGTCTGTTGTCGGTGTCTATTTGCTGCGTCGTCTTCTTTGTCCACGTCTGTTGTTGTCAGTGGCATGGGAATCTGTATTTCTTTTTGTTGCATCATCTTGCTGTGTCAGCTCTCCGCGTGTGCGGCACCGTTCTTGGGCAGACTGCACTTTCTCTCGTGCTGGGCGGCTCACCTTACAGGGCGCACTTCTTGAGCATGGGGCTCCCCTGCACGGGGACACCCCTGCATGGCAGGGCACTCCTTGCGCGCATCAGCACTACGCATGGGCCAGCTCCACACGGGTCAAGGAGGCCCGGGGTTTGAACCGCGGACCTCCCATGTGGTAGGCGGACGCCCTAACCACTGGGCCAAGTCTGCCCAGTGGGAAAACCTTTTGACATCCCTCTTTGTAAAATACCTTTAAAAAGAATATTCCTTTTAGATATAGATAAGTTTATCAGCATTTAGAGGCATCCTTATTATCTACAGATTGGGTAATATTATATGTGAAATGAATTTCCATCTTGGATTTCATTTTCTGATACCATCATGCTAGTGTCAGAAAACATGATTAACCAGGATAAATCTTGGTTGGTCTCTCAAAGCACAGTTTACTGCCGTTCGTCAATACCTGCCCTAAGCCCAATGCCGTCAGCCCAAACTGCTCTTGAGGCGTGCGGCGATTCTGACACTGCCCTGGAAATACCTGTTGTTATTATTTCAGGTTGGGTATTAAAAGTATAGTAAATTTTGTGTAATCTATCTATCTTAAAGAAAAAAAAAAGGTAATAAAAAAAGTATAGTAAAACGGTCTCAGGACCTTCAAAATATTTTTAGTTCTATTAATTTCCAGAGTAAAAATAATAATTGCATACTACTAAAATTGCATAATTAATTAAAATATTAAAATGCTTAAGCACTTTGCCAAATTTAGCTCATTTTTAAATAAAATTTTATTGAAGTATATCATTCATACATGAACATCCATAAACAATAAATATATAGTAAAAGTTATGAACTTACAAAACAAATGCGTATATCATCATAGAGGGGTCCGATATATCACCCACCACCAACACATTGCATTGTTGTGAAACTTTTGTACAAACTATGAAATAGCATTGTCAAAATATTACTGCCAGGGAGTGGATGCGGCTCAAGCTGTCGAGCTCCTGCTTCCCACATGGAAGGGCCCGGTTCAGTTCCTGGTGCCTCCTGAAAACAAACAACGAGCAGAAAAATGAAAAAAACAATTCAGGGGAGCTGATGTAGCTCAGTGGTTGTATGCTGGCACCCACATGTGAGGTCCAGGGTTCAATCCCTGAGCCCCGTACCTTAAAAAAAAAAAAATTACTACCAATTATAGATATGACATGTTTTAAATTGACAGACACCTTGATATGTATAAAACAGTGAATTTCATTAGTATATGCATAAGACATGCACATAATGTACACAGGTACTTTATATTTTTGTAAATTATAATTTGAATGATATGACAAAATACAGAGAGTAAATTTGGGGCAAAACTCAACTGTACCACCTCTTGAGATTTGATGCAAAGACTGTGGGTTTAATTATTTTGTTTTCCTTTTTAAACTTTTTTTTTTGTCTGCAGAGAGGCTCTGTCCTTCTCTTTTGTTCTCATCACCTCTTCTGCTTTCCTCCTCCCAGCTTGGGCCATTTCACAAATGAGTTTTATGATGTTTTGTTTAGACTGATTTGTAAGTTTGGAAATACGGTAAACAAATTGATAAACTGCAAAGTAAAGTAGATGTATAGAGGGCAAGAGCAATCCAAAAATAGTTGCCTGCCTCTCTGTGTTTTTGCTCTCCCCGTAATGAAGCTCACTGCCTTCAATTATAGTTTGAGACACTGTGTTGAAATCTTTAATCTCTGAGTAATGACTGGACTTTAGTTTCCTAATTGACACCTGTGCATTTAGCAGCTCTGCCAAAGCCCGAATCTGAGAATGAGCATGCAATTCAAGATGTCGACTCTATAAAAACATCTCTGCCACCTGCCACCTTAGCGTCAGGGCAAAAATGTTGTAACAAACAAGAGAAGGACAAATATCATGTATGTTGTGATTCCACTTTTTTTTTCACAACTGGCCAAGGACTTGTTAGAGTTTACAGGTCAAACCAAAAAGTCCTTGTGTGATCAGCGCACTGTGCCGTGTAGCTAGGCGCGCAGAAGGAGCGGCCTGCCCCTTTTAGGTGGATTCAGTTTCTTGGGAGGGTCCCCAGGAGGCAGCGCTCCACCCACCCCGCGGGGACACCTAGAAGCTGTGAAACCAGCTTGGGAGGACTGAGAAGAGGCTGGCAGAGAAGTCACTGGCTTGTACCCAGGGCACCAACATTTCTTTTCCTAGGTGGCAATCTACCAAGGTTTCTGTTGGGCGTCATCCACCCACCTGGTGCTGATAGCTTCATGTTGTTTGGAACAGGATGCCATTCACTGTTTGCAACCTCCCTCCTTGGTGCGCCTATGCCCCAGTGTGGGAAGGGACCCAAAGTCATGTGCCCTGAATGATGTGTCTCCTCTGGCAGAGGTGAAGGTGGAGTGGGGTGGGATTACAGACCCAGGTGAGGTGAAGCCGGGTGGGATTACAGACCCAGGTGAGGTGAAGCCGGGTGGGATTACGGACCCAGGTGAGGTGGAGCGGGGTGGGATTACAGACCCAGGTGAGGTGGAGCGGGGTGGGATTAGAGACCCAGGTGAGGTGGAGCCGGGTGGGATTATGGACCCAGGGGAGGTGGAGCCAGGTGGGATTACGGACCCAGGGGAGGTGGAGCCAGGTGGGATTATGGACCCAGGGGAGGTGGAGCCAGGTGGGATTACGGACCCAGGGGAGGTGGAGCGGGGTGGGATTAGAGACCCAGGGGAGGTGGAGCCGGGTGGGATTACAGACCCAGGTGAGGTGGAGCCGGGTGGGATTAGAGACCCAGGGGAGGTGGAGCGGGGTGGGATTACAGACCCAGGTGAGGTAAAGCCGGGTGGGATTACGGACCCAGGTGAGGTGGAGCCGGGTGGGATTAGAGACCCAGGTGAGGTGAAGCCAGGTGGGATTAAGGACCCAGGTGAGGTGGAGCCGGGTGGGATTAGAGACCCAGGTGAGGTGAAGCCAGGTGGGATTAAGGACCCAGGTGAGGTGGAGCCGGGTGGGATTAGAGACCCAGGTGAGGTGAAGCCAGGTGGGATTACGGACCCAGGTGAGGTGGAGCCGGGTGGGATTAGAGACCCAGGGGAGGTGGAGCCAGGTGGGATTACAGACCCAGGTGAGGTGAAGCCAGGTGGGATTACGGACCCAGGTGAGGTGGAGCGGGGTGGGATTAGAGACCCAGGTGAGGTGGAGCCGGGTGGGATTATGGACCCAGGGGAGGTGGAGCCAGGTGGGATTACGGACCCAGGGGAGGTGGAGCCAGGTGGGATTATGGACCCAGGGGAGGTGGAGCCAGGTGGGATTACGGACCCAGGGGAGGTGGAGCGGGGTGGGATTAGAGACCCAGGGGAGGTGGAGCCGGGTGGGATTACAGACCCAGGTGAGGTGGAGCCGGGTGGGATTACAGACCCAGGGGAGGTGGAGCCGGGTGGGATTAGAGACCCAGGTGAGGTGGAGCCGGGTGGGATTAGAGACCCAGGTGAGGTGAAGCCGGGTGGGATTACAGACCCAGGTGAGGTGAAGCCAGGTGGGATTAGAGACCCAGGTGAGGTGGAGCCGGGTGGGATTACAGACCCAGGTGAGGTGAAGCCAGGTGGGATTAGAGACCCAGGGGAGGTGAAGCCGGGTGGGATTAGAGACCCAGGTGAGGTGGAGCCGGGTGGGATTAGAGACCCAGGGGAGGTGGAGCCGGGTGGGATTAGAGACCCAGGTGAGGTGGAGCCGGGTGGGATTAGAGACCCAGGGGAGGTGAAGCCGGGTGGGATTAGAGACCCAGGTGAGGTGGAGCCGGGTGGGATTACGGACCCAGGACAACAGTCCAGGTGAAAGCGCTGCAGGTAGCGCACAGAACTGCGCCTTCGGCTGAGGAAGGGGGAAGCGATTCTGACTCGCTGTTCACTTCTCTGGGGAGGCAGATGCTTCTGCGTCCGACCGCTGTGTCTGGAGCGATTCCTTCTCAAGGTGGACAACCAGCTCCGTGGGAAGCGTGGGGCCCGTATTCCCAGAGGCCACGGCCCTGGGCAGCCCACGTTCCTCTGAAAGCGAGCGTCGCTCTCGTCGCCAGCACGAGGTGGGACCTTCCTGAGGCTGCGGGTGCCGCAGCAGGGGCTGCTGGGTGCTGCTCCCAAAGGCGAAGAGCCTGGCAGCGCGCATTTTAGGAGGCAAGCTGAGCCGCCTCCGAGGCCAGCCCCGCCCTGCAGGACGGGAGAGGTCGGCCGGGGCGTCTCTGGGATTTGGTCTTTCCAGGCTGCAACCCAGAGTGAGAACCCTTCCCCATTCCAAATTCAGGGAACGAGGATCCGACCTTGTCCCAGAGGCAGCGCTGGGCTCTCGCTAAGTCTCTATCGGCCCCAGAACGGGGGTTTTCTCCTCACCTCACGGAGGAAACTAAATCCTGAGCGACAAGCACTCAACCTAGGGCAGAGCCCGGTCCGTCCGACTGCGAAGGACACGTCCTTTCCACGCTCTCATTTTCCACACGCAACTATGAATACGTTTTCCAGCTAGAGGAACGCGGCCATCCCCGCAGGGGCGGGCGCGGGGCCCGGGTTCCCTGGTGGAGCCCACGGGCCCCGGCTCCAGGCCGAGGACGAGCACGTTGGCGGCACGCGGTGAGAAGACCCCTCGCCCGTGAAGGGCAGCAGCTCGGTTCCTGGCCCGGGACGCTGAGCTGACGTCTTCGCGCCCTTTGTCAGGTGTACTTCTCAGTCTAGGCAAGAAGGGGGCTGGCAGTACCTCTCGGGAGCTTGCTTTCCTCCCGTGCTCTCCCTCTCGGCACCTGGAGTCACTAATCTGAAGTTTGTCAGATCCTCTCCCCTGTGACAAACTGGGAGGAGGAGCCGAAGGTCCCTGAGAAGCGGCGTCGTTTGCACCCCTTATTGTTTCTGAGGCAGCCGCCCCGAGGCCCGCGGCGCTCCTCACCCACGTGCACAGCCCCTTTGCGCAGTCGAAGTGCGGCTCTGTCTCCAGGGCAGGTGTGCCCAGGAGCGCGGTGTGATGCCAGCCGGTGAGCCAGAGGCAAAGCAGGTGGCTCCTGCTGCGGGGGTTTCTGGCCGTGTTGTCAGCGCTGGGCCTCCGCTCGTCTCCGCAGGGACCTCGAGGGGAAAGCAGCGACTGCTCTGGAAGCTGTTTTCCCACAGAGTGAAAACGGCCTGTGGCTCCCTCCTGAGCCCACTGGCTAAGGACCAAGATATCCTTGGCTTGAACGAAATTAAAGTGATTTAAATGAAAACCCATGATATTTGGTTTTGGAAACTCTCAAAATAGAATAGAGTAGAAGGTAGCTGTGTTCACTCCTCAGCAAGGCGTGTGCGTGCTGCCCTGCGTGCCGGCAGCGGCCAGCGCTGGAGGCTCAACGAGGAGGAAACGCGCAGGGCCTGCACTGGTGGGCCTTACCAGCCAGCGAGAGATGAGTGCTGAACAAATACAGCACAAATATGTACGAGCTGAAAGCTGGACGGTACAGTTCATTTATAAAATCGTAAAAACCCATAGGAGAGTACAGATTTTTTCAAAACACACATTATATATTACATGTAAAAGCCTAAAAACACGAATGGGAAAGAAACAACAAAATTCTTGGTAGTGGCTCCTCTGAGCAGGGGGAGAGGACAACAGAGTGGGAGAGGAGAGAGTGTCCAAGAAGGATTACAACCTAATCTATTTTGTGTTTGATTTAACCAGAAAGGAAAAGATTTGAAATAGATACGGCAGAAAGCCGACATCTGTTAACAGTTAACATTAACCCATGTCTATGTGGGTGCTTTCCTATACTTACCTTTTCATAATAAAGCATATTTGCAAACATTTTATATTACAGCTATGATTAAATGCTAAAAGGAAAGGTGCTCGGAATCTGAGCGTTTAACAGACTTGGAGTGGGGGTCGGCCAGGGAAACGGCTCCAGAAGGCGGCAGGAGGACTTCCCACCGGGAGGGGCCATCCAGCTGGCCCGACACAGCCAGGGCACTGCGCCAGCGGCCAGCGGCGGGGCTTGGGCTAGCGTACCACGGTGGTGAGGATGGAGAGAACGGGGGGAGTGACAATAAAATCCACAGGACTTGGTGGCTGAACACAAGGGAGGCGGGAAGAGGCAGCGGGCTGAGGCCAGGCGTTTGCACAGCTGGACGGGTGGGGCACCTGAGCTAGGGGAGCTCAGGAGCGGGGAGAATCATGGATGCTGTTTTGGATGAGTCGATATTGAGGTATCTTTGAGACTGTCGAGGAAAATTAGAGTATAATAAACAAGAAAGGGGCGGCGGACTTGACCCAGTGGTTAGGGCGTCCGTCTACCACATGGGAGGTCCGCGGTTCAAACCCCGGGCCTCCTTGACCCGTGTGCAGCTGGCCCATGCGCAGTGCCGATGCGCGCAAGGAGTGCCCTGCCACGCAGGGGTGTCCCCCGCATAGGGGAGCCCCACTTGCAAGGAGTGCACCCGTAAGGAGAGCTGCCCAGCACGAAAGAAAGCGCAGCCTGCCTAGGAATGGTGCCACACACACGGAGAGCTGACACAGCAAGATGACACAGCAAAAAGAAACACAGATTCCTGTGCCGCTGACTACAACAGAAGTGGACAAAGAAGACACAGCAAATAGACACAGAGAACAGACAACCGGGGTGGGGGTGGGGGGTGGGGAGAGAAATAAACAAATAAATCTTTCAAAAAAAATAATAAATAAACAAGAAAGGGGCAGTAGGTGCTGGCAGCCCCAAACCGCTGGTCACTGCTGCTCCCTGAGCTCAGCGCTGGAGGACTGACGCCTGCTGCTTCTGCACCCCTCCTCGGGGACGAGGCCTGTTTCACTCAGGGCCAGCCGTTTAGAGGGCACAAACCTTGTTACACAGTGAGGACTTAGGATGTCGCCTGTCATTTAAAAACCCCAGTTTAGCTACCTCTGACTAACTTGTTGAGATTATTGTGGTGGTTCATTTTCCTCTTGTCCACCCCCAGAGCTATAGACTCTTTCCTCAACTCCTAGTGCTTGCTGATTTCAGTTTCCTTCCAGCTGGACTCCAAGTCTATCCCAAAATGCAGCTTGGAATTGCTTTTTTCTCTGCCACCCAACTTTTACATTGATTCATACTGTCTTGGGTTGGGTTGCCCCAAAATCAGACCCTAAGACAGTATTTAAGTGCAACTGGTTTATTTGGGAGGTGACCCCAGGATGACTGGGGTGCAGGGAAGTAAGACAGGGAAGAGACGGCCAAGGAAAGGAGCATGGGGGGGGGCGGATGGCCTCAAGCGGTTGAGCACCTGCCTCCCACATGGGAGGTCCCGGGTTTGGTTCCTGGTGCCTCCTAAAGAAGACAAACAATGAGCAGACAGCAAGTGCAAACAACAAGCAAAGAAACAACGAGCAGACAGACGAGGGAGCCATGGGGGGCAGCGAGGGAGCTCTATTAAGCAAGCTGCTGCTGTGGCGACTGCGCCCCGAGCTCAGGCCTGCTGGGGTCTCTGAGGGACGGGGAAGGACTCGCTGCTGAGCCGTTCCACGAGCGCAAGGACGAGGGGAGCCTGCGACACCCACCGCCGCGGGCTGAGGCCGCTCCTGGGGCTCGAGCTCTGCAGCTCTGCCTTTAGGTGGAAAGAAAGCCGTCGGCTGGAGGGTCACAGCCACCGGAACGTGCTAGAACGCTGAGTGGTGGAACCCCGAGAAGCTGAGCTCCCAGGGGCCAATGGACCCTAAGGAGCCCGTGTCCCGGACGCACAGCCTTGTGGGAGGGTGCTGCACTCACCTCTAACCCAGAGCGCGCAGGGGCAGGGGTCGCTGCCTTACAAGACTCCGTCCCGGTGGCTTTCCTGCCAGCTGAAGACGCAAGCCGCCCTCTAGTGAGAGGTCCACGCGCAAGGCCGTGGGGCCGCAGGGAGTCCAGAGGCCCTGGGGGGCTGCGGGGAGGCCACAGGACTTGGGGGGCCGTGGGGAGGCCCTTGGGGCTGCGGGGTGTCCAGAGGCCGGGAGCCTTGGCCCACAGCCAGGACAAGGCCAGGGCAGCCAGCTGAGGGTGCGTGGAGGCAGAGGCGCCACGTCAGGCCCCAGACAGCCCGAGCCCTGGCCAGCGCCGAGATGGCGGCCTGGCCGAGGCCCGAGCCCGACCCGCACGTGTGAGGTGGTGGAGGGGGCTGTTTCAGCCTCTGGGGTCTGGGACCTCCTCAGGCCGCCGCGGGAGGGAGCTGGCTGCTGGTCCTGCGCGCCTCCAGTCGGGAAGGGGCCCTCGCCCCTGCTTTTCTTCTCGTGCCTTCACCGCATGCCCCGATGGGCAAGTGCTTCCCGTTTAAATAAATGCTTTCCTTTTTTATTTATTTCAAAGGTTAGACATGTTCACTGTAAAACATTTACAAAAAAGAAACAAACAAAAAGAAAATAATGAAATCCACCCAGACTTGCTTAGGAAAAGACACAGCTCAGCCCCTCGGGCAGCAGCGGGGGGACGCCGCCCTCCCAGGCCCTCGGGTTGGGGTGCAGACACCGGGGCGGCCACGAGCTGGCGCCGTCCTTCCAGCAGCGAACGGGGACTCCTGGCGCGGGTGGAAAGGCAGCGTTGGGGCTCGGGAGGCGAGGGGAGAACGGCGTGACGGGGCGCGGGGGACACAGGTTGTCCTGCACGACACCGCAATGACGACGGCCGTCACAGACTTCACCAAAACCTCTGAAGTTGTGCGGGGCGAGTAACCCTCGCGTGAGCCAGGACCTGCTCGGCCCAGGGCTCCGGCCGCGGCCACCGGCTGGGCAAGCGCCCCACACGTGAGGGACGCCGTTAGCGGGAGGAGTGCGGGGCACCTGGGATTCCCCTGTGTCTTCAGTGTAACATTTGAGTAGTCTGGAGCCTCTTTAAAATTAAAACATTTCCATTTAAAAAAATAAATTTAGAAAAATTTTTTAATGTCAAACTTTCTTCCTGGGGGCTCTCTGTTTTTGATTCCTTGTAATTCAACATTTTTTTCACCTCTGTTATGGGATGAACTTTTACCCAAATATAAGTTTATGATTAGAAGAAGATTGCGTTTACATGGATTGTTTTTGTTTTTAAATTAATGGATTAGGACCCATTTTGTGGACTAATGTCAAGGATACTTATTTACTTTTTTTTTTTAAGATTTATTTCTCTCCCCTCCCCTTCCCCCCACTCCCAGTTGTCTGCTCTCTCTGTCCATTCACTGTATGTTCTTCTGTGTCCACTTCTGTTGTCAGCGGCACGGGAATCTGTGTCTCTTTTTGTTGCATCATCTTGGTGTGTCAGCTCTCCATGTGTGCGGCACCATTCCTGGGCAGGCTGCACTTTCTTTCGCGCTGGGCGGCTCTCCTTACGGGGAGCACTCCTTGTGCGTGGGGCTCCCCTATGCGGGGATACCCCTGCGTGGCAGGGCACTCCTTGCGCGCATCAGCACTGCGCATGGGCCAGCTCCACATGGGTCAAGGAGGCCCGGGGTTTGAACCGTGGACCTCCCATTTGGTAGACGGATGCCCTAACCACTGGGCCAAGTCCACTTCCCTACATGGGCTGTTCTTGAATGTTTCCAAAGAGGAGCCACTCAAAATACCCGTGTAATTGGGAAGAGAAATTATTCCCATGGACACAGCAAACCATCATCCAGCCTTTGCTCACAGGTTCCTTGTTCTACCCAAGGAGGAAGGAAGGCCCAAGCAATGGAAGCAGTGGGTCTGGCCGTCGGCTCAGTAAATAAAGGGTCCCTGAGCCTGGAATTAGGCGCCTTTAGCAGGCGAGGAGCGGCAGGCACGGCTGAGCTCCCTGCACCGCTCCCCTCTTTACTCCCGGCAGCTCTAAGCCCCCCGAGGAGGTCCCCAGGCATTTCCCCCTTTGCCTCTTCCTTCCCGGCTTCCGGTTTCAGCTCCTGAAGCAAAGCGGTGTGACTCCAGCACTGGGAGGCCGGCTCGGGCCAGGCCCGCCTTCCTGCAGGTTCCCGTCCTTCTGGATCTCGCTGGTGCTCCCGGTTCCCTGAGCCAAGCCCTCAAGTGCACTGACGCCAGCCCTGCCCCAGGAGCCCGATGCGTGTCCGGCGAGTGCTCCCACGAACGGCACCAGAGTGGGCCAGCGTGGCTAGAGGACAGGCTGGCGGGAGGAGGAGGGGTCCACACGTCCACGAGAAGACGGCTCCCGAGGTCAGCAACCTCGAAGGCCCAGGGCCGGCAGGAGGCCGCGGTCAGAGCGCAGCTCTCGTCAGACGGCGGCCCTGGAGCAGGCACGGTCCCTCCCAGGGGACGAGGCCTTCTGCCGCGGCGAGGGGCGCCTGCGCGGGAAACGGGGAGCTGTTCCTCTCCGCGCCCTTCTTAAGGCTGTGTCCTCAGTTTACCGGCCTGTCCCTGATCACGGAGGAGGTGGGCACCCGCCTGCCGTGGCCATCTGGGTTTCCTCCTTGCAGACCATGTGTCTCCCTTGGGTTGTTCGTCTTTCCCACGTGGCCCCCCAGCGGCAGAGATTTACCCTGTGCCTGGCACACAGCGGGTGCTCCATGAATCTGTTGAATTAATAAATGAGGAAATTCTTGCAGCTTTAAAGCAGAGTATGGATAGTAATCCTCTACCGTAAGTGCTGAAATTTTATTTCAAGGCAAGACTGTCGTTTGTTAATTGTGATAGCTTTTGACATCAGAAGCTTTCAGCTTCGATGTGCACTTATTATCTATCTACCTTCCTGATTTCTCCTTTGCAGTGTGTGTTGCTTATGAATTTCTTTCCTACCTGAAATCAAAGAAAATTCTTTACTTTTCTTCTAATAGTCTCAAAGTTTTTTTTCCCTTACTTTCCGCTGTTTTACCCACCTGTGTAATGTGTTTTATGCATAGTGGAAAGTAGTGATTGGATGTTGTATACAACCTAATGCGGATTTCGCCAGTTATAGGTGCTTTTGTGCGTGTGTTTAGTTTAGTGCGGGTGCATCACATAAGGAGACTCACGTGGCCACCCAAAGTCTCGTCAGCGTCCCTCACGCACCTCCTCTCCCAGGCCCCTGGTGACCCATCTATCACCTGTCAACCCAGGAATGTTACGTAGATGGAACCAGCACTGTTCACCTTTCCACGCAGCACAATTCCCTTGGGAGCCTCTGAGCTGTATCAGCAGCTCCTTCAACTGCAGAGCAATATTCCAGGTATACACACGACAGCTTGTTTATTCACCTGTTGAAGGATAGTGCTTGTTCACAGCTTAAACGAATAAGTAAATAAATACCACAGATAAAGCCGGTGTGAGCGTTCACGCACAGGTCAAGTCTTCACGCCTCTGGGGTGGCCAGACTCGTGTGTCACCTCGCCAGGCAAGGTGCCAGCTGTCTGCAAGCAAGCTCTGGGCTCCTGTAACACAGGGACATTTGCCGGCCCTCGTCATCCCTGAGTGGACCGCGTGGATGGCTGGTCACACCTACAATCAGCTGGGGAGACTAAAGCCCGAGTGACGCCTCGCCCACTCAGCTGAAGGCTAAGAGGGAAGTGAAGTCAGCAGTCGGGGGGGGGCCTCCCCAGCTCCACCTCAGAGGCCAGCGTCGCCTGGGATCATCGAGGACCTTCGTCCAAGCCCTGGCTGCAGCCCGCCCTGCGGAGTTTGGACTTGGCACCCCACGGTCGCGTGAGACGAGTGTGCCAAGGCCCCTGTACTCACAGCTGTCTCCTGCTGGCTGCTTCCCGAGAGCGCCCTGACACGGATGCCAAGCCCGTGTTTAGATTGTAAGAAACCGCCCGAGCGGCGGGGCCGTTCTCGGTTCCCGGCAGCCCTGTATGCGGTTTCTCTGCGTTCTTGCTGGCATTTGGTGGTGTCGCTATTTTTCATTTTAGCTGTCCTAATTATTCACGTTTCTTCCTGGTTATTTCAGGTGCAGATGGTGGGGTATAAGGTGGAGGGCTGTTACTTTCTAGGCTATATATCATTGTGTATAAACCAATGTCGTGTTATACAAAACAATAACGAGTTCTAACCCAACAGGTGGTGAGAGGTGAAGACAGTTACTCTAAACTCTTCTACAGAGGAGCTTATCCATGAAAGCAGGGGAGAGCAGGGGAGAATAATCCCCAGGGGATTCTCTTTTCCCTAAAGGCCGAGGAAAGACCCGACCGCAAGGGAGAGGCTGGCAGCTGGCGAGGCAGGGGGCTGCGTGCGGCCGTGCCCATTTGTCCACGGCCCCGTCCCTGCTTGCTGCGGGTCCCCAGGCCCCTGCCCTCAGCTCCAGGACCCCTGCACAACTCGGGGCCCAGCCGGTTACTGTCCACACCGCTCAGGCCGCCTCCGGCTCGGCCTCGTCTCCCACAGGGCCAGCGCCCACCCGCGCCAGGGTCAGGACCCCTCCCTCGTCCTGCAGCCCAGGGGTCCCCGTGTCCATCCCCCACCTCCGTGGACAGCGTCTTCATCCAGTCTCTTGGGTCGACCCTTAACCTGCCACCTCTCCTCCGCCAGGCCCCTGACGGACATGTCCGGAGAAGGAAGACCCCGAGGCAGCCCGGAGGGACCCCAGCGCTAAAGTGAGGGCTGGGTGAGTGGTGGGAGACAGCTGTGCAGGGAGGAGGAGCCGAGGGGCCACAGCTAGAGGCTGCTCTCTCTCCTCTGAGACCGAGATTCCAGGAGGGATCGTTCTGCTGCCTCTGCAGCCTGGAGGGTCTTCTCCGCCCTTCTGTTTTGGCTGCTGAGCACCTAGGACATTGTGAAGGAGCCAGACGAAGCCCTCCTGCTCTGGTCTGCGACCCTGGACACGGTGTGGGCTCCTGGCCTCAGCTTTCTCTTCTGTAACGTGGGGACGTGCACATTGGCTTCACAGGCCGAGGTTAAAGGGGTGATCCACGCAGAAGGCCTGGGACAGAGCGCGGACGTCGTGTGCTCTTGGAGGCAAGGGGGGGCTTGCCCACCGGAGGGGCAGGCGGGCAAGAGGCCGGCGAGGATGGGCACAGAAGAGGTGCGCCCGGCCCAGCCAGGGGCAGCCGCGTTCATCCAAACTCCTCATGGGGCCTTGACTCCGTGCCAGGAGCTGGGGCAGCACAGGGGAGGCGGGGTCCCTCCAAGGAAGGACAAGGCGGCTCCTGGCAGGGTCCCCTCCTGCGAGCTCGGCTGGAGGGGCGGCGGGCGCAGCTGGGGAAGCCGGAGGGAGAGGGGCTCCTCTGGCTCTCTTGCTGCCCGGGCCGCGGGTCGCCCGCTCTGCGCCCGGGTCGCCCTCGTCTGTCTGGGGACCCGTGACTTCTCGACTTTCTCTCAAGCAGCTGCTCTCTCAACCTTGCCTGAAATGCTCGAGAACGACCCCGTTGGAGCCCACTGACGATGGCTGCCCCGGCAGCTACGGGCACTGACCACCAGCACAGCTGAGGCCAAGGGGGAGGCGGCCGCGGGGCGACGGCGCTGAGTCCCGGCGCTGAAGGAGGGTGCTGGGGGGCAGGCATTCTCCTCCCCACAACTCCCCTTCCCAGAGCCTTTTTCCCTTCACAATTTTTCTGGATTTCCTCCTGGCTGCTCTCAATGCTCTGCCCAGGGTTTCCCCGCATTTTTTCTACCCCACTCCCAACATTTTAATGAAAACCTTAAACACACAGAAAAATCATAAAAGTAGTACGATAAGGATTGAAGTGATGCGTGCACAACTGAAGCAGGCTAGTAAGGAAGGGATCAACAGACGATCTGGAACCTGGCAGAGGGTCCGCGTGGACCAGTAACCCAAGACGGCTGCGGGAGGACCCTCCCCAGGATTCGCTCCGTGGAAGCCAGGAGAAGCCCCGGATATCCCCTAAGGACTCTCCATCCCCTCTCCTGGGGATTGAGGGTGGAGTAATCAACAGCAAACAGCTGGGACCCCTCCCCTGCCTTTAGCAAAGGAGTGGAATAATTAACAGTCCAAAAAGCAGGTGCCGGGCCTAAATTCACACTCTCCCGCCTGTGGACCCCTGTTCCTGCACTCTGCGCCCTGCTCTCGCCGTTTTTCCTGTCACGATGGCTACACAAGTAAAACCTGGGCATTTATAATCTATAACGGGGAATTGTTGTCTGTAAACCAGCCCACTCTATCACTTTTCAGTCCCTCTCTCTCTACCTGGGACCCACGATCTGTTATTTTCTCCCATTTCTTGTCCCTCCCTACCTGAATAAAGTACTGCCCTAACTCACTCAGCGTGCTCTTGAAATTCATTTCTGCAGCATAGCCAAGAACTTAGACAAGATCTGGTAACACAACTATGTGATTATGTCAAAGACCATTGAGTATGCGCTTTGGAGGAATTGTATGCTTTATTAATATGTATCAATAAAATTGATTTGTTAAATATAAAGAAATAGTATAATAACTACCATATACTTTATTTGCTTTCTTCTCTCTTCACAGTTTCCATATGTGCTTTCTTGTCTCTCTCATTCTCTCCTTTGGAGAGATAAGGACAATCCTCTACATAACTCTAATACTATTTTTGCACCTAATAAAATTAACAATAATTCCATTTCATCCAAATCATGTCCATATTCAAGTTTCCCTGATTATCTGTCCTGACTGACTCTCAACCCCTGAGTCTTCTTACCATCCTGATGCAGTTCAATGCTTAATCCAACTGCCCGCTACTTTACAGTGAAAATTTCTTGGCAGGAACCAAAGAACATAAAATTAACAAGAAAAAGCCCCAGAACTCTGGGAGAAGACGTCCTGTTTCTGCCAATGTTCTACTCCGGGAACAGCAAGGCCACCTCGGGCCGTGGCCGTCTGCCCACATCCTGGGTTCTTCATTTCATCACCCATTGCAGAGCACCTGGTTTACTGGTTTGCACACGTGGTGGCTCACAAACCACTTGACGGTGGCTGGAGGCGTTCCAAAGAAGCAAAACCTCAGGAGGGAGCATTGCCCATCCTAGTTCTCTCAGGAACGGCAGTCCACCTGGGTGGAGCGGGGCATGGCTTATCCCAGGCCACGGCCAGTCCAGGAAGGGAGGGGCGGTGGCAGGTTGATACTGTTTATGAATTCCAAAAGTAGATACTGGATTATGTTTGTAAACGGATCTGTACCTGGGCATGATAAGTTATGATTAGGGCTTTGATTGGGCCATATCAGTAGGGCGTTGAGTCCCTGCCCCGTGGGTGGGGACTCACAGATAAAAACCATGGCAAAGGACAGCGTTAGGGTTTTCTGACGTTGGAGTTTGATGCTGAAGCGTTAAGCCGGAGCCCCGGGACGTCAGCTCACAGAGGAAAGAGAAGCCAGCCCCGGGAAGAGAGGACCTGAGCCAGGAGAAGAACACAGAGGAGATGGCTCCTTAGACACGGCAGAAACCCCAGGGACAGAGACAGAGCCGTTCACCTGATAGTCTAGAGCTGACCTTGTGGAGGAAACAGAGGCGCTGAGCCCAGAGGAACCCAGGAAGCCTGAACCCTCACAGCCGTCAGCAGCCACCTTGCTCCAACACGTGGAAATAGACTTTGGTGAGGGAAGTAACTTGTGCTTTATGGCCTGGTAACTGTAAGCTCCTACCCCAGATAAATACCCTTTATAAAACCAACCAGTTTCTGGTATTTTGCATCAGCACCCCTTGGGCTAACACAGGTGCCTTCTCAGTGACGCCATGTACCCGCAGCAGCACCTGCCTGAACCGATGAACGTTCCCTGGGATGCTGAGACTGGCTGTACCAGGGTGGTGAGGTTATGGGTAGAATTTTTTAACCTTGATCTATTCTCCATTTTCCAAATGCTTTGTAATGTTGGGAATGTTTCTTCCATTATTAGAATAAATCAGTTTAACTTTTTTGAGTGAGTTAGAGGGACTGAGGCCTCCTACCTGCCCTCTCAGCCCCAGCCCCAGGTCTTCCTTGCACACGTGAGCTGCATCCTTGCACATGTGTGAGCTGCGCCTTTGCACATATGAGCTGCACCCCTGCACGTGCGTGAGCTACGCCCTTGCACACGTGAGCTGCATCCTTGCACATGTGTGAGCTGCGCCTTTGCACATATGAGCTGCACCCCTGCACGTGCGTGAGCTGCGCCCTTGCACACGTGAGCTGCATCCTTGCACATGTGTGAGCTGCGCCCCTGCATGTGTGTGAGCTGCGCCCTTGCACGTGTGAGCTGCACCCCTGCACGTGCATGAGCTGCGCCCCTGCCCTGCAAGTCGGGCAGCCGCACTGCAGCCACTGCTCAGCTCTGCTCTGAGGCACGGGAGGGGTCTGGGGAAGGGGTCCCAAGACGGGCACTTGACACACTCTGAACCAGACCGACTTTGAGAGTGCACCTCAGCCACTGGGGGTCCTCCACGGGGGCTCAGGGCGGGGCCGAAGGCTTTCCCAGCCCCACCCCTCCCCTCTGCCCCATTGGCTCTGGCCAGGGTGGGGAGAGGATGGGAGGGGAAGGGGGCAGGGGCATGGTTTGCACCTGCCCCAGGGGCTCGGTGGAATGAACGCTGCCTGGCTCGAGGGGTCGCCACCTCGTGCCCGCCTACCCAGCAGAGTCCTGTGCCCTCCAGAAAGCCTCCGAGGACACGCCCCGAGGGGAGCACGCGCTCCGAGGTGAGGGGCAGCTCGTTCCACTGCAAGTCTCTGCTGGGGGGGCCTGCGACCCTGAGAATTTTGTCTTTCTGTCAACCTTTGGGAATTTGATCAGACCATCTCTGCAAACATTTCAAATCCCAGGCACCAAAGAAATTTGCTGAATAAATTCCTAGAAGCCTGCTAGGCAGGGGCCCACCAATGCTTTCCTATTAGCAGAATCACCCAGAGAGGGGCTGCACTCCAAGGTGAATTCGGAGAGACACGGCCACTTTCTCTCGGTGCGCAGTGCGTGGCATTTGTCCTCGGTGCTGCCTCCCACTTGGGCTAGCTGCTCACTGCTGCCCACCAGGATCCCCCCCCCCCGCCAGCAGCCCCGGGCCACTCTCACCAAGGAGAGGAGAGGCTGGTCCCACCTCCGCACAAGCACAGGTCCTAAGCACAGACCCCTCCCCACGCTGAAGACCCTGTTCAGCCTGTAAACTTGGGGGGAAATGTTTTCCTGGGCTCTCTACCTCCAATATATAATAAATTATGCCTGTTTTAATCAACCCTTGATAGATGAATGACCAAATGACCAAAATGAATGGATAAATCTTCAGGACACCTGGCAATACCGATTACAATTTAATTCAGAGTTTATGCAGTAGCAGTGATAAGGAAACAATAATGACAACAAAAACAGGAAGCAACAATAACCAAGCATCAGCTTGTTTTCCAGGGCAGAATCCCAGAGGGCGTGCGGCTATGTGCAGGGAGGGGGAAGGCTCTTCTCCCAGGAGAGGTAAGCAGCGCAGGAAGCCACGCTGCGATGCTTTCGTAGCGTCCTCCTGTCCACGGGGACTGCCCACAGACTTGCCTTTGAACGGCGAATTAGCCAAAAGAGTGCTGATGAAAATACCAGAAATTGGTTGGTTTCTATAAAGGCTATTTCTTTGGGGTAGGAGCTTACAGACACCAGGCCATAAAGCACAAGTTACTTCCCTCACTAAAGTCTCTTTCCACGTGTTGGAGGAACACTGCTGCTGACGGCTGCAAGGGTTCAGGCTTCCTGGGTTCCTCTCTTCCTGGGCTGGCTTCTCTTTCCTCTGTGAAATTACTTCCCAGGGCTCCAGCTTAAGATTTCAGCACCAAACTCCAACATCAAAACCCCAACATTAAAAACCCTCCACCCTGTCCTTTGCCATGCCTTTTATCTGGGAGTTCCCACCACCAAGGGGCACAAGAGGTTTACCTGATCACTGCATCAAGTAAACCTCTGAATCCAATATAATCTAATATGCCCAGAGGAAAAGATCAGTTTACAAGCGTCACCCAATATTTCTTTCTGGAATTCATCAATAATAACAAACGGCTACATTCAGCACAAGGACACTTCCCAGAGAAGCGTCCAGGGTGGGAGAACTGCGGGGAACTAGGCCTGGAGCCCACAGTGGTGCTGACTCTCTCGGGCCCGATGGAGCACAGCCCTGGGTTATGGCACGAGGTGGCCTGGAGGCAGTGCCTGAAGGGGTCACCAGGCTCACCGTGGCCCACTGCCATCACTGCCAGGTTAGCTACACACATGCCTCTGTCCTGGCCTTGGGGGAGTAATTCCAATTTCAAGCTCTGCGTCTGGGCCAGACTGGAAGTCAGGCACGTGTCCTGGTGTTTTCAGTCCTGAAAGTTTTCATCTTATTGACACGTGGTTCCGATTGTACTTCCAAGAGGTTTTTTTGTGTTTTTTTCTTAAATTAAAAACTTTCTATTATAAAAATAATACAATCACATTATTAAAATTTTGGAAAATTAGGAAGGAAAACATATCACCCACAATAACACCATTCTAAGGCAACTACTGTCAGCATTTGGGTGTTAACTTTTGCAGCATATTACCAAAATAAGTATACAATTCTTTCTGTTGTCAGCGGCACGGAAATCTGTGTCTCTTTTTGTTGCGTCATCTGTGCGTCAGCACTCCCTGTGTGTGGCACCATTCTTAGGCAGGCTGCACTTTCTTTCGTGCTGGGCAGCTCTCCTTACTGGGTGCACTCCTTGCGGGTGGGGCGCCCCTACACGGGGGGGGGCTCCCCTACGCGGGGGACACCCCTGCGTGGCAGGGCACTCCTTGTGCGCATCAGCACTGCGCATGGGCCAGCTCCACACGGGGCAAGGAGGCCCGGGGTTTGAACTGCGGACCCCATGTGGTAGATGGACGCCCTAACCACTGGGCCAAGTCCACCACCAAACACTACATTTTAAAAACACCTTTAGTAAATACTTTTTAAAACAGGATTTTAATGGCAGGATAATATTTCATATAGGGAGTTACTGAAATATCCTTCATCACATTTCTGTTTGTTTATAACTTTTCACTGTTATTAATAACTCTGCAGTAAACATTTTTGTACACACATTATTATAAATTTTTCCGTGGTTTAGATGCTAGAAGCTGACGTTCAGGTTCAGAGTAGGAATATTGTTAGGACTTTTGATCTCGCACAGTGGTTGAGCCACCAACGTGGAGGCCTCACCTAACAACCCATAAGTGCTGAGATGCAGTTTTGAAGTGTTTCTCTTTGAACAACCTCCCCGCCCTGCTTTAGGAAGTAAAGTACAAGTACAAAATGGATAATAAATAGATGCTATACTGAAGATGGTGTCATTTAAGCCAGGAGAGGAGATTTGAGAAAAAAGAACTGAACGATGTTCCAAACATCAATTTCCAAGGATACATCTATGGACTGCTGGGAAACGGAGCAAAGACGCAAACAAGCCGCCGTGCTGCAGTACACTTAGGGCGACTTTTGTAGCTTCCCAGAAGAAAAAGGCTTTGGGCAGATTGAGTCTGAGGCCCAGTGCCAAACTGCTGCAGGAGCTTCACACAAAGGACGCGCTTTCTAAGCACTGCTGCCCTCCCCTCCGTCTTTTCTTTTCAATTCTACTCATAAAGGCAATGTATGGGAACAGCTATATTATTTTCGAATATAGCAATAAACTGTAGCTAGACACAAACCAAATAGCTATTGATTGCCTAAGGGAAGGGAAAAAGGACAGTTGCCGCTGTCTGCAAAGAGCCCTGCCCTTGCAGCCTGACCGTGGCCGTTGCATAAGCCTGGTTCAAGCGCACAGACCCTCAGCCTCCCCCGGCAGCGGGAGAAGAAGCACTTCAGGGAGCGAGTGACGGCGTCTTCGGAGGCTATGCAGCAGCAGCGCCTTCCACACCCCAAGGAAGTAAAAATGATAGAGAAGTATTAACTATGGGCCGATAACATCCAACTGCTGACACATGGCAAATTATTTACTCTCCTTATCCGAGGACTCTTGAAAAATTACACATTACGATTTACATTATTTCTTAATAATATATATATACATATTTCTATATAGTGAGGTTCTTAGTATATTTTCTTGGAATATTTATAAGGTGCTAGAAAAATCAACTGGTAGGTAAAAATATTATCAAATGCAGCCATTTTTAAGATTTTCAATTTCTGACAACTGTGACTAATCTCAGTGCAGCAAAATTTCATGAATCAGGTGTGCAGCAGAGCTCCCAAGCAGACGCAGGGGCCAGAATCCCGCTCGGCCCCATGTAACCTGGCCAGTTACCTGACCTCCCCTAGCCCATTTCCTCATCTACAAATGGGCAGAACTTTCTGATATAAGGATATTGGCGCTTCTTAAGTATTAATAAAGAGCTAAGAAAATCCTAAAAAAAAAGAGGTATAAGAAAAAGAGGATTTTCTCTTTTTAAAAAAGTATTTCCTCTCATCCAAGAACTAGATTAATTGCCCAAGTTCAAAGTTCAAGAAAAGCAAGGTTCAAGTGTTAACTTTTCTGGAGACAAGAAGACTTAGTTCCCAGTGGTGGACGGAATGACAGCTCCACAGAGCTCACCTGTTACCAGGGAGCCCCAAACTGCCTGCTACGATTCTTCATAGTCCCAGGCAGTGGTGTTCCCTTTTTCACAGCATCAGGAGAAAGCAAATGCCTCCTTTTACAGCCCTCCTGTCACAAGAATACATGAAATGTCACACAGGTTATTTTATTCTGATTATAAGAAGAATTTTAATTGACAGACCTATCAAACATTACCCAGACAACGACTATTTCTACCATCTCTAAAACATCCAGGCACCTCCCGGAAGTTCCAGAGGGTCTGTCCCTTTCTGAGCTGGAACAGGAGTGCCGAGCCGACAGGCTCCCGTGAAGATAAGCAGCTTTCCCAGGACACTGGCACCCTGACCTCCACCCGCAAGAGGCAGCCTGGGCACGCCACCCCACGTCTCGCTGTGGGGCACCCCCCTACAGTCCTCGGCTCAGACCAGAGCTGCCAGGTGGAACCGCGCACGGCACGTTTACACCGAACAAGTCGTCTAGCTGGCATTCACATTTCTTTATTGCTAAATCTGGCACTGCTACCCCTGCCCGAGGGCCCGTTCTCTCACTCCGCACATCCCACCTCCTTCCTGACCCGCGGCAGCCTGGAAGGGCGGCAGCACGCTGCCCTCCTAGGGCCCATGCTCAAGGGACAGGCCGGAGGAGAGGCCGGGGAGTGTCTCCAAGGCCGTCCATGGTGCACCAGGCGCCTCACCAGGCTCCAGGCACCACCCCGGCTTTGCGGCTGCAGGAACCACTTCACTCTTCTGGCACTTTCTCAAGGCAGAGCCCACCAACCTAGTACACAGTCGTGCAGGGGGGGCGTGCGCTCACACAGACGCGGGCACAGCCGTGCAGGGGGGCGTGCGCTCACACAGACGCGGGCACAGCCGTGCAGGGGGGCGTGCGCTCACACAGACGCGGGCACAGCCGTGCAGGGGGGCGTGCGCTCACACAGACGCGGGCACAGCCGTGCAGGGGGGCGTGCGCTCACACAGACGCGGGCACAGCCGTGCAGGGGGGCGTGCGCTCACACAGACGCGGGCACAGCCGTGCAGGGGGGCGTGCGCTCACACAGACGCGGGCACAGCCGTGCAGGGGGCGTGCGCTCACACAGACGCGGGCACAGCCGTGCAGGGGGGCGTGCGCTCACACAGACGCGGGCACAGCCGTGCAGGGGGGCGTGCGCTTACACAGACGGGGGCAGCCCTGGCACAGAGGCCCGGCTCAGCTTCCGGGCGGCTTTGTCTTGAGTGGGGAACAAAGATAGCAACAGGTGCCGGAGCTGCTTCCCGGCGGGTATCCAGCATGAGCAGGTTAACACAGGACGTTTCTTGCCGCAGCTCCCCCTAAGAAGAGCTCGCTATCAGCCTTTTACCGATGAGGCTCCTGGGAAACACATGCATTCGTTCTCAGGGGCACATTTTCCACTTTTTTAACACCCTGCAAACGAGGTGCATCTTCCGGGTGACTGTGAGGTTCGATGAAGTATAGTCACTTCCTGTTCATGCACCCTGCAGGTATTTATTAAGTGTCTGGCACGGGCTGGGCACTGCGCAGCGGAAGGTCCGTACGGAAGGTTCCTGTCACACTGAGTTTACAGTCTAGTAGGGAGACCACAAACCAGCCGCCAACCAACAAAACGTCAGCTGCTGGAAAGGAGATAAGCATGGGAATGTGACGCGGGACACCCGCGGCGGCAGGCAGCCAGGGAAGGCCCCGAGGAGGAGGCACCGTCCAGCAGGCCTGAGAGCCCAGGCCCTTCACCGAGGGCTGTGAGGGCCCCACCCCGAAGGGCAGCCACGCAGGCCGGGCCAGCGGCGCCCACTGACGGCTCCGCCCTGGCGGCCGCGGGGACAAGGGGCCAGAGGGCACAAAATGCCTGCGGGCAAGGTTGGGGACAAGGAGAGGACAGCAACAGGAGTTTCTGTCCTGACATCACATACTTCTGTTCACGGAGATTTTAGGCTCTGACAGCACATTTGCATTCTGCAAATTTTAAATACTTGACCTGCAAAAAGTTTAATTGGATTCAAAATCCATTCACAAGAAATTTCAAGATTAGCATTTGTCAATCAAAGAAAGGGAAGAGCTTTGAAATATGTAACTTCAACTGTTAGGCATTTTTGAATGGCTGAGGAAATGATTAAAATTTTTTATCACCTACTTGTGTGAACACAGCTTTTCAATGATGGGACTATCAAGCATTTGAAGAGATCGGTATTAACGTCTTGATAAGGAACTGCATATATCCATTTCAAGCATAAAAATTCTAAAAATATTAGGTTTAAGAAGGAAGCTCAAAGCTTCTCATTAAAAACTCTGAAACTGCTTTATTTCAAAGTTATATACGTTTGGTATTTAATATCGTCCCTAAAACCTAGTATTTTCTATTCCAGTAATTTTGTAATATTAAAATAGGAAATGAATTTTTTTTGTCAAGTTCCATATGAATGGCCCCCAATCCCGTTTTCCTCGGTGTACCTTACAAATACAATCATTTTCTAAGAGTAAAATTACACAGTAAAGGTTGGAAAATGTTGGGTTAGAAGATGAGTGAACCCTGTGAAAAGAAATGGCAAGTGAACGTCTCTAAGGCAGGGAAGCACTCGACCGCTGGAGAATGCAGAGGGGTAGACCAGGTCCCACCCACTGCACCCCGAGAGCAGTGGGAGCTGCTGAGGCTTTCTGCAGGGTGTGACTTGACTCACAGTCTCCTAAACACATCCTAAAACATGACGTCTCAGATTTGCTTTGAAATAATTCAGGTGGAGTGGGGAGGGGGAATGAGCTGAAGCACACAAGATTGGACCTAAGTATTAGTAGATGATTGTGGGAGCTGGGGGTGGTACAAGGGGGCTCACTGTCCCATTCTACTTCTGTATATGTGTGAAAACTGCATGAGAACATTTAACAAGGAGGTGCAGCCAATGGGGAGAGGAACCAAACTGAAGCAGGGAGAGGGGATGGAGAAGACCACGGCTGTCCTGACTTTACTAACAAGAACAACAAAAATAAACGTGTATTCTCTAAGCCAAACTCAGCATGTAAATGCATTTCCTTCCCCGCAGTGTGGGACATGACTCCTGGGGATGAGCCTCCCTGGTGCCGATGGATTACTAGTAAGCACCCACTGGTGATGCAACTGGAAAAAGACCTTGAATAAAAGGGGGAAATGGTGAAGACAAATGAGTTTATATGGCCAAGAGGCTTCAAAATGAGTCAGGTCATCAGAAGTGTCACGCTTAAACATATCTCAGCAGGATTTCAGAGATAGCCAAAGTAGATTCTACTCCAGGTAGTTGTCTTCCTGAGGGCTACGGAGACATTCAGTCCTACAGTCATGGCAGATGGCTCCAGAGTTTGGTGCCTTATCAGCAGGCCCTCCCTACTTTGGAATTTGTGCTCCTGAGCTTGATTGAGTTGGACTCAGATTACTTCCCTACACATGACTCTTCTACACCATTTATTGAACCTGTGGTTGGCGCTGGGGTTGGTGTATGCCCATGAGACTTGACTTTCTGGGCTGTCCATGTGCCAGCTGGGCCCTGAGCCTCAGTGTTCTTACAGCACCTACTCTCCAGTTTGTTGGACTTACCCAGGTCAGCTGACAGGGAGATGATGGACAACTACCACACCAAGGAACTGAGAGTCTAGAGCTGTGGGCACAAGAGTCCCATCCACCAGCCATGTGGGATCAAAGCCCCCCCCCCCTCAACTGAGAGGTGGAGTGGGCATCACCACCCCAGGGTCCTCAGGATGGAGGAATAAAATATGGATTAGAGTGGACTTCCTGGTATTCCACTACAGAATTATAGTGACTCTAGCAATGGAAGAAATTATATCATTCATGTGGAGACAGTGGCCACAGGAGTTGCTGAAGGCAGGGAGAGGGAAGAAAAGGTATGACATGGGGACATTTTCAGGACTTGGAATTGTCCTGAATGATATTGCAGGGACAGATGCAGGACATTATATATCCTGCCATAACCCACTGAATGAACTGGGGGAGAATGTAAACTATAATCCATGCAGTGTAGCAGTGCTCCAAAATGTATTAATCAATTGCAATGAATGTACCACAGTAATGGAAAGTTATTGATATGGGAAAACTGGGGAGGTGTAGGGAGTACGGTATATGGGAAACTCCTATATTTTTTAATGTAACATTTTGTGTGGTCTATGTGTCTTTTAAAAATAAATTAAAAATATATTTTAAAAATAAAGTAAAAAAATTTGATATTGCCATCCTGATGTATGAAACTATATACTGAGAAAAGTCACAAATAAAGGGGTAGACACCAAATAAACAAATAAATGTGATAAAGAACAAGAGCGATGATGAAGTGTGGGTAATGGCTAAGCTAAGGGGCTGAAACACCTCCAAGAGCAGGTGATCTCTGCGCTGAGAACAGAGGGACAAGGGACAAGCAGAAACTGAGGTGCTTTTAAATTCCTTTCTACTCTACGTTTTAAATTTAGAAATACAAGCAATACTCCTCCCGAAGGTAAATTTATTTACTTACACGCTTTTGCTCCTTCTCCCCACTTCTCAATTCCAAATTTTGAGGCCACTATTAGGCCAAGAGTTCTAGGGGTAGAGCCAGCTCAGGGCCGCCCTGGTGCCCCTTCAGAGCCCTTTCCTGCTCTCCCCTCAGCGACAGTTTCGCCCCTCTTGGGGCTCCAAAGCCCCTCTCCTCCGCCCCGGGAAGCATGACCTGTGCCAAGGCAAGGCTTCCAGTGACCGTCCACGGAGGCAGCGCCCAGAACGGTGCCGGCACGTAGTTGCACCCAACCCACACACTCAGGGAGCGGACTTCCTGAGGCCGCAAGAAGGGAAGCTGGCACCTCCCCAGGGGCCTGAGCATCAGCTCCCACGAGGCGCGCCTCGGGGCCCACCCTCCCACAGTAAACAGCACCCGTTCCACGGGCGCACGGCTGAGGTGGCGCGGGCAATCCAGGAGCAGACCCTCTGACCTCGAACAACTTTACCTTCCCTAGATACCTTTTTTAAAAGAAAGGAAAAGAAGCCATGGAAAACCCAGCAAAGGCATTGCCCCGTCATCTAACACTTCCTGAAGATGCGATGACTGTAATTGTCGGAGAAGAGCCTTGCTGGATAAACCTGGTAACAAACACTCTGGCTTCCTGGAAACAAAACACACCAAAACACTTTTCCGGGACCGCATCGCAGGAACCCTCGGTCGGCGGCTCAGCCGGGCTTTTCCGACTGCAGGACGACAGCAGCGGCCGAGCCTCCCCTCCCGGCGCGGGGCGCCTCGGGCCGCGCCCAGGGGCCAGCGCCGCTCCCCGCAGCGCGCTCCCCTCGCCAGCCCGCTCCCGCGTCTGAGGCTGGAATCGCGGGGGCCCGCCCGCGTCCGCAGCTCCTGCGACTCCCGCCCGCGGGAAGGAGCCCACGACCCGGGCCCGGCCCCGCGGGGCACCACCTCAGGGGTGCGGCGAACCCGCGCGGCCGGAAACCCGGCCTGGCCCCGCCCCGCCCTCGCCCCGCCCCTCGCCCCGCCCCGTCCGGGTTCGTGACGCGCACGCAGCGGCCCAGCCCGCGCGGCCTTTGTGTTTGTACACACGCGGCGCGGGCCGCCGGGGGGCGGGGCAGGCGCGCGGGGCGGAGCCGGGGCGGGGCCTGAAGGGGCGGGGCCGGGCCTCCCTCCATTGTGTGCGATTGGCTGGCGCGGCGCGGGGCGGGGCCGCGCGGGCCGGGGGCGAGCTCGGCGTCAGCCATCTTTCAATTGTGTTCGCCGCCGCTCGCCCGCGCCAGCGCCGCCTCTCGCTCGACGCTCAGCCCGAGGGGAAGGGGTGAGTCTGCCCGCCCGCCCGCCCCCCGGGGCCCGCCCGCCGCCGCCGGCCCCGAGCCGGGCCCTAGGGGTGCGAGGAGCGGGCCCCGGCCGCCCGGCCCCCCGGCCCCCCCGGCCCGGCCCGCAAACTTTTCGGCCAGGAATGGAGGCGCCGCGAGCGCGCCCTCGGCCTCCCGCCTCGCCGGCCTGCGCGCTCCCGCCCGGCGCGCGCGCCCCGCCGCCGCGCCCCCGCCGCCCCGCGCGGCGCCCCCGGCCCGGCCCCGCGCCCGCCCGCCGCCCCCGGCGCGCAGCCCGGCCCGCGGCCTCACCATCTTGGCTTCCTGGTCACCGACCATGTTCTCTCCGTTTCTCTCTTCCCCATTTCGGAGGCGGAGGAAAGGGTTCAAGAGGGAATTTTTTCCTTTTTCGGAGAAGCGGAAACTTGCGCGTTTGAAATGCAAAAAAACTTTTGCGTTTGGAGGGCGGCACGTGGCGGGACGGGGTGTTTTCGAGCGACTTCGTCGGTGTCTGGACGCGGCCGGGCGCGTCCTGCGGTGGTTTCCTCCTGTTGTGGCGGAGGCAGGGGCGTGCGGGGCCCGGCGCGGGCCTGCGGGGCCTGCGGGGCGTGCGGGGCGGGGGGCCGAGGTGCCGGGAGCCTTTTCGGCCGAAATTTGATGCGCGCGTTCTGTGCGCGGCGCGGCTCCTGAGCGGGTCAGGTGTGGACGGGGCTCCCAGGTGTGGACAGGGTCCCAGCGCCGGGCAGGGGGGGTCCTTGACCCGCGACCCGCTCGGGGGGCCCGAGGAGGGGCGGCCGCTGCCGGAGCTGACGCCTGTCGAGCGCTCGTTTGTTTCAGGAAGCCGCGTCGGACCTGGACGCGATCCGCACCCTTGCAGTTACGTAACCTCGGGAGCAGTTTCTGCGCTGCTCCGGTTCCGGGCTTGGGGCGGGTGGCTCCGGAGAAGGCGCTGGCTCCTGGCTGGGGCGTGACCTGTGTTCCCGGCGCTGCAGGTAGCGAGGTCTCCGCGCCATGGCTCGTACCAAGCAGACCGCCCGCAAGTCGACCGGCGGGAAGGCGCCGCGCAAGCAGCTGGCCACCAAAGCCGCGCGCAAGAGCGCGCCCTCCACCGGCGGGGTGAAGAAGCCGCACCGCTACAGGTACCGCGGGGGCCGGCCGCGCTCGGGCCCGCAGGCTGCCCCGCCGGGGCCCCGGGCTCGAAAAGCCCAGTGAAGAGGGGGGCGAGCCGGGACGAAGGCTCCTGAGGCAGGGCGCGCGCTGTGACCGAAAGGCCAGTGACAGGCAGACTCGGGGCTTTTAGGAAGACTGATGGTTTCACCCTTTCCGAGTATCTGCTTATACTTGACTGTCTAATCTAGTTAGGTTTTAATGGGAATGTGTTTAATTTTGAAGCCCTAACCTGACCCTTATGTCTAAGGAGGCCTAATCACTAATAATAATGGGATAGGTGATTAACATTAGATTAGTACTATTTTCTAAATAGTTAAGTGTTGCTTTTGAAGTATGTGTTTGAGGATCTCTCTGCTTTTAGTAAGCAGTAACTTCATCAAGATGTATAAGGGTTTTGTGTTTTGTTGACTAAAGTGGGCCCGGGCCCGGCCCGCGTTTCCTTACGATTTACTTCCTTCTGTACCAGCTCACTTGGTTTTGCACTCTGAGCAGTGCTGTTAAGGGCATCCACCATTAGAGGGCAGGCGTTGTAAATGGTTTTACAGTTAACCTGAAATAAAGCTCAGTGGAAGAAGTCAGAATTGGAGGTAAATTTCTTGCTGACAGTAACTTAGTAATAAACTTTTGTGGATGGAAAAAAAACACTCGTTCAAGAACTTTTAAATTTAATGGCTCCTGAGGGATGGGTAGTAGTCAGAGTAAAGGTGTTCTGGGAAGCCTGGCTAAATACCACTGGTATTTTCTTATAAAACCTTACTGGATTTGTCAGGTCTTTACACCTCAAGAATTGAGAATATATATAGAAAGAAGGAAATGAGAAGAGTCTTTTCTAAACAATCTCGACTTTATTATTGGCCTGGAAACGTAATATTTCCAAAGGTGTAGTCATTAAACAAGTTAATTACCCATATATACACCTTTTTTTTTTAATGGAGAAAATAAATGGGATTTTGATACATTCCCTTCCAGGAACTTATTTAATTTCATACTTCTTATTTTAAAGGTATTGTTGCTCTTACTAGACTTGAGCTTTGGGATCATAAATTGATCAGTGAAATTTGATGAATTTTTTAGGAAAAATGGATCTGGTAACAATTGCTTTGATAATTTTTTTTAAGACCTGGTACTGTGGCACTCCGTGAAATTAGACGTTATCAGAAGTCCACTGAACTTCTGATTCGCAAACTTCCCTTCCAACGTCTGGTGCGAGAGATTGCTCAGGACTTCAAGACAGACCTGCGCTTCCAGAGCGCGGCTATCGGTGCTTTGCAGGTGAGATGGTGGGCGGGGAGGGCTCTGAGTGTGAGTTCCTGCTTCAAGAACAATGCTAACTCTTTCCGTATGTTTATATAATTTAATTCTCACAAGCTTGTGAGATAGATGCTGTCTTTCACTATTGAAGAGATTTCAGAAAGATTAAGTTGTTCAAGGTCATACACTTCAAAAAATGGTAGAACCATGATGTGAACGCCAGTTCATCTTTAGCTACAAAACCCAATGCCATTATATTTTAAATTTTGGGTAACTCATTGCGTGAAGATAATGGTTAAAGAAAAATGTGATTTGTGGTTTGGTTTATGGTATGCTGCAGGACGTTACGATAGGAGCTAAAGGCCTATATTTGTAATCAGTTTCAAGCAGCAGTGACTGGAGTAAAAGGAATGTCAGAGTGAGTGTCCTCCTGGCTTTGGAAAGGTGGGTGCAGGCCAAGAGCACACGTCTAGGGTGGAGAGGGCAGAAGAGGGAGTGGCAGACGGGGCTGTGCATGGCATGGAGAGCGTGTCGAGACCAGGGATTCGAAGGCTTGTGGCTTGCTGAAGGGCTTATGGGTGCCTACTCTAATGGGAACATACAAATTAAATCTTCGCTCAGGAGTGTTAGAATTCTTAACACTAATTCTGTTCTAGAGGTGGTTGGTTGTGTAATTGAACTGTGTGTGGGTTTTTGTCAAGATTAAAACATGAAATGCCTAAAAGTAAGATACTTCACAAGGTAGGAAGGTTTACTGAACATCAGTCACTTAAGTAATGTGCTTTATGGTGAATATTTGGCATTCTTTATCACTGTATCTCAAAATGTGATAAGGAGGGGGGCTGAGGCGCGTTCAGATGCACTGCTGCAGGCCTGGATCCTGTCTCTCGGGAGGTCCAGAATCCACATCTACTCCATTGGAGGATTTTTTAGGCTGCTGTTGCTGTGCCGGGCTTTTGCTTTATATGGGAGGAAGATTTAATAGGTGGATTCCTCACCGAAGTGTCATTGGCTGAGCTGTTTCTATGGTTAGTCTAAACTTGCTTTGATTGGTGAGTTTCAGGACTAGGCATCCAGGAAATCCTCAGTGACTTGAAATCACTGAAATCTCTACTACAGAATCTTCCCATGCCTTTTTTTTTTTTTTAAGACTTCATTTTCTATTACTATCATTGCAAATTGTGTTTTTGCAGTATGTTTTAAATAAAGAAGTATGACTAAGATTCCCAAGCATTGGTTCAAAGCTGATCATTTTGTTTTTCTCTTTATCAATTCTGCTTAAAGTTTGCAGGATTATGCTTAAAGAACACAGCATTTTGTTTGTTTTGTTTTTCACAACACTTTCTTGAAAGTCGGGCACTTAGGAGCTGGAGATCTCCAAAAATCTTAAATGACAGTAATGCAGACTTGATATTACAAAATGACCTAGGTAAAATAAAGATTACTGTCTTTTTAAAAATTATTCATGCACCGACTTCCGTTGTTGCTGTTACTGAGGTATTACTTTATTTTGGCATTAAGTATTGTCCAGGTTTTGGGCAAAACACCTGCTACCTGTAGTACTTTTAAGAGTTAGACACCACTCATCCTTATTGGATAGGTAATCTTTATTATATCTTTTTGTTTTGTTTTTGTTCTTTCTCTACCTACACTTTTCTTAAAGACATTACAGTGGAGAATTTGCTAATGGAAATAAAGGTAATAGAAGAGCCATTGAAATAGAGGGTAATAGAGGAGAAGCTAGTGTAACTTTGCCATAAATAATCAAGAATTGACAATTTTAAATTTATCTTTGCCTTTAATGTCAGTATGAGCATTGCTGTTTTGAAATAGTGGAAGAGTTGGGTATTGGATACACTTAAAATTTTGTAAATGAACACTTTTCTCCAGTTGTGAAATGTTTTCTCTTCTGCTTTTATCTAAAATTAATTACATTCATTGGGTAATTAATGTGGCAGTCTTTAATTTCCATTATGGCCTTAATGTTTAAGGGATTTTGAAAGTATCTGGGCCATGGTCACTGCCGCTTGCCGTGGGTGTTGAATCTGTTCCTTGAGCTGGCCAGACACAGCCCTGTACACTGGCAGCCGTTTTCTAGGAGGGCTGACGGAGCAGTGGGTAGTGCTGCCTTGGCCAAGAACTTTTCAGGTTTGCACAGACCTGAGATGTGCTGGGTTGGGTGAAATTAAGCTGGTTTCTTTCCTGAGCAACTTGGGACCTAGTGTGCTGGTACGTGTTGTGACTCTCCAGGAGGAAGCTGCAGTGTGCCATGTGTTCCAGACTTTTGCCCCCTTCTATAATATCTCAAGAATGAATCACTGATTAAGAACGTGCTTTTGACACCTTTGAAATAGATAAGATATGAGGGACTGATTGCAAAGAGATTAAGGTTAGATCTGAACCCACACCAGCATATGTATGTTGCATACCTGTTTGAGGGAAGGCGTTATACTGGTATAAAATGAGGTCTCTCACAGAGAACAGACAACGGGGCGGGGGGGGTTAAATAAATAAATAAATAAATCTTTAAAAAAAATAAAGTAAAATGAGGTCTCTATTACCACGTGACTTCAAGGTATGAAAAGACGGCTCCTGTGTAGAGTCAGTGTGGGTACCGCGCAGGTAGGAGGATCTCGGTCGTAACCTGTGTGGGGAGCGGGGTGGAGGAGTGCTTGTTTGCTTCTGCTTTGTCCTTCAGGGAGTAGTCTTGAGGTAGGCTGCAGAGAGCAGGTAAGTAAGACTTGGCTCTTGGTGTCAAGCTGGAGAAACATCAGTAGGGATGGAGCACTGTTACAGGACAGTGGAGGAAGGCCAAAGAGGAAGAAGTAGAATTGTGAAGGAATTTTTTTTTTCCATAAAAAATAAAACAGTTAAAACATTGGAGTTAACTGATTTGATGCTTGTTCTTTCACTTTTTTTTTTTACAGAAAAAAATCATGCACCAAGTACAGAGTTCCCATGTCCCTCCACACACACCTCAGTTTTCCTTTTTAACATTTTGCTTTAGCATGGAACATCAGGTACAGCTGATGAAAGATACAGAACATTAGGGTTTACTCTGTATTGTACAGGTCCATTGGTTTTAAAAATTTTTATTGTGGTATATATGCAATAAATTTCCCATTTTAACCACTTTCAAATATACAATTCATGTGTTAATCATTCACAGTGTTGTGCTTTTAAAAAAGTCTCTAGGTTTTTTTTTTTGCAAAAGTAAGTTTTGGTTGGAAAGGCAAATCTGGCTGTCTTCATAGCTTTTATATTATATAGCATTTTGGGTCTTAAATTGCTTAATGTTTTGTTTTTGTTTTGTTTTTTATCATTACCTAAAGATCCAAAATAGGAATAATTGTTTTTTATTAGGACAATAATAGCAACTGTAATGAGAACTCCCACCCCACCCCCCACATCCCAGTTGAGTTCTGGCAACTGGACCGGTGTGTTCCCTTTTATTTCCTCTTTACATGCCCAGAATCGAGCAGGTTTTGAGTGGTAGCAGATGTAAGAAAGGCCTTTCAGGGAGCAACCATGGCTCCGGCAGTTAAGTGCCTTCTTCCCACATGAGAGGTCCCAGGTTTGGTTCCTGGTGCCTCCTAGAAAAAACAAAAACAGGCAAACAAATGAAAAAACCAACTCAGGGAAGCCGATGTGGCCCAGTGGTAGAGCACGAGCTTCCCACGTGGGAGGTCCCCGTTCGTTCCCCGGCCCTGGCACTGGGGGAAAAAAAAGCCTTTTAGCGTCTCATAGATAGGAAGACCGGAGGGATCAACATTAATATTATGGGCAACAGATGCCTGCCATGATGGGTTGAAGCATGCACAAGAGGCTGATGGAGACGGGGCAACTCGTAGGCACAGTAGGAGATAGTAACCTGGTGTGTTCAGGACCTGCAGGGTCCTTTTGGGAGTGCTACCACCTTTTGTAAAAGGAAAGGTAGAGGGGACCATACAGAGGAAACCACTTGTATTACTTGGCGTTTGAGTGGGGGTTCAAGTTAAGGAGGTCGGGGGAGGAGGGTGTTACTTTGGATATGTCTTTTGGAAATAACACCATTAATATTTGTTTCTTCATTCCTGTTGTAGGAGGCAAGTGAGGCCTATCTGGTTGGCCTTTTCGAAGACACCAACCTGTGTGCTATCCATGCCAAACGTGTAACAATTATGCCAAAAGACATCCAGCTAGCACGCCGCATACGTGGAGAGCGTGCTTAAGAATCACTATGGTGGGAAACATGTCATTCTCAAAAAAAAAAAAAAAATTTTTTTTTTTTCTCTTCTTCCTGTTATTGGTAGTTCTGAATGTTAGATTTTTTTTTTCCATGGGGTCAAAAGGTACCTAAGTATATGATTGTGAATGGAAAAATAGGGGACAGAAATCAGGTATTGGCAGTTTTTCCATTTTCATTTGTGTGTGACTTTTTAATATAAATGCGGGGACATAAAGCATTAATGCAAGTCAAAATGTTTCAGTGAACAAGTTTCAACAGTTCAACTTTATAACAATTATAAATAAACCTGTTAAATTTTTCTGGACAATGCCAGCATTTGGATTTTTTTAAAACAAGTAAATTTCTTATTGATGGCAACTAAATGGTGTTTGTAGCATTTTTATCATACAGTAGATTCCATCCATTCACTATACTTTTCTAACTGAGTTGTCCAACAATGCAAGTACATGTTTTTAATGTTGTCTGTCTTCTGTGCTGTTCCTGTAAGTTTGCTATTAAAATACATTAAACTACACATGCTTTTGGTCTTTATTACCAACCTTACTTGTATTTGAAATTCCTGTATTTAAAAAAATTTTAGTATAAAGTGCTTTAATTGGCAACTTCTATCTGATATAATACTATTATGAAACAGGGGAAAGTGTAAGCTTGGAATGGGAAGGAAACAGGACCTACTAGCTTTCCTTCTAATTTTTTAACTTTGTGAATAGTAAATATATTGGCTAAAGCCAAATCTTAACTCTGGATATATTGTATTCAAACGAATAATTCCTAAATTTAGCTGATCAACAGGATCACTTGGATATGCTTAGTAAAATCTGTTGCATAGTGAAAGTACATTTATAAACATACTACATAAACCTTTAGGGTTTAACAGTAACAAGTAAACACGTAACAGTAAGTCTTAAGTTAGAAAATTAGTATGTTGGGATATGCTATTTTGAGATGATGTCTACTAATTAACCCTGAAGTTACTCAAATACCAATAATTCTTAGCACTGCATTTTATTTAGGATCAGATTGATTGGGAAATGAGGATAATTAATCTCTTAAGACCTGTAACATTCCTAAAGTACTGACAATTGGAACATTCGGCTGAAACTTTGCACTGGAATTGATGTGAAACACAGTGGGCTAAGAACAGACTTAGGTCAACGAGGTACAATATTTGGCATAGGTTCCTAATAGTCTTAAGCTAATTTTAGCTGTAACTTCATCTTTACATTATAGGTGGTTAAAACATTTGGTATTGGGATCCTAGCTTTTAGTGTGATCCTTTGGTGTATATTCTACAGGTGGTCATTAATAATGCTTGGATTCCTAGACACAGCACCTATTGCTTGTTGCTTTCTCAAAACAAGCTACTGAAAGCCATTTAGTAGTTACTAAATGTCCCCTGTTCATTCAGGTTTCTGCTTTGCAAAACAAATAGTAGATCTGTTATTGACGAATGCTAGAGAAAATGGGCCTCTGATGGGAAGAGGGAATTAAAAGTACACTATCTGCTGGAGTCTGATGTGAGCTAATCATTTACAGGTTGACGATACCCTTTTAGTTCTTGGAATCAGGGTTTTTTTAAATTTTTATTTTATACATCTAATAATTGAAAATAAATAATTTTAAAACATCTCAAATGCACTCGGTACATAAATTTTGCTCTAAATTTACTGGATTTTAAAACTTCTTTCTCATTGAACACTGGGAGTATTTACTGTATGCTCACCATCTGATTAGTAATACAGAATTGTATATTACAAAATGGGGCAGTTGGAAATTAGCACAAGTAGCTGGATTTGCTTATGTGTATACACAGATGGCTGGTCATTGCACGGAGCTTGTCGTAATGTACCATGGCCTGTTAGTATTTGGCATTTATTAGTTTATATCCCCATAAGGTAGTTACTCAAAGGAGCTTTGGAATTTGGGGGGCTGTATTAACTGCCCAGGGTTGTGCTCCAGGGTTTTGACTCCTGTGTGAGTGCTCTCAGGCGTCGGTCCCTAGTTAATGCTCAGTAACTAGGTTCTGACAGCCCCGCCCAGCAGAATTCTCCAGTGAGGTACAGGCTTGAGCCAGACTCCCTCACACTCAGCTAAGTTGCAGCTTTTAGCATTTTCAGCAAGCACAAGATAACCAGCCTTTTTTTTTTTTTTTTTTTTTTTAACTTTTGAGTAGGTGACATGAAAATAACCAGATAAAAACCTCAGGATTCCAGAAAAGGGTCCTAAAGTCTTAAATTTTTTTACAGATGCATTTTTTGCAAATGCTCTTCTGTATCCTGACCTACAGGTGAAGCTCGTCCAAGGTCACACAGTGCACTGACGTGGAATTCGTCCCCAGGTATCCTGAAGTCCAGGCCTTCTCTTTAACACCACACTGTGTGGTAAATACTAATACATAAGTTAATGCTACCAGAGATGGGAGAAGTGAAAGGAGGTCGCAGTATTAGAAACAAATGAGTAAAGGTGAGGAAATTAAGAATAAGGGAGAGGGATTATACAGTTTATAAGAGTACCCTGTGGGCGTGCAAAGCTGCTGCTCATTTTCCAGGAGAATTTCCTTCCATGTCCATAGCTACTCCTTTAATTTCTCCCACTTCCTTACACCTTCAGGTCTTTTGGCTTGTCCTCCAAAAGTGCATCCAAAACCACTTCTCCCTGCGTGCACCATCGTGGTCCATGGTCTCTCCCCACCTGGCTTAAGGCAGGGGTTTGCCTGCATCATCCATAGCCCCCAGAGAAATATCAAAGCAAATCCTTGTAGGTGATTTCCCCACTTAAAAACATCTAATGGCTTCCCATTGCACCCTGAATAAAATCCAAATCCTCACTGACTCACAAGGCCCTGTGTGCCCTGACCTTGCCAGGTCTTTCCACCACTTAGTGAGCTCCGGCCAAACCCCCTGGCCATACCCCTTTGTCACATCTCTTAGTTTTACATCTTTAGTATATAAAAAATCCTAAATTTACTTTTTTATTGACTTCACTCCCACTAGAATGTGCTATTAATACAATAACATATCGTTTGCCTTATTTTTCATTGTAGCCCCAATTCTGGGACATAGTAAACTTGATAAGCTGTTGAATTAATGCGAGAATGAACAAATGTTCATGCTTGCCTTCAGGTTTTAATGTTAAACTTCTGTAACAATATATGGTAACTGGGTGGTTATTTGGAGGATTAAGTGAAATTAAATGTGAAAACAAGGCCTGGCACATAAATGCTGGACTTGAATCTACATATCTGATAGAACAAACCAACATACATATTGTTCCTTGAAAAGTCGAAGAGAAAAACGCCTCAGCGTCGCCTCTCCAGAGGCAGTTTTTCTGGAGTGCCACCTGACAGGATCTCGGGTGTCCTTGCGCGTTGCCCTCAGTGTGTGTGTCAGCCAGAGGGGCGCTGCTGCAGAGTGCCTGAAGCCTGCTGGCTTTTATAAAGGGCATTGATCTGGGGTAGAAGCTTACAGTTACAAGGCCCTGAAGAGTCTAGTTCAAGGTACCAGAAGAGGTACTTCCTCCCCCAAAGTCTGCTGCCACGTGTTGGAGCAAGACGGCTGCGACGTCTGTGAGGGTCCAGCCTCCCTCTACCTCTTAAGGCTCCTGGTCCCAGCTTCTTGCATCTCGGCTGCAGGCTGGGACGGGGCTCGTCTTTCTTCCTCGGGGGCTCATTTCCTTTGGGGCTCAGCCGCTCTGTTCTCTTCACAAGGTCAGCTGTAAACTCTCAGGCCAGTGGCTCATCTCTTCCCCGGGCCGCAGAATCCTCGCCCGTGTCGGTGGAGTTCCCTTTTCTGGTGTATCTGCTTCCGTGTTCTCCTTGCTTGAGTGTCCACTCACACAGCCCACCAAGGGGGCAGGGACGCAACCCTGCACATCTGAGGATGTAATCGGATTAAAGCCCGAATCTTGATTTAATCAAGTAAACGTAAAGCCTTTGAATTTAAATCAAAGGGTATCATGGCCCAGGGGAACAGACCTGTTTTCAAACATAGCCTATATCTCTTTCAGGAATTCATAAATAATTTCAAATTGCCACCAGGTGCATCTTTATTGTGATGTGTCAAGTCAGTAACAGCATCACTAACAGTGAAACCCTGGGTAAGAGACATTCTTAGTCTTCATAAAGACTTTTTTCACCACTATTAAACGTTCTTTGGAAAGTTCTAATCAATGAGAAAATAAATGCATTTAAAATTTGAAATAATTTGCAGTTAAGAGTTTATACCACTCTCCTAGCTATATGGCCTTGGGCAAATCACCCAATCCCTTCATACCTTGTTCATCTACTAAACAGAGATTTCTAGGTGCCAGTTCCTGGGGATACAGATGTGAACAAAGCTAAGTTCCCTGTCCTTATGTCCTTATGGAGTGAGGGAAACAAACAAGAAGTAAATGTGCAGTTCATTAGATACTGTACATGCTAAAGGAAAGAAAAAGTGAGTGTGTTGTGATGTTGGGGGTGAGGAGGGCTGCTGAATCAAAAAGCGGTGAGGGTGGCACAACGGGTGTCTTGGATAAGGAGCAGATGAGGAACCATCCAGACGTGAGAGGATTGCTTAGACCAGGCTGCTTGGCCTTTCTGGCTCCATGGACCCTTACGAAGCGCACAGGCTGCTGCGCATTGCTCAGTAAATACATCACACCTGTACCAACACAGCCCCACAGGAAGAACGATTTTTAAATTTCAATTCGAAGGAAGCGGACTTGGCCTAGTGGTTAGGGCGTCCGTCTACTACATGGGAGGTCCACGGTTCAAACCCCAGGCCTCCTTGACCCGTGTGCAGCTGACCCACGCGCAGTGCTGATGCGCACAAGGAGTGCCCTGCCACGCAGGGGTGTCCCCCACGTGGGGGAGCCCCATGCGCAAGGAGTGCGCCCCGTAAGGAGAGCCGCCCAGCGCGAAGGAAAGTGCAGCCTGCCCAGGAATGGCACCGCACACACAGAGCTGACACAAGACAATGCAACAACGATAACAAAAGAAACACAGATTCCCGTGCTGCTGACGGCAACAGGAGCGGACAGGGAAGAGCACGCAGCGGATGGACGCAGAACAGCCAACGGGCGGGGGCGGGGGGAGAAAGGGGAGAGAAATTTTTAAAAAATTTCAATTTGTGCTCACGGACTCCTGGTAAGAACCCTGGTCTAGGCAAAGGGAACCAAAGCATAAGGGGAGGCAAAGGGGAGGCAAGCCTGGTGCGTCAAGGGAAGCACAGGGCAGGCAGCGAGGCTGGGGCAGCGTGGACGGATGTCCCGGGACCAGCCCGTGGAGGGCTTGGTCGGTCTTCGTGAGGACTCTGAGAGAGACGGGAAATCCTGGAGAGTTCTGAGTAGGGGAGAAAATGGTCTTATGTTTTAACAAACTCACTTCTGCTTGTGGAGAACAGACTGAGGGGGACTAAGGGCAGAGCAGGACAACCAGTCAGAAGGCTACTGCAGTAACCTAAATGTGATGGTGAGACTTAGCGTGGCAGTGGAGGTGGCGAGAAACGGCACTCTGGGTATTTTTAAAGGTAGGATGGCTAGGGTTTAGCTCTGGATGTGAGCACCCCAAAAAGAGGGGTTAATGGTGCCTATGCAACCGCAAGAACGGAGGGGCTATTGTTTGAGCTGGGGTGCCCGAGGGGCTCGTGTTGGGGGTAGCGTCAGCGCAGCTTGGGTCGTCAAGGTTGAGATGCCTGTTGGCTTTCTAGAGGAGGTGTCGAGCTAGACTGTGGCGATGAGCCTGGAGTTTAGGGGGTGTGGGCTGGTGAGAAAACTTGGGAAGTCATCAGCAAATAAAGCCGTGAAACAACGAGATCACCAAGGGATTGGGTGGAGGTTAATTTAAACTGGAGCAGTCCAAGGCCCAGGACTCCAACAGCTAGGGCTGAGGGAGTGTTTAGGGGACATGCTGCAGGAGGCTGCAGAGGAGTGGGCAGGGAGAGGGGGAAGTGAGACGAGGGAGGTGTCCTGGAACCAGAAGAGAGTGCTTCGAGGAGGAGAGTGGACGTCCGTGGCAATGCTAAGTCAAGTAGAATGAGGTCCAGAACTGCCCGGCCACGTGGCACATGGAGATAGCTGGTGATCTTGGTAAGAAAGGTGTTGGTGAAAGAACCTGATCAGAGTGGATTCAAGAGAGACTGGGGCTTTCAATCAAGCGATCAAATGTCACGTCATCAATAATGGGACAGGTGTCATGAGCTTCCTGATGCAATACACTGAGGACGTGCAGCACAGTGCTAACCTGAACATCATCAGGAGGAACCACGCAAATAAGTCCAAAGTGTCAGACACTCTACAGGAAAACTGGCCTGGATCTTCAAAAAAACCAATTTCATAAAATAATCCAAACGAAAAAAAGGTAGGGAAACTGTTTTGAAGATGACTTGAGACATGACAATTAATTTCATGGTAAACACTTAATCCAGGATCAGATCCTGGATCAAAAAAAAAAAAGAAATTATTGGGATGATTGGGGTTATTTTGATCTCACCTATTGTGTCTTTCATTCCCATTAGCTCTGTTACTTCTCAGGATTTCAGGTTCTTTTTTGCACCCGCTCAATGTCTTTTTTGTTGTTGTTAAGCCAGTGATTTAAGGTAGGGAGGGAAGAGAAGTGGGAGAAAATAACTGATCGCGGATCCCAGGTAGAGAGGAAGAGACTGAAGAGTGATAAAAGGACTGATTTACAGACTACAATTCCCCATTATAGATTATAAATGCCCAGGTTTTACTTGCGTGGCTGCATGGCAGGGGAAAAACAGTGAGAGCAGGGCACAGAGGGCAGGAGGAGGCACAGGGACCAGCACCCAGGCAGGCGCCAGCACAGGGCGAAGGCAAGAGAGCTCAACGTCTTCTCGATGTCATTTATCTCTTTAGGAATGTTGTCTTCCAACTCATTAATTTGTGTGCATCTCGCTGAGTAGCTCTCTCAAATCCCGCGTCTCCTCTGGGGCTTTGCTGTATTCCTTTTCTTCGGCCGTGTCTTCCCTCTTCTTAGTACGGCTCGTAAGCTTCTGCTGAAGTCTAGGATCTGATTAGGGTGAAGTTTACTCAGATGCTCAATTTCCTTCTCTTTTGAAGGGATTTAGTGGCAGGAGCCTCTGTGTTACCACTACGCTCTGATTCTTGGCTTGACCTGGGTTGTTAGGATTGTCCTGCCGGGTGCTCAAAACTGGGCACTGGACCCAGGGATTGGTTGCAGGCTCTCTTCCTACCGCCTTGGGGAGGGAGGCTCTGGGGGTGGGGGCGGTAAAAGCCTCTCCTGCTTCTTTTTAATATTCTTGCATGCACTTCCTTGGTCCGCCAGCAGATGGTCTCGTTGACACTCAGTTCAGTGCCTGGTGGAGGTATTTGTTGCAACACAGACGGGATCACTGCGATTGAGCTTCCTGCCTGCAGGCGGGGGGCCTTGTAGTTCCATCTTCCTCTGAGGCAGTTCTCCAGCCTTCTCTGGCAGCGCCCTCCTTTCCCGGGTTGGAAATACTTCCCCTCCCCTCTGAGTCCTCAGCAATCAGTCCCTGTTAGTAGAGGGGGAGACTGGGGGGTCGTGTATCTTTAGCCCCTTGCAGGCTCCAAGGCAAAGAATGGCCCGGCCCCAGCTGGCTGGACGGGCTCCTGGGACACCAGACCAGACTGTGGGCCAGAAGCCGAGTCAGCCTTAGGCGGTGTGCCTCTCCCCTTTCCTGGGGCAGTGGGTCCCTGGAGCCCTTTGTCTGCCTTCGCAGGCCCAGAGGCCTGAGGATTCTAAGTGCCTTCAGTGCGGGGAGGGGGCCAGCAGCAGGCGCTGGTTTCAACTCAGTCCCCTCCTCTGTCCCTCTCTCCTCCGGGCAGTGTCCAGCCTTCGCCTGGAGCTGTAAACCTAGAAGATCTTTTTCTAGGTGGCTTCAGCCTGTCCTCTAGCTGTTTTTCTGGAGAAAAAGAGAGTCCTGTGTCTCTCTAGTCTACCAACTTCCTGGAACGTGACCTTCTAGTGAACAGATTGTGGCAGAAGTGATGCTGCGTGCCTTCTGAGCTGGTTCAGAAAACTGCTTGGTGCTCTCAGGATCTTGTAGCAGTTGGATATGAATTCCAAAAATAGATATTGTACCATGTTTGTAATCTCTTCTGTCGGCCGGCACGCCTGTGTGGGGCGGCGCTCCTCAGGGGCCAGCTCGCCCTCACCAGGAGGCTCTGGGATTCGAACCCTGGACCTCCCCTATGGTAGAAGGAGCCCAATTGGTTGAGCCACTAAAAGATTTCTCATGTTTCTCTTAGGGAACTGTCGGCAAACAAATCTTGACTTGAGAGTTTAAACGTAATTACATGTAGGATACTACACGCATAGTTCATTGCTTTATTAAATCCTTCAAACAGTGTGGTTCTTGGAAGCATAATTAGCCTCTGTGGACCTTGCCTCACAATGAAGATCTCAGCGAGGCTCTCTGAAGACGCCTTGTCTGCAGGGCCTGCATGATGCCATGTGACGGGCTGAAGACGCAGCGCCCTTCTGAGAACAGGCTCTCGTTCCCTGGCCACAAGGGAGAGCGTGCCGGTCAGGCCTGGGTGCTGGAGTGCCCACTCTGGAGGCCACAGCGCCTGCACTGGGCACGGGCACGTGGCCTAAGCGGAGCCCCTCAGCGTTCTTCCCTAGGACGACGTGCGGACGCAGCAGCTCCAGGACGGGACTCTGGGGCTGACCCGGGGAGGGCGTCTGTGGGCGGGGATGAGCGGAGAGGACCGGTGCTCAGCGTCTAGCAGGTGAGTCCTGCCTCCAGGATCCCTCAGCGCTTCCTCCAGGCCAGCAAGCTCTTCCCACTCCTTCCCACGCTGAGCTAGCAGATCCCCTTTGGGTTGGATTCCCGTCACTTGCAACCTGGCTTCCTGATTGACACAAGCAGGCGAGCCACAAAGGAGGCTGCTGGCGTCGGATGGGTAATACCGTCTTTCATCCGGTGTAAGATGCCCTCCACTGTAAAATGCGCTGTTCTCGCCCGTCAAGCTGCCGACCGCCACGCGTGCGCCTTAGAGGGACTTCGACAGTGGGGCCTTCCTGGCGTACGAGCTTCAGGCTCTGCGGCCCTGAGAATGTCCGGGTCAAGTTAGCCTCAGGGCGGCTCTGCTTCCTGGACACTGGCTGGCCCTCCTGGACCCCGTGTCACACGGCGGCGTCTGCCGGCCTCTCCCTTCCCTTCCGGGTTTCATCGCGTCCAGCCTCTTGCTCCGTGGCTTCCTCTCTCTCTGTCTGAATTTCAATCTCTTAAGGGCTCCAGCAGGAGGATTAAGAGCCCCTGGATGAGGCGGGCCACACCTCAAGCCGAGAGCCTCCTCTCCAGAAGGCCCTGCTGCAGTGGGCCCTCACCCCCGGGCGGGTTAACTAAGAACATACTTTTCTGGTTACATACCACTTCCAGATATACCACTATTTTATTCACCACTAAAGAAGGGGAAATGCTGCCCAAAAAACTACAAGTCATTGATTATAATACGCATTGCTTTCAGAAACATGAAAATGTGAAAAAAGTGCTTCTAAGAACTCCTGAAATACAGTAGCTGTGTGCCCTTGGGTGAATCACTGAACCTCTCCTGGCCTCTGTAAACCAGGGACACTAATACCCACCTCACAGGGTTAGTGCAAATAATAGATGCAAATTATTGCTTTAGTTTCCCATACAACAGTGGGCTTAGCCACAGGGATTTAGTGTCTCAGGATTCCAGCAGCCTCTGCCCCGGCTGCTCTCTTCTGGCTGCCAGCAATTCGGTGCTCCGGGCTTTTCTCTCACCTGGTAACACATGGCGGCGTCTTCTCCCTTCTGCTGACTCCCGGCTTCTGGCTGCTCCCGTGCTTCTTGCCCCATGGCTTCTCTCCCCGTGCTCCTGGCTTCTCCCCCCATGATTTCTGTCCCTGTGGCTTCTGGCTTCTCTCCCCTGGCTCTCCCTGTAGCCTCTCTTCCCATGGCTCTCTCCCCGTGGCTTCTGGCTTCTCTCCCTGTGGCCTCTCACCCTGTGGCTTCTCTCCCCATTGTTTCTCACCCTGTGGTTCTCTCCCCATGGCTTCTCTCCCTGTGACTTCTGTCCCAGTGGCTCTTTCTCTGTGGCCTCTCTCCCCGTGGCCTCTCTCCCCGTGGCTTCTCTTCCCATGGTTTCTCTCCCTGTGCTTCTCTCCCCGTGGCCTCTCTCCCCGTGGCCTCTCTCCCCGTGGCTTCTCGCTTCTGTCCCCATGGATTTCTCTCCCCGTGGCCTCTCTCCCCGTGGCCTCTCGCTTCTCTCCCCGTGGCCTCTCTCCCCGTGGCCTCTCTCCCCGTGGCCTCTCTCCCTGTGCTTCTCTCCCCATGGCTTTCTCTCCCCGTGGCCTCTCTCCCCGTGGCTTCTCTTCCCATGGTTTCTCTCCCTGTGCTTCTCTCCCCATGGCTTTCTCTCCCCATGGCTTTCTCTCCCCGTGGCTTTCTCTCCCCGTGGCTTCCTCCCCGTGGCTTTGCTCTCAGTCTGACCTTCCCTCTGCTTATGAAGGACTCCAGTAACCCAGATTAAAGCCCACGTGGCTCAGCTGGGCCACACCCTGGCTGAAGTGGCGTCCTGAAGACCCTTACTCACGAGGGTCCACACCCACCAGATGCAGACCAAGGACTTGCCCAAGCTGGGGGACACGACGCAACCCACATCGAGTGTCTACACACAAATGCTCTTAGCAACATTATTCAAAAAAGCCCGAAGCTGGAGAGGCAAATGCAGTGTTTCTACACACTAGAATATTCAGCTACAAGATGGAACAAACTACAGTTTGTGCTGAGACACGGATGAACTTCAACATCGTGTGGCAAGTGGAAGAGGCCAGACTCGAGGCCCTCTCTCTAGGGTGCCGTTGAGATGCCCGGAAGAGGAGAGTCCTCCGAGAGGAAAGCGGGCTTTCCTCCTGGCCGGCGGCGCGGGCGAAGGGACCAGCAGTGACCGGAGGCGCGAGGACTCTTCCTGGGTGGTGGAGCTCTCGCAGGCCGATCGGTGGGGTGGCACGACCCGGCAAACCAGCAAAATTCACTGCATTGTACACTTGGATAGGTGAATTATACAGTGTGTAAGATATGACTCAAAGTTATTTTTAAAATAGATGTAAATGTCTAGATTAGTTCCCAAACACAGGGGTTGCTTCAGAAATGGCGCCTCTTCTCAGGTATGCGTGTGGCTCAGATTTCTAAATCCCTCAAGCTGTCCTTTCCTAGTCTCCAGGAAGAGGAAGTCCTCCCCTCCCCTCCCCTGCCCTCCCCTCCCCCCTCCCCTCCCCTCCCCTCCCCTCCCTTCCTGCTACAGGACCTCCCTCGGGAGTATCAAGAGGAAGCTTCTAGAAACCATCTTGGTCGGTTGAGCTGTGCAGGACACTGTGGGGAGCAGGCGTAGGGGTTTCGGGGGGCTGGAGAACCCCGCCCTCCACGCCCGTGCGCTGCAGTCGGCCCTCATGCACACACAAGCTAAGAGGTCATTGACCTACAGTTTCCAGGTGCGTCAATAAAAGGTTTATAGAGGTACAAAGCGTCCAGCCTGTTTTCCCGCCCTGGAAAGCTGGTTCCCCCGACTGGTGGGTCCTGGAGGGCCTGATACCCCAGCCCTACGCGTCATCGTCTGTGGAGATTGGGCGCCTGGAGCCGAGCAGGGCAGGTGCCACGCCCCAGAGCCGAGCAGGGCAGGTGCCACGCCCCGGCGTGCATCGAGATCCTCAGGTGCCCAGGAGACACCTAAGCGTGTCTGTCCCCAGGAAGGCAAGGCCAAGCCCCCACTCCTGACCTCGGCAGCGACCTTCCTGGGAAATCAGGTTGTTAGGATGTAGTTAGTTAGGATGGGGTCTAGCTGGGGTAGGCGGGCCCTGGCCCAGGATGACCGGTGTCTGTAGAGGAAACCTGACGCAGGAACAGCAAGCGCATCAGAAGGTGGCGGCAGAGATGCCTCCAAACCAGGCAGCTCTGGGGCGGCCAGCAAATGCCGGGAGCCAGAGGCAGGCGTGGGGCCTCCCCGGCTGGCGGAGGGACCTGGCCTGCCCCCTTGGGCCTGCCGGCCTCCAGGGCTGGGGACAGGCATCTGTGCTCTTCAGCCCCCCAGTTTGCGGTACGTTGTACGTTGTTGCAGCGGCCCCGGAGACAAACCTGGATCTCAGACGCCCCGAACAAGGGGTGGCCCTTGGCGCTGTCCGAGTTCCAGAAAGAGATGGGATTGCGTCTGTACGCTGGTCGGGTCCTCTGGGCATAGTAGATGGTATTAAATCCAGAGGTCCACTTTTATGTGATTGAGTTATGATTAGAGCTTTGATTGGGCCACGTCAGCAGGACGCTGAGTCCCCGCCCCCTGGTAGGTGGGACTCGGAAGGACCAGGCGGAGGAGAGAGTTCTGATGCCCGAGCTCGGGAAGTAAACACAGAGGAGAAGCAGGGCGGCTATTCCGGGCAGCTGAGCCCAGACAGAAATGAGCCCCCCCAGGACAAGACTTCTTCCAGCCACAGCTGAGCCTGGCAGACGCTGGGACCTCGGAGCCTGAAGAGGAAGAGGGAGGCTGGGCCCTGGCAGACGTCGGCGGCCATCCTGCTCCAGCACGGCCGCAGGCTTTGGTGAGGGGAGTGACGTAGGCGCTGTGGCCTGGTGACTCTAAGCTCCTGCCCCAAACAGACGCCCTTTAGGAAAGCACCAGCACCCCTTCTGCTAAGCCAGAAGCTTCCCGCAAGGGGCCCCGAGGGTCTGCCTGGGAAGGCTCCCTGGCCCCAGCCCCCCGGGGAGGGCCGTTCCCCACCTTGCAGACCCCAGCGTCCCTGCCCTGCCCTGGAAGCACAGCCGCCTGGGTCCCAGTGGGCTGGAGAGAACTGTGGACACTGGGGCCAGGGAGCGCTGCCCAGCGCGCGACCCCCGGCTCCTGGATCCCTGGGAGACTCCACTCTCCCACCTGCACAGGTGGCCCTGCCTCTCCCGGGACTGGGGTGGGCGCCCAGCAAGGGGGGCCCTGCCCTCGGCCCGTCCCTTGCCCCTGGCTGCAGGCACCCACCTGGGCTCTGCTGAGGCCACGGAAGTTACGCTGCTGCCCTGAGTCCAGGCCAGAGGCTGCAGCCCCTTGACGACGACGGCTCTGAGCTGCCGGCAGACGCCAGGGGCTGCACCCTCAGCCGCCCACGCAGTCCCTCTCGGGCTTTCCGGCCAGAGCCTGGCCCTCTCTCACTGGCCCCTCGCGTGCGGGCAGGAGCAGGGTCCCAGGGCAGGGCCTGGTTTGGACTGTCCTTGGCGCTGTGGCCTGGGGCCGCTGTCCCTTTGTCCATAACCCAAGATGACTGGGATCAGCAGAGCCTGGCGCTCGCAGGCAGCTGTTAGGGTTGCAGCGCTGCGGTGGGCCGGGGAGCCCGGGCTGCTCCCACCGCCCGCCCCCAGCCTGCCCTCGGGGCCTCAGGTAAAACCCCCTCCTCACAGAGACCTTCCCTGGCCACCCCCACCCACCCCACCTTCCTCTTCAGGGCAAGGTGTGTAGATCTGTCTCGTCACCTGTGTAGCGTCCACTGTTCTCTTTCAAGAGAAACTGAATGCAACCCACAGGTGTAAGTGGACGTATTAAAAAAGTAAAAAGAAACCAGCAAGGTTAATTTAAATAATTTATTTTATTTAACCCAACAAAGTAAAAACATTACCACTGAAGCAGGCAATCAATATAAAACCTTAAAAAGGTAACTGACATTTTCGTACTGTTTTTGAAATCTGTGTGCTGTGTACCTACAGCACATGGCAGCTTGGATGCTAAAATTCCATTGTAAGTTCTTTATATCTGGAGTCCATAAACTCTACAGTTGAAAAAGTAGATTTATATTTGCAAGTTGTTCCAAACATACTTGGATTTTTTTCAATAACTGAATCTTGTGTCAGTTTTTTCACTAAAGTGAATTGAAATTTAAGAGGCAGTTCTGCCTCTCTCCCCTGCCACGCGCGGCTGCCGCGCTGGTCAGCGCCTGGCCGGGGCGAGGCTTCCACTCCGGGCCGTGCTGACCGCCGCTCCCTCCGGGGTCCGCTGAGCCTGCGAGCAGGGCCCAGGGCAGCGCCTCCGCGGAGGCGAGTGGACCGAGGGTCTGGAAGGAAGCTGTTCCCAACCAGCTCCTGGCGCCCCCCCAAGCTGCTGCCAGCGGCCCCCCTCCCCTTCCCTCCCCTCCTCCTGCCCCGCAGCCCCCCTGCCAGCCCCGCGGCCTCCCCCCGGGGTCCGGCGCCCCAGGCCCTGCAGGGGCTGAGCCCCCGCCTTCCTCCAGCCCCAGCTCCTTCTAGAAGCCTCCTTGTGCCTCGCCCTCGCCCTGCGCGCAGCACCCCTGCCTCAGTTTCCCTAGCTCTCTGCAGTCTTCGGTATCTTACTTATTACCGGGGGTCCAGGGAGAGATCGCAGGAGGTCTGCGAGCTTGAACTGAAAAAACCACCTTTATTTCCCCTGCCCTCTAATGAAACCCAGCATTTCCCTCACAGACGAGCGCAGCCAGTTGGAGGATTCCTTTCACGGCGGGTACGCGGAACCGCTCACGCCCGTCCTTCTCGGGATGCCGCCGTGCTGGGCCCGCTGGGCCACGGCCCTCCAACCACCCGCCGCTGCGCTCGGGAGCCCGGGGGCGCCGCCCGCCTGGAGAGGGCCCGCGGGCGCGGAAGGCCACGCGCCCTGGGACAGCGCCGGCCCGGGGGGCGCGGGGCGCCGGGGCCACGCAGCACGAACGGGCCGGTGGAGCAGGGCTCCGAGCAGGCCCGGGGGCCACGGCCTGGGGTTGGAGCCCGCGCCCCGCGCCCCGCGCCCGGGCTTTCCTCCCGCGGCGAGAGGGAAGCTGCACACCCGGGCGGGGCTCGGCAGCGCGGGGCGCGCGGGGCTTTGTCTGCGGGCAGGGGAGGGGGCTGGGAGGCGCGTCACAGGCTCCCCGGGGCCGCGAGGAGGGGCGGCGGGGCGACCCGGCCCAGCGCGCAGCTTTTCGGTTCCCGGGCGCGGCTTCCGGCCACCGGCGGCGGCGGGGGCGCCTCGGGGGCGAGGGGGGCTGGGTGCCGGGCGAGGGGGCGCCGCGGGGGCGAGGGGAGCTGGGTGCCGGGCGAGGGGGCGCCGCGGGGGCGAGGGGGGCTGGGTGCCGGGCGAGGGGGCGCCGCGGGGGCGAGGGGAGCTGGGTGCCGGGCGAGGGGGCGCCGCGGGGGCGAGGGGGGCTGGGTGCCGGGCGAGGGGGCGCCTCGGGGGCGAGGGGGGCTGGGTGCCGGGCGAGGGGGCGCCGCGGGGGCGAGGGGGCTGGGTGCCGGGCGAGGGGGCGCCGCGGGGGCGAGGGGAGCTGGGTGCCGGGCGAGGGGGCGCCTCGGGGGCGAGGGGGGCTGGGTGCCGGGCGAGGGGGCGCCTCGGGGGCGAGGGGGGCTGGGTGCCGGGCGAGGGGGCGCCGCGGGGGCGAGGGGAGCTGGGTGCCGGGCGAGGGGGCGCCGCGGGGGCGAGGGGAGCTGGGTGCCGGGCGAGGGGGCGCCGCGGGGGCGAGGGGGCTGGGTGCCGGGCGAGGGGGCGCCGCGGGGGCGAGGGGGCTGGGTGCCGGGCGAGGGGGCGCCGCGGGGGCGAGGGGGCTGGGTGCCGGGCGAGGGTCACGCGCACCCATGGAGAGCGCTGCGCCTGGAGCTCCGCGTGGGTGCCCTGGGTTGATTTCCTTTCGTGGGAGAAGGGGGCTCCCCCGGCTTTCAGGAAGTGCGCACCTATTAATATTTCAGGGCCTGGCAGCTGCACAGGTGCCGTTGGTGGAAAAGGGCCAAGTTCAGTGGCGGGGGAGGGCGCGGGGAGGGCGCGGGGAGGGCGCGGGGAGGGCGCGGGGAGGGCGCAGGCGTTGGGCCCCGCCCCGTGGGAGCAGGACGCGGGCGGGCGTGGCGGCCCCGCGGGAGCGGGCGGGCCGCAGGTGGTGCGCCTGGCGGAAGGGGTGGGCGTGCTGCCCACCCAGCGGGGCACAGGGGGCAGGCGGCCCCGCGGCCTGGGCTCCAGCGTCTCCCCCGCGCGGGTGGAGGCCTCGGAAGTGGTCGCTTTGGGCCTCCAGCCCCCCCAGAGCTGACGTGTCCACACAGCACCCACATGTTCCCTGGGCCAGGGCGAGGAGAGGGGCCGCGACGGTCACTCGGGCTGGCCGAGGGGGGCGTCCCCACCGCCCCTAGGGACGGGACGCGCGCACGAGCCGTGGCACCTGTCTCCCCGCCTCCCCCCGGGGCCGCCGGGGTGCGCCCTGGCTGACGCAGGCGGCGGAGCGGCTGTGCCCCAGTGGGGAGGGCTGGGGCCCGGGGACGCCAGCTGCCTGGGCTGCGGGCCCCGCGCGGGGCCAGGAACCCACCGAGGCCGAGCTGGCCCGCATCCGCGCTAAAAATAGACACAAAGGGAAGCCCCAGCGCCTCAGCCCGGGCTTTACCGGGAGGAGTCTGGTTCCAGGACCCTTCTCTGCGCTGGAGCTGCACTTCACAAGGGCCCCCGCGGTGCCGCCGGCCCTCCACCCAGTGGCCTTGTTTTTATTTTTCAGGAGGCACCAGGGACTGTCCGTGGGAGGCGGGCACTCAACCACGAGCTGCACTCGCCCCCATGGCCAGCTTTGCCAGGGGCAGCAACAGCCTCGAGGGACTTGGGGGCGTAAAGCACGAAGGAAGCAGGTCCAACGACCGTTTTTAGTGCAGTTTACACAGAAACGAATAACGGCCCCTCCGAGCACCAGGACCTAACGAGCATCCTCCCACTCGGCCGGGAAGGACTTGTGCGGAGCACCCACCTAAGAGGAGCCTGGAAGCAGCGCGGCCTCCCGCGGGGAGAGCACTCTCCCGAGCGCCCGCCACTTCCTGGGGGCGCCTGCTCACCCTCTCAGAAAGGGGGGGCACCCGGGCTGGCCCCAAGGGCCGCCTTGGCCCCGTCTGCTAACCCTCATCTGCCCCGGCCCGAAGCGGGTGCCCGCCGTGTGTCCCTGCCGCCCCCAGGCGATGGGCCGGGGTCTCCTGACCTGCGGAGCCGGCCTGGGCCTGGAGGCGGGCAGGGGGCGGCGAAGCGCGGGCCGGGCCTCAGGGCCGGTCCCTCTGCCCGTCCCGGGGCACGGCGCCCGTGGCTGCGCTTCTGAGGCCCTGGGTTTGGGGCATCTTAGACCCTGTGGCCGCACTGTTCTGGGCGCAGATTCCACCCCCTTGCTGGCTGCTGGGGACGGCCCTGGGGCAGCTCCGGAGCCTGCGTCCCCCAGGGCCGTCGCCCACCCCTCCTGCCCGCGCGCCCTCGGGCGTGGAATGGCGGGCAGCCGTGTGGTCAGTGGTCTGCCAAGGGGTGCCACACGGCCTGATCCACCAAGGCCCCGGCCCTGCCGCGGGGTCTCAGTGTGGCGGGACCGTGGGGCCAGACCGCCTTGGCTTCCTGCCCTCCCGCATCTGTCCTGCTTGTGTGCGAGGCCACGGCTGGGGGCGTGCACATCCCCCTGGGAGTGGCCGCCTGCTGACCGCAGCCGGGGCTCGCCCCGCAGCCGTCACCCGCCTCCTCGGCCAGCGCTGCGCCCCACTGCCGAGGCGCCGAGGGCAACACGGGGCCTTCCTGCTGCAGGAGGCAAACCAGGCCTCCTGCCCACGCCGGCCCCGTGGCCTCGCGCGCCCCATGGCCTCCCACGCATGTCCTCACCGACGTGGCCGGCGGCCCCCAGCCTGAGCATGGAGAAGGATCCGAGACCCGGCCACGCTCCAGGGCTTGGGCTGCCGGAAGGGCCGGGAAATGCCGCCCTCAGAGCCGGCACCCGCAGCGGGGCTGGAGGAGGCGCAGGGGCGGGGGCGGCTCACCTGGGGGGGGCGGCTCACCTGGGGGGGGCACAGGAGGCGTCCTGGCCTGGCTGGGGGCCCGGCAGAGAAAAGCGGGGCCAGAGGACGGGAATTTACGAAGGGGGGGTGCTCCCGAGCAAGCTGCGGGGAGGGGGCGGTTCAGGGGTCCTGAAGTGGGGCGGGGTGCCGCCCGGGCCAGGGGTGCTCCGCGGGGCCCTGCAGACTCAGCCCCGCCCTCGGCCCCTGCCGGGCTGGACTTTCCCCGAAGGGGCAGGGCTCGCTGCCTCGAGCCAGTCTCGTCTCCCTCATCCCTTCCCTGGGCGTGGAGCAGAGTCGAGCCCCTCCCCGAGGGCCCCCAGCCCCGTCCCTGGCCAGGGAGGGGCAGAAGCCGGATGTCGCCGACGGTGCTTGGGGAACCCGGCGAGCGGTAGCCTCTGCCATCGCTGACCCGTCCCCGCGGGGGACGCGGCTTCTTGGGGTGGCAGCTGTGGGCTGGGAGGTCCTTCACGAGAGGAAGGGGCTGGTGAGGAGCTGGGTGGGCTCGGAGCCCCCCGGGGAGCCTCGTGGGCAGCAGGAGGTGCTGCTATCTCCCCCTGAGCAGGGGAGGGGAGTTGGCGGGGCTGGGGGACTTCTCTGGTGGGTGGGGGCGGGGCGAGGTCGGCCCTCCAGGGGGCAGGGGTGTCTTTCTGGTATGGGGGTCACAGCTCTGAGGGAGGCGGTGAAGGGCGAGGCTGGAGGCCTCCAGGGGTGGGCCGAGGCCCGGGCAGGGTGCCAGGGGCGAGCAGAACAGGGCGGGTGGGGCCGGCCCCCTCCAGCCTCCCTGGACCACTCCTCCAACAGGCGATTGCCTTTAATCGGCACAACGCGCCTGTGGAGCCTCAGGGCGGCAAGCCAGGTGGGCGCTCCCCACAGGACGGCTGCAGGGTGAGGGAGACCCCTGGAGACCCCGACGGTGAAGGGCGGGGGGCACCGGGGAGCTCAGACTGGCAGACGTACCCCTGTCTTTCGCAGCTTTAGAAGAGGTCCCTGAGCGCGGAGGGAGGGGCCTCCTGCCCGCCCCCCGAGGTCAGCGGACCAAGCCGCCCGCGCGGCCAAGGTCGCGAGTGCCCGGCGGGGCTGGGCTGGTCTGTGTCAGCGCTGGCATCGTGCTGCGCGTGTTGAGTGACTCCTGGTTGGTGACGAGTGTCCTCAGACGTCCGTCCTGGTGGACTGCTGCCTGATTTCGCTCCGCCCTGCCACAGCGAGTGTCTGTTTCTGTGCACGAATGTGGGTACAGGGGCCGGCACTTGGGGGACAGCCCCCGGCGGTTGGAGGTGAGGGCGAGGGGACGCAGTGTCAGCAGAAGGCTGGCGGTGAGCGGAGGTGGGCGTTCCTGGGCTGCGCCGGCCTGGGACCAGGTGCCGGACAGAGGGCGGAGGCCGGCCCTCGAAGCGCTGGAGAGGCCCCCAGCCGACCACCAGGCTGAAGCTTGGGCCGGGGCCGCTTGCTTCTCTGTCACCCGCGTTCAGAAGGCGCTCACGGCGCTGGCACGAAAGCACGAAAGGAGGACCTCGGCACTGCCGGCCCTGCCGGTGAGCCCAGCGTGGAAATACGGGGTGGGGGGGCCAGTGACGACTGCAGCTCCGGCCCCCAGGCGAGGCCACGTCAGGTAGAGGAAGCTGATGCACCGATGCGAAGGAAGGTGCTTTTTTTTTTCTTTTAAAGATTTATTTTTTATTTATTTCTTCCCCCCCTCCCCCGTTGTCTGCTCTCTGTGTCCATTCGCTGCGTGTTCTTCTGTGACCGCTTCTATCCTTATGGGTGGCACCGGGAATCTGTGTCTCTTTTTGTTGCGTCATCTTGCTGTGTCACTTCTCCATGTGGGCGGCACCATTCCTGGGCAGGCTGCACTTTCTTTCGCGCTGGGCGGCTCTCCTCACGGGCGCACTCCTTGCGCGTGGGCTCCCCCATGGGGGGGACACCCCTGCGTGGCACAGCACTCCTTGTGTGCATCAGCACTGCGCATGGCCAGCTCCACACGGGTCGAGGAGGCCTGGGGTTTGAACCGCGGACCTCCCATGTGGTAGACGGACGCCCTAACCACTGGGCCAAGTCCGTTTCCCAAGGAAGATGCCTTGAAAGCCGGCCCCCCCCCCCCCAGCCGCCTTAGCACCACTTTCCGGGGTGAGAGCAGCCGCAGATTTCCCACCCCTGCCCCTCCATCCTCCTCTTACCGCCCATCCGCCCCCTTGGCTCCAAGTCCCCGCTGCTCTGCAGACCTGCCCCTCTCCCCAGCCTCAGAGGCTGTCGGGCTCTCAGCCCGGAACTCAGGCCTGACCTGGAAAAGTACCAGTAAGTGAGCTTGCAGCGCCCGTCAGCGCCCACCTCAGTCCCGGCAGGTAGCAGGTGCTCAGTCACGAGGGCGGGAAGAAGGGAGAGGGAGGAGCGGGGTCCAGTCCGCTGGCGCTCCGCCCATCTCTTCTGCGCCTGGACAGGCGACGAGGCCCCCAGAGCCGCCTGCCCCGCGTCCGCCCCTCTCCCAGGCGGTGGCAGGTGAGCTCTGCCCTCCCTGGAGCCCGGGAGCGTGCGGCGGCTCTGGAGGGCATGCCCCGGGGTGCTGCCCCCGCCCCTGGCGTCCGCTCTGTGGGGTCGTGGCCTCCTGGGGGCCCTCGGCTGACGCAGGAGTCCGTCCACCCTGAGCGGCCGCATGGGAAGACCACGGAGAGCCGGGGGTCCCGGCCCGCCCCGCCTCGGCGTGGGCACCTCCTCGCACCGAGGCCGACGGGAGCGGGCAGGCGTCGGGGGGCGCTGCGGCGCGGCGTGCTCCCAGAACGGCTGGTGGAAGGGCCGGGTCGGGAGCTGCAAATCGCAATTAATCGGCATGACCGGCACCTTCTCCAGGCCACCCTCTGGGGCCCAGAGCCCGCGGGTCCAGCTGGGGGCTCTTCTCCCGAGCGGTCAGCTGTGCTGGGCGAGGGGCCACTCGCCCCCCTGAGCAGGCATGGCGGCAGGGTCCTGTGTCGAAGGGGCCGCCCAGCGTGCGGTGGGTGCTGCAGGCACAGCGAGTGCCTCTCCCAAGGCCCGGCCGCAAGCCCTGCTCCGCCTCCTGCGCCTCCTGCGCCTCCCCCCGGGTCGCTGGCTCTCGGGGAGCAGCCACTGCTGCGAGGACACGCAGCGCCCCACGGAGCGGGGCTGCGGGACTGGGGGTGAGGCCCCTGCCTTGGGCGCAGAACTTAAGGGGTGCCCCCAAACTCAGAAATCAAGATAAGCATTTTAACGCAATATTCAAAAAAATAAAAAAGCATGCAAAAGTACATAACGAACAAAGTCAACATTTTAAATATAGACAGGCTCAGCAGGGCCTTGGCCGCAGCTCGGGCCCTGCATCCGGAGGGGCAGCAGGGAGTGAGGGCGGCCCCTGGGCCACAGCTCGGGCCCTGCGTCCGGAGGGGCAGCGGGGAGCGAGGGTGGCCCCTGGGCCCGCCGGCTGGCAGCACCTCAGCAGCCCGTGCCGGGTCCGCGGCACGATAACAAGGATGGTGGTGCCGCGCCGCCGGGGTGTTTGTCCCGTGCCAGGCGCCTTGGCGGGTTAACTCACTCCTCAGTGCTCTGGAGTGACCACCACCGTTTTATAAATAAGGGGGCAGAGGGTTTAGTCGCTGTCCCGGCTTTCCCACACGGAGGCGCGACTCAGCTGCAGGCAGCCTGGCTCCGGGAGCCACGTTCAGCTTCGCGTGGGGCTCAAATCAGGCGCCCTGACGTGGCTCTCAGCCCTGCGCTAACTTGCTGTCTGTGCTCGGTACGCGACTTGAGCTTTTAAGGCTGTGTCGGCCTCTGAGATGGGGATGGCTCGACGGCACGTCTAAAGCACTGAGGGCCCCTGTTGGCAGAAAGTCAGTGCTTAATCTTCCAGGTGGAAACAAGCTTAAGTTGGTAGAGTCCCCTCCTTGGCAAGTCCCCCCAGTCCAGGGATGAGCTTGAGTTGAGATTCAAAAAAACATCATTCTTGGGAAGCAGATGTGGCTTAACAGACAGAGCATCCTCCAGCCATATAGGAGGTCCAAGGGTTCCATACCCAGGGCCTCCTGGCTCATGTGGTGAGCTGACCTATGTGCAGTGCTGCCGCGTGCAAGGAGTGCCAGCCTGTGCAGGGATGCCCCCGCATAAAGGTGCCCCCGCGCACGGAGTGGCCCGTGCGCAAGGACAGCTGCCCTGTGCAAAACCACAGCCCTCCCAGGAGGGGTGCTGCACACACGGAGAGCTGATGCAGCAAGATGACGCAACAAAAAGAAACACAGATTTCTGGTGCTGCCTGACGAGAATACAAGTGGACACAGGACACACAGTGAATGGACACAGAGCAGACAATGTGGGGGGAGGATAAATAAATAAATAAATCTTTAAAAACAACAAAACAAAACAGAAACCTGGTCGTTCTAGGGGCTGGAGCGGGGACGCGTGCTGAGCCAGCTGCGGCGTCGTCCTGTGCGCGTGGCAGGGCCGTGGCTCTCGCCGGCCTGGCCGCAGTCTGTGGGCAGGGCAGGTTGGGAAGCCCTGCTCTGGGCTTTCCCCCAGTGCTGCCTCCTGTCTGGCTCGTGTGCGGACCCTCCCTCCCTGGGCAGGGACCCCTCGGCCTCTCGAGGGGAGTCTGGAACTTTGCCCCTTCCTCCCCGGCCCGGCAAGCTCTGAAATCCCGGAGGAGCTGTGGGCACCGGGGAGGGGTGCAGCGGGGTGGGCGCGAGGGTCCAGGGCCCGCCTGGGGCTGGGGCGGCCTCGAGCGCCTCACGCCGGCCAGCTTCGGCCTTCGGGGGTGCAGCCCCTGCCTTCTGCTGCACCCCTCCCCCAGCAGCCCCCAGGCTCCGGCCAAGGCCTCTCTAGGGGGCGCGAGGACGGGAGGTGGAGGGACCCCTGCGCCCTCCGGCTCCCCGCCCCGGTGCCCGCCGGTGCTCAGGGCTCTGCCCCCTCCCCAGGAGGGAACGGCCTCCCCCCTGCTCCCCCGCGGCTGCTGAGCGCTGGTGACCGGAGACACAAGGAGAAAACCCCGCTCCGGGCAGCGCCGCGGAGCCGCCCTCCAGCCCAGGGCGGGCGAGGCCCTAGAGGGGCGGGCGGGGAGGCGTTCCACTGCGCACAGGGCACAGGGGCCAGGGCAGGTGGAGAGGCTGGGCAGAGGGTGCAGGCCAGGGGCTGTGGGCTGAGGAAGGCGCACCTACAGGCGCACTGTGCGTCTGCCAGACACCTCCAGGCGCCCCTCCTGTGGCCCCCCAGGCCAGCGGTCGGTGTCCCCTGCGGCCTCCCTCTCCCTGCGCCAGGCCCGCTCATCCCCCTCGGCTCGCGCCTTCGTCCCCATCCCAGGCCATCGCTGAGCCGGCCGCCGTGGTCCTGTTAGGGGGTTGTGTCCAGGCTCTCGGCTGTGCTGCAGAGATGGATTTCAAGAGCTCTCAGGTGAGCTGGGCCAGTAGTTCCTTCAGGTAGAGAGGGAAGAGAAATGGGAGAAAATAACAGAAGATAACAGAGCAGGGGTCCCAGGTAGTGAGGAAGGGGATGAAAAGGGATGCAGAGGGCTAATGTACAAGCTACAATTCCCCATTTTAAGTCCCCAGGTTTTACTTGCGTGGCCCTTGGCAGAGGAAAAACGGTGAGAGCGGCACGCAGAGGCAGGACGGGTCCACAGGCGAGAGAGCGCCGGAGAGAGATCGAGCTCAGGCCTCGCGGTCTGCTTTATAAATTATTAATTATTCCACCCCTTTGCTCCTGGCAGGGGAGGGTTCCAGCCGTTTGCCTTTTTGATGGATTGCCCCACCCATCCTTCCCCCGTGAGGGCCCAATGATAAAGTCCTTGGGGGATATCCGGGGCTTCTCCTGGCTTTTATTTTATTTTATTTTATTTTTATTTCTCTTCTCTTCCCCCCCAGTTGTCTGCTCTGTGTCCATTCGCTGTGTCATCTTTTGTGTCCACTTGTATTCTTGTCAGCGGCACGGGAATGTGTTTCTTTTTGTTGGTCATCTTGTCGTGTCAGCTCTCCGTGTGTGCAGCACCATTCCTGGGCAGGCTGCACTTTCTTTCACGCTGGGCGGCTCTCCTTATGGGGTGCACTACTTGTGCGTGGGGCTCCCCTATGCGGGGACACCCCTGAGTGGCACGGCACTCCTTGCGCGCATCAGCACTGCACATGGGCCAGCTCCACACGGGTCAAGGAGGCCCGGGGTTTGGACCACGGACCTCCCATGTGGTAGACGGACGCCCTAACCACGGGACCACGTCCGCTTCCCGTCCTGGCTTCTAGAAGTCTTTGTTCTGGACAGCAGGGTCTTGGGGGTGGGGTTCCTGAAGTCCACATGGAATCCCTGCCGGGCTCCAGGTCCTTCTCTTAACTCCCCATCTCACTAGCCTGCTTCAGTTCGGCCACACGCAGTGGTACGGCCTCAGCCTCCAGCCCGCCCGCCCGTCTATTCCCTGTAGCAGCGAGAGAGCATTCTGGAAGGCAAATGCCACCATGTCAGCTTGACATCCTTTGTGGGGAGTGGGGGTAGCTCAGTGGTCGAGTGCCTGCTTCCCAGGTACAGGACATGGCGATGGAGCAGCTGAGCCTGGGAGCAGGAAAACACCTCGGTTCCTCTGCCCCGTAAGTCCGGGTCCCTCTCGGCCCGCAGCAGAGTGCAGCATTCCCCTCAAGACCGGGGAATGAACAAAGTAGAGGGGAGTGTAACCGCTCACCAGGCAGATTTAGTGTTATTGTAGTTATCTTGTGTTAACTGAGGAACTTGTAACATTGATATAAAAATGAAAAACAAAAAACAAAAGTAAGCTAAAGATGAATAACAGGAAAATGACCAAATAGTTATTCATGGAAGAAGTGACAGAAGATTAAAAGAACACAGTGGAGCTGTATTACTCAAAGGAAAAGTCTCCAAGAGACAACCTTGAATTTTAAAAGTTGCAAAATGTCATCCTGAAGAACATATTTACATTTATTTACTCTGCCATGCCAGAAAAAAAGGTGTGCCATTTTCAACTGGAAATATTAAAATTGATCATCTTGGAAAAGGATACAAAATTGTTATAATTGTATAGAAATGCCTGTAAAGAAAGGGAGAAAAAAGAAAGGTCAGCATTTATAGTCTAACTCGGAGGCGCTCTTTGCAGATACGGACCGCAAGGCGGCACTTCATCCGAGCCCACCTGAGCAGCGGGCGCGGCGCTCAGGACGGCCACCAGGAGGCGGTAACGCTCCCGCTCTACTGCCGGGTCTGCCCCGGAGCTCAGGTGCCAGGGTCGGTCCTGGAGAGGTCCGCCACTTAGTTTCCTGGTACTGAATTAAGTGCTCTCATCACGTCACAACTTAAAAGTGGCATGCCAACTATAAAAGGGAGTTACTACAAAATAATAAGCATTTGGAATAATGACAGCATATTACTATTAAAACATAAGGGCTCCAAAGGACAGTGGTCAATTTGGTATTTGAAAAACTTACAATAAGAAAAAGGAAGTCTCCCAGACTCGTATGTGTGAGTTAAAAGCCCAACATTGATTCACACACATTTTGAGAAGTCAGCGAATGGAAATAAAGTTAAGATTTGTTCTACCTCATACACATGCAAACATTTTTAGGTTACTGACAGAATTAAATTGAGAAAAAAGTTGGGGACAAATGCAACCATGGTTTTGGAAGTAGATTGCTGTGCTCTAAGCCCCAGTGAATCACTAGCAATCATTTACTATTTTGAATTGTTTCTTCCCTTCCATGAAACGGGGTTTACAATCGGTGCTTGTACATCAACAGCTCTCTCTAATTATTCTCCGTTCTGGCTTCTCAGGAACCACCTCTGCTAAGAAATACCAAGAGCAGCACTTCATTCTTACAACAATGTAAAAGAAAAGTTTTAAGTGTCCAAGGCACACTGCCTTTCAGTGGGATCAATTTTCAGAAGAACAATTCTGCACCCCAGCACGTGGGTAAGGGTGCTGCTGTGCAGACATCGACTGGGTGGGTGCACTACAAGAGCTGTACGGACGGCTCCGTGCACCCAGGGAACAGCATGCACGGTGGTGCAGGGAGCACTTGGTAACTAGTCTCTTCCAGTAAGAAGACAGTGCTTTCCTTAAATCAAGGCCCTGAAAAATTTAAAATCTATTGTAAACATTAGGATAATTCACAGCAAAAATAAATGAGTGAGAGATGAAATAGTTTGTTGTTTTTTTAACTAGGCCTTTTTAAAACAAAAGCTCACTGAAAGAATTTCTCCTTGTCCTAACCAAATGATGAAAGAACAGTACTAATTGTCACAGAACTACTGTGTTAAAGAAATATCCACAAGTTCCAGATAACATTTTAATTCATTAAACATATTACTTGAAGATTTTCGTTGAATCGCACTTGTACTGTACTAATCAACAGCCAAGGGCAGTAAAGTTTAAACCAAAAACGTTGTCACATGACAGCGTGACAGGAACCGCCGCGGTGTCAAGTACCAGCCTGCTCCCAGGAGCAGGGATGTGTTTAGAAGACAGCTCATCAAAGCCTGCAAGAAATATATATTAATGCTGCTTTTGAAAAGTTTATTTTACATTTTAATTGCAGTGTTTTCTCATTTAAAACAAAATGTGAGAAAGAAAGCTGCACCTATAACAAAACAAAAGCTCACCCGATTGTGGAGGAGAAAAGAATTTTATTAACGATTTTGCAAGACTGGGGGCAAGACCTGGATAAAATGGCCGGCTTGCCAAACAGCAAGAGACAGACATTTATGCCCTGAACCTAACACCAGGTCCCCTCGATGGGGTACTTCAGGGGTTACAGCCTATCCGAGAGGTCTAACTAACGTTCCTGGTTTCCGTTCTGATTCCCGGCGCCCCATTCCCTACACTCCTGCCAGCTGGGCCGGCTCAGGGCTGATTCCACCCCTGGAGGTTTTCAAATTTGGCGCAGCTTTCACTACTGGCCCCGCCCCCAGCACTCACCATTGGCTCTCCCTGCTCTAGTCCTGCCCTCAGCACTCACCATTGGCTCTCCCTGCTCTAGCCCCGCCCCCAGCACTCCCCACTGGCTCTCCCTGCTCTAGCCCCGCCCCCAGCACTCACCATTGGCTCTCCCTGCTCTAGCCCCACCCCCAGCACTCACCACTGGCTCTCCCTGCTCTAGCCCCGCCCCCAGCACTCCCCACTGGCTCTCCCTGCTCTAGCCCCGCCCCCAGCACTCACCATTGGCTCTCCCTGCTCTAGCCCTGCCCCCAGCACTCACCATTGGCTCTCCCTGCTCTAGCCCTGCCCCCAGCACTCACCATTGGCTCTCCCTGCTCTAGCCCTGCCCCCAGCACTCACCATTGGCTCTCCCTGCTCTAGCCCCACCCCCAGCACTCACCATTGGCTCTCCCTGCTCTAGCCCCGCCCCCAGCACTCACCATTGGCTCTCCCTGCTCTAGCCCTGCCCCCAGCACTCACCATTGGCTCTCCCTGCTCTAGCCCTGCCCCCAGCACTCACCATTGGCTCTCCCTGCTCTAGCCCTGCCCCCAGCACTCACCATTGGCTCTCCCTGCTCTAGCCCCACCCCCAGCACTCACCATTGGCCCACCCCCTCATTTCGGTGCCACTTTTCAAATTCTTGGTGCCCTGGCCGCTGATCCCCTACCCTCCCTTCTCCAACTGCAGAGCCAGCTCTGGCTTCCCCCTCATGTGAAAATTAAATTTAACCCTTTCCTTACAAATCCCCCCTCTTTCTTTTAGACTCTTTTTAATTTTCACAATTTAGTTTCTCAAATCTGCTAAGAGGTTCCTCTTTAAGGGGGTACAAGTGGTTTTGCTTGTGCTGTGTGGGCATCTGTCTGGTTAGGGCCGTTTCCATGAGTCTCTGCGCTAACCCTCGGGCACGTGGGATGATGCAACATCCAGCTGCTGCGCGTACCCAGCCACCCAGATAAGGGACATCAGGACAGACAGGGCCACCCCTTTCCATTTTCCAAACCAGCTCTAACCACCCTGTGAGTGGGTCGTCTATGCCAGAATTTTCTGCCAACTCTTCAGATAAGGCTGGTAAGCCTTGCCAGGCTGTGGTGATAGTCCTGTCTGGGGCCACGTTCTTGGGGATGAAGGTAGAGCAAGTACCTCCAATCATAACACAGACGCCTCCTTTCTCTGCTGGCATCGTGTCCGGGGCTATCCTGTTTTCCCAGGCCACTCAGCTAGTGGCATCCAACTGTTCTGCTCTTCCCTTAACTGCATCCCTAGTATAACTGATAAATCTTTGTTGGTTATAATATATATATAATCTAATCCACATTTTTGTTAACAGTGGCCCACCAGAACAAGAATGACTCAAATCCTGCAGCCACCTGATTTCTAGCTTTAAATTCACCAGGGACTCCCCAGGGAACTCCTGCACTAGCTAGATAAATTCAGTCGTCAAAGGAACCAAGTAAACCCTTTTCTTTCTCTTTCCCTGGTTTTGAGTTTCTTCCTCTTTTCAAATGCCAGGTGAATGGGGCGGCCACTGAACAGGCCCCTCCCACTTCTCAGGTAACGCTGGCGGAGGACGCCTTTACCCCCAGAGGTCTGCTCGGGGTGTGGCCAGCCTGGGGAACTTGCCAGCACTACCCTCACTCACGTTCCCCACGCGTGGACACGGGGCCACGGTCCCCAGGTCCTGGACCCCTTTCCCATCTAGAGAGACAGGCAGAGGGACTTCCTGGACCCAGGCGGGAAGCCGGGGTGGCTTTGGTGCTTTCCTTTTTGACAGGAGGGAAGGGAGAGGACAACGCACCGCAGTTTTCACCAGGAGCAGCCTCAGGAAGAGGAGCCGCGGGCACTTCAACTTCCGTTCATGCCCTTCCATCCCTAACGGAAAGGGCACGATGTGAGCCGTGGGCCGGCCTGTGGCACAAGCGTGACAGCTGCTTTTGTTCAGACCCTGGACTGTATGTTTGACCCATTCTGCCCAGGCATTTGTGCCCTCATATCCTGTCTCTCTTTCTACGGTCTGCTTTAAATCCTCTGCCTTCAGCCTCCTGACTGCGTTGGGATCACTCTGAGTTGGGGCACCGGTCTTTGGTGGGTTTCCCTTGGCATCTTGAAAGGTGAGTTGGAGGGGAAGAATAAATGTGGTTTTTGCTGAATCTGTCTGCCTTTCTAATGGTTATTCCCACCGGGCTACACTGGAGGTTTTTGCAGTCTCGTGGGGTATTACCTTTATAAAAGGCGTCTTGTCCTCTAATGGTTTCCAGTGAGTACGGCCTCCTTCATCCCCGGCAGTCCACCCCTTGTTCTCAGTAGTCCACCAGACAAAGCTCCAGTCAAGACGGGGGTGGGGGTGGGGGGGTGGCGTTGAGATAACCTCTTGGTGACTCCGGGCATAGACATTTATTTCGCCCACTCAGCTGCCACTGCTGTCCTAAATCTCCACACCTTATCACCTGGCAGGCATCAAACCGCACAGTCTGCGACTCGAGGCCTTCAGCTACACTTACTATCAATCTAACGGGGCTTGTCATGACCTGACTCTGAAACATCATAGTATGATTATTCTCATTTTCAGCAACATTAAATCCTTCACCTGCCAGTCTCTTAAGGCACTAGACAAGGTGGATACAGGTAATAGCCTTCCCTCTAGGTGGAGGGGCGCCTTCCCTCTAGGTGGAGGGGCGTCTTCCCACAAAGTCACTGATACGGAGTCCGTCCAGCCCCTCCCCTTTCTGACGCCCTCCCAACTACTGCCTCCTCAGAGTGCTCCTGGAGGGATCTGGAGTTGGAGTTACTTCCCAGGACTTGGTGGTGTGGGGTACTCATCGTCTGGGTTGGGTACTGACCCCTTTTCTCTGGTATATTGGGTCCAGCCTCTTCCTGCTGTCTGGACTGCAGCCTCAGTTGTCAACAAGACTTGATCAGATCCTTCCAAGGTGGCTGAAGCTTGGGCTCTTTCCACGACTTGATTAGGACCCAACTGCCAGGTTGGTGTTGATGGACAGTGAATCCAAGAGGCAGGGTCTGGGCCAGCAAGTCACGATGCCTGAGGGGTGACAAAGTGGAGGACAAAGCCAGTATGTAATTCTTAGGGAAGAGATCCTTCGACTCTAAGAAGGAGGTCTCCAGTCCTCCTGGGAAGAGGCGAGCCAAAAGCATTCCATAAGGGGAGAGTCCCAGCTCTTTCCTAGGGCAGTTCTAATCCTCAGTAGGGCTACGGGTCAGCCTTAATCCAGGGTGACTTCGTTTCTAAGACCAGCTTAGAAAGATGCTTCTTTAAAGTCTGATTCGGGAAACGGACTTGGCCCAGTGGTTAGGGCGTCCGTCTACCACATGGGAGGTCCATGGTTCAAACCCCGGGCCTCCTTGACCCGTGTGGAGCTGGCCCATGCGCAGTGCTGATGCGCGCAAGGAGTGCCCTGCCACGCAGGGGTGTCCCCCGCATAGAGGAGCCCCACGCGCAAGGAGTGCGCCCCATAAGGAGAGCTGCCCAGCGCGAAAGAGAGCGCAGCCTGCCCAGGAATGGCTCCGCCCACACTTCCCATGCCGCTGACGACAACAGAAGCGGACAAAGAAACAAGACGCAGCAAATAGACACAGAGAACAGACAACAAGGGGAGGGGGGGAAATTAAATCTTAAAATGAATAAATAAAGTCTGATTCATTCTCTACACCCTTCCTGAAGACGGCGGGTGCCCAGGTGTGTGGAAGCTCCACGTGACACCCAGGCTGCGCGTCATGTTCTGGAGAGCACGGGAGGTAAAGTGGCACCATCGTGTGGGTCTGTATTTTCCACTCACCCATAACAAGGAAAATTTGTTCGGGGATAAATTTAGAAGTTCCTGACGCTGTAGCGGAGGCCAGAGGACACGCTCCACCCATCCTGTGTGATCCGCAATAACCAGAACATACTTTCGCCAACCCATCGGGGGCATTTCAGTGTAGTCAACCTGAACGCTCTGGAATGGCCTGAGGTCCAGCTCCCGTCCCCCTTGCTCTCGCTTCCTTAAGACTCTCTTATTAACCTTTTGGCAAATTATACATCGTTCACTTATTGTTTAGCTACAGTATAAAGGCCCATGCATCCAAAATACTTGAGAACCACATCACACCTGGCCTGTACCCCCCACGACTCCCTTGGTGTAAGGCTGCTGATGCCTCTCTCATCACTTGTTTATTCAACATTCTCCTGCCATCTGGGAGGAGCCGCCTCCCTTGATCATCCAGGGTTGCTCCTAGCTGCTCCAGCTCCTTCACCTCCTTTTCAGAGAATGTGGGGCCCTGAACTCTTCAGGAATGGAGGGTGCCAGGATCGTCAGCTTCAAAGGGGAGCCAAGGGAGGCTTCCCCAGCCCCTGCATCTGCTCACCTGTTGCCCTTTGCCTCAAACGTATGACCCTTCTGACATCCGTTTACATGCACCACTGATATTTCCTGGGTAAAGTAGATTGGCCAATACTTGTTTTATTAATTCCCTGTGGACTAGCCCTTTTCCTTTGCTGTTAATCAATCCCCTCTTTTCCAAAATTTTTCCAAAGGTGTGGACTACCCCATGGTATACTTAGAGTTGGTGTAGACTGAACCATCCTTTTCCTCTAATGATTTGAGGGCTTGATTTTATGCACACAGTTCACAGGTTTGAGCTGACAGTCACTGGGCTGTCGGCCAGCTTCTCTCACCTCACAAGTTAGTCCATCCACAATTGCACAGCCACTGTGTCCCTTCCTTCTCAGACCCCGGAGGACCCGTCTGTGAGTAATTCTTCCCCCGAGTGCAGGGGAAGTCCCTGAGGTCAGATGGGACTTGCTCTGATACTCAGTCAGGTCTAAACAGTCCTGCTCAGGAGCCTCCGCTTGGTCAGGTCCCCTCCAGAGGAAGGAGGCCGGGTTTAGGCTGTGGTCTGCTGTCAATGCCAAGTCATTTTTCCATGAGGACAGCCTCATACTTCAGAATTCAGGAGTCAGTCAGCCACCTCCCGCTTTCTGAGACAGGATAGTTTTGACCTGATGAGGGGGACTAACGACCAAGGCTCCCCCGAATCAGCTTCCTGCTCTCTCCCACCAGGAGATTAGTTACCACCACAGCTTGAACGCGTCCAGGTCATCCCCTGGAGAGAGGATCCAGAATCTTGGAAAGGAAGGCTACCGGTCTCCTTTGACCTCCCAGATTTGGGCCAGAACCCCCAAGGCTGTCCCTTTATCACTGTAACACATAGGTGGAAAGGCTTCTCAAGGGAAGGGAGGGCTAGGACAGGGGCCTGCAGCAGTGCCCGTTGAGCCCCTCTAAAGCCTTTATCTCCCCCCTGAGAGCTCACACCTTCATTCTTGAAGGGTGCTGACTGACGATGGTCACTCTTCTGTAGCTGCTTCCCCCTGGTCAGGGCCAGGAGGCCCTACCTGACAAGGCCTAAAACCCTCCTGCTAGTCTATCATGTTGGAGGAAGATGGCTATGGGACCCTGGGTGAACCTGGCTGAAATCCCTGTGTGGCTAACAAGATGGAAAAAATAAACTTAATTAGAATTTTGAAGATATAGGCTTTCACTGAAAAACACTGGGCCACAAAAATAGAAAAGGCCAGGTGCCTAAAGGCTGCAACTTCTCAAAGCTGATGAGCTTTATTTTGCAGGTTTTCATCAGAAACTGGTTGCAAGTTCCTGCGTGAGGAAAGGTTACCGTGGACTCTCTTGAAGGGGTTAAGTTGAAGTGGATCGCAGCCACCTCGTTTACCGTTTCCTTCCTGGTGGGAAAATGCTTAGCCCACAGGATGGCATGTGGCTTTGCCAGTCCTCCCCGGTGGAGATGCGGTGTAGACATTGGGGAAGTGGGGGTCCCCGCACAGCGAGGAGAAGGATACCAGGCCTGCAGCCGGCCCCTGCAGAGGAGGGGCCCCCGAGTCACTCTGTGGGGGTGAACAGAGGGCGGTGGGTGCGCTGGCCTCAGGGGGGGTCTGGGGTCGGGGGTCTGGGATCGGGGGCCTGTGGAATTGGGGGGCTGCAGGGTCAGGCGCTCAGGGTCGGGGGGTCTGGGGTGGGGGACTCTGGGGTCAGGACTGTGGACTCGAGGTCGGTGGTGTCAGGGGGCCTCAGGGGGCCCGGGCCGCGGCTCTGGCCGGCTCACCGCGCAACCCCCTGCGGCCGCCCATGTCCGCCGAGGCGCAGAGCGTGTCCGTGCCAGGGTGCCCCTCCACGAGGCGTTGCCGACATGCCGGCCAGGATGACCACGGCGGCCTCCATCAGCGCTGCCGGCGGCATGTGCCAGCCAGTGGTGCAGCTCCAGCCCCGGGCGCAGCACAAGGTTCCCACGGGGCAAGGGTATGGGGCAGACCGAGGGGTGAGTGCGCTGAGGTCGTGAGCTGGCGGGGTAGGGCGACAGGGAAGGGAGGGAGGGAAGGGGGAGGCAGGGGAGGGGGCAGAGCGCAAAGACGGAAACAGTGACGTGGCTGAGACAGTGGCAGCTGGTGGCCGGGTGGCACCTGGGAGCCCCTCTGCCCCCAGAGCCCCAGTGTGGATCCGAACTTTATTTTTATTTTTTAAAGATTTATTTATTCATTCATTCATTCATTTATATTTCTGTCCCCTTCCTCACCCTCCCTCCCTGTTGTCTGCTCTCTGTGTCCACTCACTGTGTGCTTCTGTGTCTGCTTGCACCCTTTTCAGCAGCACCGGGAATCCGTGTCTCTTTTTGTTGCATCATCTTGCTGCATCAGCTCTCTGTGTGTGCAGCACCATTCCTGGGCGGGCTGTGCTTTTCTTGCACAAGGAGGCTCTCCTTGCGCACATCAGCGATGCGTGTGGGCCAGCTCCCCACACGGGTCAGGAGGCCCTGGGTTTGAACCCTGGACCTCCCATCTGGTAGGCAGATGCTCTATCAGTTGAGCCAAATCCGCTTCCCCAGGTTTTAGAATAAGGGCTAGGAGGGAGGCTTGGATTAAGCATGTTCATTAACTACTTAGAAAATGAAGTTTATCAGGACCTTTTAACATGTTCAATATCCCTCTGCATATGATCTAGAAAAGATATCACCACAATCATCAAGCATGTATCTAGAATAGGAGAGATACAGGTACAGTACTTAACACCAATCAATGCACTAATGAATGCATAAGTTTCTTTTTGAGTTGCAATTAATAGATCTAAGCTCCTGCCTTGCAACACCATACAAGTTTTCTCTACATGGGAGCAGGTCATAATGCCAATTATGTTTAAGTTGTGCTCACAGCACTCCGGTAATCACTGCTCCACCTAGCGTGTCCTTCACACAGCCAGCATGCGGCAGCACCGCGGACCCTAGAGAGAAGCTGGGATGGCAGGCTCCAGGATTCCACTGCCTGGTGCATAGCGTCCCTCCAGCATCATGGAGCTTTTTATTTCTACACCTTCACCACAATGACATTAAGTAACAAGTATTTTACTTTAGCAATACAGATGTCCAATGGAATCAAGATTATCTTCCTTTACCACCACTTTAATATGCAGACTGAGGTGACCTCTGACAGTTTTTCCTGTTATAGAGCCACTTTTTGTTATGAAAATCAATGCAGTTTCTGTTTAATAATGACTTACTATAATTAGCCATTCAAACATTTTGGTTTAAACATTCCTTCTACAAACTTCTTATAACTATCCATAACCACATAGTGATTGCTTCATCTCAAGACAAATTCCACCTTCACAAGACACATTCCCTTGCTTAACGCTTCCTTCTACAACTTGCCATATGCATCCAAGTCTTGTCCTACATGCTTCCACCCTGATTTTATGAAAAGCAGCTATCTTATCTTAGGAAAAAACACATTCTTTTAAACAAACTTGTCAAATTTTAGTCAGCACTCCCATAAACATTTTATGCCTTTCTGTATCTACTTAAGTCTCATATCCCTCATTCTGCTCTGCAAAAAAATAATAAACTATTCTTCTCAATTTAGGCATTTCAAGATTTCCATACATTATTAAGTTCCTTTAAAAAAAATTTAGCCATTTGAATAAAGGTCTTTTAAGAATTTTCATTGTCAATTTAATATTACCACCCAGAGGTATTAAAACATACACCAAACAAACAGAAAAGCACAAAAAGAATTGTGAAAGCAAGGTTGGCACAGAGCCAATCCTCATCTGCCCTGTATTTTGGTCAGAATACACTGGGCGATCATTTCCTTTCCCTTGGTCCAATCACTATCGGTCCAATGTTCCAACATCCTCCCTAATGGATTATCTGGAGGAAAGTCCCAGGGGGTCTTACAGATACCCCCTCCCCGGTCGACCCACTGCCTCCATTCCCCATTCTGAGTCTTCCCTGGGCTTCTTTCAAGCCCAGACTCATCAGAATTTCCCCCCCACCAAGGCAATACTTACTAGTCCCCTTTTCTTACCTTGGCCCGTGTACAGCGTTACCTGGTCAGCGAGAGGCAGGTTTTCCTTCTCCTTTTCTCGTCCACAATCAGTAGATCCAAGCATCTGGTCTCAGGTCCTTCCAGCTGTCCAGGCAGGCCCCCCATGCCTGAGTCTGAGACTGCTCAATCAGTGGGGTGCGCCTTCCCCTCGTCTGCCCTGGGGGTCCCCCTCTGAAGCTTTGGATCCCGGACGAGCCCCCAAGATTTTTAGAAAGAAGGCTGTACATATAAGAAAACATATCTCACCCGATTGTGGAGGAGAAAATAATTTTATTAATGACCTTGCAAGAATGGGCACTGGAACTGGATAACATGGCCAGTGCACCAAACAGCAAGAAACACTGACATTTATACCCTAAACCTAACAGGCGGGTCCCTCCCCTGTTCCCCATTGATTGGGTACTTCAGGAGTTACAGCCTATCTGAGACGTCTAACTAGCATACAAGTTCTGCTCTGAGTCCCTGCTCTCCTGTTCCCGACACTCCGATGGGCTGGGCGGGCTCAGCGCTGCTTTCACGCCTGGTGCATTTTTCAAATTTGGTGCCACTTTCACTACTGGCCCCACCCCCAGCATTCACTATTGCACCCCCCCCCATTTGGGCCCCACTTTTCAAATTCTTGGCACGCCAGAGCCGCACTGGATCCCCTACCCTCCTTCCTCCAACTGCAGAGCAGGCTCTGGCTTCCCCTTTATGTGAAAATTAAACTTAACCCTTTCCCACAAAAAAAAAAGCCGGAGGTGCCTGGTCCCACGGTTCTTACACCCCACATCCGCGGGAGCCGACAGCCGGCAGGCACCCGGGGTGTGACAGCAGTGACGCCAACCACCTGAGTCCACCAAGCCAAAATTAAAAACACAAATGAGAAAATAATCCAGTTTCTGAACATCCAAGACAGAACAGAGCTGGGCGTATACAAAACCAGGTATTGAAAAACAAAGAAACGCAGCACACAAGCAGCTCCCAGCCCATCACGTGGTGAACTGTGCACACTGCAGCTCACGAGTGGAAACCCTTCTAGAGAAATGACCTATGATGTGAAATTTAAAAATCGAAGTATTTCAGTAACAACATATAATAACGTTAAGTGCATATTGCCATCTTCGTCATTTTCTATCTATACCACACTCCCCTCTGAAAACAGGAATCTCTAGTCACTTCTACAAATTTGAGGCAATTAATCCATACTTGTTTTCAGTGAGGAAAACGATGCACCTCTTCCCATCAACAGACATAATACAGATTAAAGCTATTTTTAACTTTAAGCACGTGCATGTGCATTGCCAATCTTGTCTAATAACTAAGTTCCTACTGGCATCATGGAGGGTTTGTGCCTGAGTGGTAACTACTTAAAAAGAGAATGGACTGTCTCTGGCAGTGATTTCCACAGTAGTGCAATGTTATTCTCCATCACTATATTATACTTAAGTGATTTTAAATATTTAAATTCAGTAGGTGCCAGTTTGAGTTTACAAAGCCTTTATGGTTGTGCAGAAAACAGTTTCAGTTTGATGTGATCTATAAAGCCAAATCAAGTCAAAATGAATTAATTTTTCCTTGCTACTGGTAATCTGGAAAACATGGAACGGACTGCAATTGTGGAGGCTTGCTGGGAAGCGTGTCCGAGGTGTTCCATGTATCGTGATACTTCAATTCTTAATCAGGTTTGAACAGTCTAGTTTAAGATTATCTCAGAAAACAATTCTCTGAAATAGAATTTGGAACGAAACACAGCTACACCAAAAGCAAAAAACATTCTGGGTCATTCAGAGTAAGACCAAATTGAAACGATTTCTTTGTCTCTTAGATGAGTGAGGAGTTTTCAGGATTTAGAAACAGTGTCCGTCATAGCCAGCTGCATCTGATCGAGCCTCTAACTACGGATGTCGGCTGAGAGGGCAGCGTGGCCTCGGCCTCGGGACGCGAGGATCGGGCAGCAGCGCACCAACCACGGCCACTTTCTGGAATGCGCCCTTCTGCTCTTTTCCTGGGGTGCCCGAGAGGGCGTGCCCATGCCAGCCGGCCACGCACCCACCACCCAAGATTCCAAGGCGCCTCCTCCCTCGCCCAGAGAAAACCTGGACACCATGAGGAAGAATCTGTAGCTCTAGATATACAATTGTGCAAAGAGGTCTTCAAAATATTGTACAATAAACAAACAAATTGCCAAACAGGATGTACGGTATGAGCACCTTTGTATGTTTTTAAGGAAAAAGATCACTAGATTTCTGCCATTTGTATTTGCATAAATCTGTTTTCAGGGAGAAGTTTCTTGGCAGTTTACACAAGAAACATGCACCTCTGGGAGGCAGGGGGGCTTAGGGGAGGGGGAGTGTTACTTTTCACCTTACACCCTTCAGTGCTGTGAGAATTCTTTATTCACCACAAATTTGTATTATTTTGTGATCAATAAAGACATAATCTATTAAAAAGAAAAACAATTTTTAAAATACTGAGAAGATAAAGTTGCCCAGACACACCACTTGCTTTTTATAAATTAGCCATACAAAAAAGAAACAAAAGAAAAAAATTAGCCTTTATTTTTCAGAGCAGAGGTACTTTTCGAGAAATGACGAGAAGGTGGCTTTGTGTGTCCCCGCCGTGCCGTCGCTGGCACCGTGCAGGTCTGCAGTGCCCGTGGGCTCGTGGCTGCTGCGTGCGCCCTGCCCACCTCCTGGCACAGCCCCCCCCCCTCCACTGCCAGGGCCCCGCACGCCCGGCGGCCTCCAGGGCCCCAGGCGGCCTGTGCCTGATGGTCGCCTGCTGCCTGGCGCCAGGTCAGGCTGCCCAGCAGGGTCCCGGCACCAGGCCTTCCTCGCAGCGCTGACGGGGTGCCAGGGCTGGTGCAGGGAGCTGCCCTGCACCCAGCCTCCTGCCCTGGGCTCCCAGGCAGGGCCTCGTCCTCCCAAGGAGGCAGCAAGGCACGGCGGGACCATTGAGCACAGAACCTGCACTGTACAAATGAACAGGGAATTTTTGCACGGTTTTAATAAATACTAAGCTTAATATTGTCCAGGAAAGTAAGGAAAGTATTGCCTTTTTTTAAACTAACTTTTTCCCTCAAGTGTTGGTGACAATTTAAAAAATCCAATCACCAACAGCGACACTATCAACTTGCCTCCTCGAAAATTCCTACAATAGGCTTTATAAAAAGATTACCTTTTTTTTTCTCTTCTGTATTTTATTTTAAATGTTACATTAAAAAAATATGCGGACCCCATATATCCCCCCCCCACATCAACAACCTCTTCCATCATCACGGCACATTGACTGCAACCAGTGAATACATTCTGGAGCACCGCTGCACCACATGGACAGTGGTCCACATTGTAGTCCACACTCTCCCCCAGTCCACCCAGTGGGCCACGGCAGGACACACAACGTCCAGCATCTGTCCCTGCAGCACCACCTAGGACACCTCCAAATCCTGAAAATGCCCCCACACCATCTCTCTTCTTCCCTCCCCCCACCCTCAGCAGCCACCGTGGCCACCCTCTCCACATCAATGCTACAATTTATTCCACTGCTAATCACAATAGATCTCCAGCAGAACACCAGTAGTCCACTCTAATCCACACTCTATTCCTCCACCCTGTGGACCCTGGGATGGTGATGTCCACTCCACCTCTGTATCGAGAGGGGCTTAGTTTCCACCTGGATGCTGGATGCGATTCTCCTGCTTGCAGTTGCAGGCACGCTTGGCTCCCTGGTGTGGTGGTGGACCCTCTTCACCTCCCTGTCAGCTGGCCGGGGTAAGTCCAACAAAGCAGAGGGTAGGAGCCACAAGTCTGCTGAGGCCCAGGGCCTGGCCGTCACATGGACAGTCCAGAGATTTTAATACAAAAACCATTCCTATCGGTAAAGTTGTTTCCAGGCTGTGTCTACGTGAAGGCATGAGCATCCCACCCCTTCATTACGGTCCTGGGAGTCACGCTCAGACACCCATGACTTTACTGTGAATTTATGTTACAGTTAGGACGCAAGACATGTGACTTACCTATGATTTCTTTTCAAGAATAAAACGAGTACTACAGACTATCTGTTATTCGAGGAGGACCTGGGTCTGCCGTGGTTGAGCCTCACGGCACGTGCACGGCAAAGTGCGTTAGAGCAGGGCCCCCTCTAGCTCGCAGCCCCCCTCACTGGCCCTGCAGCTGGAATACACTCCAGGCATACACGCAGCAGGGCTCACAGGTATCAGCAGGTGCACAGCAAGGACAACACTTGGGGCGAGTTCGCACCAGCCTCTTGCGCCGTCCTGTGCTGAATAGACATTTATTTTTTATTTTGTTTTTGAATGGACATTGAAGGGACCGTGTGTGGATGGTGAGCGCTCGGGCAGCGCAGGAAGGTGGGGCCAACGCGGCGGTTCACAGCCCCTCGGAGACGCGGGGCCTTCACGCGGAAACGCGCGCTGCGGGGAGCGACGGTCAGCAGGAAACGCTGCCAGCCCCGCACCGCGCCTGCTCGTCCCCGCCGCGCTCGCGGCGCCTCCTGCGAGCCGGCCCAGGGCGCAGCCGCCGCCTCACGCTGCCCCGGGGCCGAAGCAGGACGACGCCTTTTCCTACACACGCTTCCGAGGCTCAGCGCACAGGGAAGCGCAGGACCCCGCGCGGCCCGCCCGCCGGGGCCCTCCTCAGAGCCTCCGCGCGAGGAGACGCGCCAGCGCGGACCCCGCCCCACGGCCAGCGGCCCCCCGGCCGGGCTCAGCCTCCCGGCACCTCCCGCGCGGCGCCTGCGCACAGCGGCCAGCTCGGCCGCCGGGACCGTGCCGCGCGTGCGCCCGCGCGCTGGCCCCGCCCCCCGCCTCCCGGCCGCCGCGCGCGCGGCCTCGACAGCGCCCTCTGCTGGGCGCCCGGGGCGCCCGCGGCCGCGCCACGTGCAGGACAGCGCCCCCGAGGCGCCGGCGGCCCCGGGCTGGGAAGGCCGTTCCCTCCCGCCGGGCCTCCCCGAGCGCTCCCCGTCCAGCAGGGCAGGGGGCGCCGCGCTGGGCTTCGCCGCCCCAGGCCCGGGAGGGCCCCAAGGCGAGCAGGAGTGACCACGACGCTGTGCGGACGCTCCTGCGCCAGGCACGCTCCCGAGCGCCGCGGCTGAGCCAAGCGCAGAGGAGGCCCAGTGCTGTCCCCGCTCTGCAGATGGAGAGGCAGAGGCACAGAGAGGCTGTGCGACGGGCTCAAGATCGCACAGCGGGCGTGGAGCTGGCTCCGGACCTGCGCAGCCCGGCCCGGCCCGCGTGCCCCGCCCGCCTGGCTGCCGACCCCGACCTGCGCGCTCGCCCTGCGCCGCCGTTTGCTCTGCCGCGGGGTCAGGACGTCCGCAGCTGCCGCTTTCTGCGAAATGAGAGGCGGCAGGGGCAGCGCCTCGGGCGTGCGCTGGGACTGGGGAACCGGAACAGACGCCGAGTCTGCCCGGACCCCGGGCTCAGGCCTCGTGCTGGGCCGGGTCCCCGAGGCCCGGCTGCCCGCTGGCCCGCGCTGGCCTGCCGCCCGGCTCGGGAGGGGGCTGCCTGAGGCCGCGCAGGTGACCGCCAGGTGCGAGGAGAGGCGGCGGGAGAGGCCCGAGAGCCCGGCCAGGGAGAGGAGCCCGTGCGGGACAGCCCGCAGCGACCCGCGGCGCGGGCAGCGGCTGAGGGAGGAGGCCAGGGAGCAGCCCGCCTGCGCGGGGCGGGGGACAGGCCGCGCTGGCCTCCAGGGCCGGGGGAGGCGAGGGAGGGCAGGGGAGGCCGGGGAGGCCGGGGGAGGGCAGGGGAGGCTGGTGGGGGTGGGCAGGGGAGGCCGAGGAGGCCGGGGGAGGGCAGGGGAGGCCGGGGAGGCCGGGGGAGGGCAGGGGAGGCCGGGGAGGCCGGGGGAGGGCAGGGGAGGCCGAGGAGCCGGGGGAGGGCAGGGGAGGCCGGGGAGGCCGGGGGAGGGCAGGGGAGGCCGGGGAGGCCGGGGGAGGGCAGGGGAGGCCGGGGAGGCCGGGGGAGGCCGGGGGAGGGCAGAGGAGGCCAGGGGAGGCCGGGGGAGGGCAGGGGAGGCCGAGGAGGCCGGGGGAGGGCAGGGGAGGCCGGGGAGGCCGGGGGAGGCCGAGGGGGGCTGGTGGGGGTGGGCAGGGGAGGCCGAGGAGGCCAGGCCTCTGCAGAATGGCCACCTGGCACTGCGCGGGCAGTCACCTTGGTAAGACGGTGTCTCCGCTGGCCGCTGCTGCTGGACATTGCCGGCCTGGGGAAGCTCTTCCTCCAGGAATGTCCCATCATAAAAGGCAGCCCAATTCTGGTCCGTGCAGCCCTTTGGCAAAGTGCGAGGGGGGCGTGGCATGGGTGAGGTGACCCCAGCTGACCACGCGTCCTGGCCGGGAGCCGCCACTTAGCAGGATGGGGCTCCAGAGGGCATTGTCCCCGGGCCCTGGTTTGACAGGGACACGCGCCCCTGGAAAGGCGCGTGGTCAGCTCTGGGGAGGGACGGCGACAGCCTGCGGTGTCAGCTGGCGGCACGCGGGCGCGCGGGAGAAGCCGCGTCTGTGTCCAGAGCAGCCCTTGCGCCTGGCGCTCCGCCCGGGCCCGGCAGCGCCGCCTCCGGGGAAGGGCTGTGCGGGCCCTCAAGCCGGGTTTGAAACAAGGGGCAAGAAGCTTCTCCGCAGAGAATGGTCTCAGCCATCAGAAGGAACATGGTGAGCGGGAGGACGGATTTCCTCAAGGCCTAATCCTACCGGGGCTCTCACTCGCCGGGAATCTAACAGTGTTGTGCAGTTACAGATGCACCTGCTTCTATTTGTCCATGGGAAACGAAGCTGGAATTGTACTGCAGTGAGCGTGCGCGTGTGAAATCGCGTGGTTTATTCGCCCAGTGGATCAGATCATGTCAGTGTACAGGCGAGTCTTCTCCTGAAAACCCTGGGGTCCCCAGTAGAAACCCCGTGGTCCTGAAAGCGTATAGTTCATATGTGAGAGACAGTCGACACAGATTTTTCCAAATTCACAGAACTCGAAAGAAGCACAAGGCAGTATAAGTATGAGGTGGGATACTGAATGAAACTTGTAAATGATAATAAACTTTAATCAACCATGCTAGAGAAAAGACTCATCTATTTTCTTTCTAGAAAGTATTTCAAAATCATCACCACTAGAAAAGGGGATCCAAAGGATGCAGCCAAAAGCCGTAAGGACTTTAGAAACAGGTGAATCTACATAACGCCATCAAGGCGTTTTCCATGCTTAAAAAAACGCGTGTTTCCAAACTTCTCGGACACTGAGAGGTGCATCTGGTGTAAATAAGACGTTCACGGTCGTGCGTGTGTCTGCGGTGGTGCCTTTTAAATGCCGTCTGTGATTTCTCCCTCCTCAGTCTAGGGCCACTTTGCCACCTTCCTGCTCTCCGTGCTCTCCTCTTAAAGAGGCCCCGCAGAGCGCGCGGGCCTCAGTGCTCCCCAAACCAGGCTCCGCCCGAGAAGCCCCTGAACGGGGCCGCCCCCGCTTCCCCTAGGACAGCGGCCTTCGCCGCGCTTTTCCCGCCGAGCGCCGGGCCGCCCGGGCAGCCGAGGGGCCGCGCCCCGCGCCAGCCGCGCGCCCCGCACCCGGGCGCTCCCGCCTGGGCGCGTGCTCCCCGCACCAGCCCCACGCCCAGCTCCCGCGCCCGGAAGCCGCGCAGGAGCCCCGAGGGCCGAGGGGCGCGGACTCGGGCGCCGGGCGTCCCGGCGTCCCGGCGTCCCGGCGGGGTCTGTCGCCCGGGCCCTGGGGGCGGGGCCGGGGCCGGGGGGCGGGCCTCCGCCTGTCTCAGCGGAAGTTCCGGCGTCGGCGCGCGGGGTCAGAGGTCAGCAGGAAGTCGCTACGTGGCCGCCGCCTGTCCCCGCCGAGGAGGCGCAGCAGCCGGCCATGGCGGCGGTGCTGAGCGCGGAGCGGCTCGAGGTCTCGGTGGACGGCCTCACGCTGAGCCCAGACCCGGAGGAGCGGCCCGGCGCGGAGGGCGCCCCGCTGCTGCCGCCGCCGCTGCCGCCGCCCTCGCCGCCGGGGTCGGGCCGGGGCCCGGGCGCGCCCGGGGAGCAGCCGGAGCCCGGGGAGGCGGCGGAGGAGGCGCGGCGGCTGGAGCAGCGCTGGGGCTTTGGCTTGGAGGAGCTGCACGGCCTGGCGCTGCGCTTCTTCAGAGGTGAGCCGGCCCGGCCCCGGGGGCCCAGAGTGTGGTTCCCGGGGAGACTGGACCAGCCTCCCCACACCCACCGCGGAGACCGGAGCTGGGTTCCGCCCTTGGGGGTCCTCGAAGCTTGGGACGACTCGGTCTCATCCTCGGCGGCCTTGACCTCGGAGTAGCAGCTCGAGTCTCGCTCTACTGCGGTTACCGGGGCATTTTACCGGGTGTTTCTTCGGATTTTCAAGAGTCATGGCACCGCTGAACCCTCTTTCTCTCCTAGAGTTACCTTTCTCGGATTTAAAAAAAATTAACCGTCGTTTTCCTTTTCCCGTTTTCCATTGCCTGGCATATCCGACCCCGCCGATTTCCCCGCCTTTCCCATTATGGAATTTCCATAGATCCCATACAAACGCTTTCTAGGTAACCATAAACACGAATAGGACTTTATCAGCTGGTAGTAATGATGTGGCAGAGGAGGAAGTGAAGTATTAAGCCGATATATCCCCTCCGGCTTGTCAAACTCAGAAGAGAAAGGATGTCCTCTGTGTTCTAATAACTTCTAGATGGCTAAAATTTTACCTTGTAAGTAAATTGGAAGTGAATTCTCCGAGTAAGACCTAAAAAGTACCTTTTGTGCTTCTCGCGAAATTAATTGTATGATGGCTTTTTTTCCCCCTATAGCAAGATTGTGGGGTGTGTGTGTGTTTCTTGGATGATTCACTCAGTCAAAGGATGGTGATGTTGGTCACATGATTTTTTTTTTCAGGGGAAAGACCGATGAGAAGCTTGTTAGTTTGATTCTTAGAGACTTAGAGTATAGGGAGATGAATGGGAGAAGATTCTTACAAGTAAGACTTTAAAAGTTGTTGCTAGGTACTATATACATTCTAGAACAGCTTATTTATGACACTTTCCCTGGAGGAATACCTTTTGGAGTACATATTTATAAACTGAAGTTGAGTAGTTCAGTGTAGTGATACATGCTAAAGTTGTTTCCTTTCAAAATAACTTTGTGCAAACTACTGAAAATGTCTCATAAATTTTCCTGAACATGTAATCTTTCCACATTCACTGCATTTTTTTTTAATTAGAGAAGTTGTGGGTTTACAGAACAATCATGCATAATACATTCATTGTATTTTTTATTGGAAAGTTTACCCTTGAAATATTTATCATCATTGCACAATGAGTTCAGCACTCCTGCACTATCTAGCTTGGGGAATTGGTAATGGCTAATGGGTTTTAGATCACTTGACCTTTAGGTCACTGGGTTGAATTTAGAGTTTGCTGTATTCATGCTGTACTACCACTTACATAAAAATCTGGTCTTTTCTGTACAGTTCACATAACTACATGCTACCTTAAATTTTTACTCTTGGAATGTATTTTTCCAGTATTTCCAGTTTTTATTTAATAAAAACTTGTAGCAGAGAGTATAAGAACTAAGATAAATAACCAACTTCTAATCCTTGCATTTTCCACTTGACTAACAAAAAGATGAATGGGTAATTTTGTCTTCCGAAGCTTCTCATTTGAAAATGGTTGTGAAAGATTTCAACGCTACATACTGTGCAGTAAATTTACCCTAGCTTTGGGAGTCAGGAAGCCCTGGATTGAAGTTACTGTGTAAACTGCAAGATAATTAACTCTTTCTTCCTGGTTCAGTGTCCTCTAATATTAAAAAAATACATGGGAAGCGGACTTGGCCCAGTGGTTAGGGCATCCATCTACCACATGGGAGGTCTGTGGTTCAAACCCCGGGCTTCCTTGACCCATGTGGAGCTGGCCCACACGCAGTGCTGATAAGCGCAAGGAGTGCCGTGCCACGCAGGGGTGTCCCTGGTGTAGGGGAGCCCCACATGAAAGGAGTGCGCCCGGTAAGGAGAGCCACCCAGCACAAAAGAAAAGTGCAGCCTGCCTAAGAATGGCGCTGCCCACACGGAGAGCTGACATCAACAAGATGACCGCAACAAAAAGAAACACAGATTCCCGTGCCACTGAGCTGACACCAACAGGATGACGCAACAAAAAGAAAGACAGATTCCTGTGCCGCTGACAACAACAGAAGCAGACAAAGAAGAAGACGGGCAGCAAATACACACAGAGAGCAGACAACCGGGGTGGGGAAGAAGGGGAGAGAAATGAATCAATCAGTCTTTAAAAAATAATATTAAAAAAAACCAAACAACAAACGTGGGGGTTGGGAGGTGCTGGACCAGATGAGATTGATGTCCCAGAATTAAGATTCAGTAGTTTAAACCTAACAGATTATTTTAACATGTTTGTAGAATGATAGGAATCCCAGGGAATCTTATAATTTGGGAGCCTAATTATCAGTCACCTTAGAGAAAAAAGCTCCATTGATAATGTGGTTCATTTAGTTCCTAAATTGACCTCACATTGCAGTGGAAATAATACAGTGGTCATTACAAGGTACCTTTCTGCATGGATCGTTATATTGGTTAGCACTGCAGAGGCTGTTAGTAAAGGCTATCTAATTGAAAAATAACAGTGAAGGATCCAAAAGCACCCAGGCAAATTCTGGAAAGTGGGATAAGCCTTGTCATTGCCTTTTTATTGTTATTTTGTTGCCTTTGTTTTATATAACATTTTTTTTCCTGAAGATTTATTTACCTCCCCCCCAGTCTTCTCTGTGTCTATTTGCTGTGTGTTCTTCTGTGTCTGCTTGTCTCCTCTTCAGGTGGCACCAGGAACTGGTTCTGGGACCTTCCAGAGTGGAAGAGAGGTGCTCAATCCCTTGTGCCACCTCATCTCCCTGATCTGCTGCATCTCTTATTGTCTTTCCTCTGTCTCTTTTTGTTGCATCATCTTGCTGTGCTGGCTTTAAGCTCTTGCCAGCATTCCTGCATGGGCCAGCTGTCTTTAACCAAGAGGTCCCAGGAATCGAACCCTGGACCTCCCGTATGGTAGACTGGAGCCCAGTTGCTTGAGCCACATCCACTTCCCTGCCTTTGTTTTAATGTGTGATTTTTTCTAGTGGAATACTTGGATTTTAATCAGTCTTGTGAGGACTACTAATTGATCACTGTTTTGTGATTTCTTTAAACCAGTATTGCACAGGAATTAGAAATACCATTACATTTTGTTTTCAACTGTCGATTAAATAGGAATCTTGAAAGCATGGATCTTTTTACATTGAAAATAGCTTGGATTAGGAATCAGGAACCCATTATGACAACTACTACTATCCTAATTTTGTGAATATAAAAGTAAAATAAGAGGAAACTGTGTTAGGATGTTTTACCATCTAAATTCTAGTTGGTAGACATCTGTTGAATTCTTACTATGGATAGTTTTATATTAGGTCAGCAATATGGATGAATAGTACATTACTTCTTGCCATTCAGGAACTTAGAGTCCAAAAGATGAGGAAGAGACCCAGTGACAACTGTAGTGCATTGGGGAGGACTGTGAGCAGCTGCCATTCCAGAGAGGGGCTAGGCTAAAAGCTGTGTGTGTGTCTGGGAAAATGGTAACTCGAAAGTAGATTAATCAAGAGCTGAAAAAGTAAGCTGGGCTCAGATCCTGGAGGACTTAAATGTCGTAGTAAATAGTTTGGCCTTTTTTTTCCCAATAGACAGTGGTGGGAGTCATTGAAGATTTTTAAAGGAAGTAGCAGAGTTGCCCAACTCTAGTTTAGCAAAGTTTAAACCTAAGTATGTAAGTTTTCTTCTCTCCTGGGGTTAAGGAGGAATTGAGTTGGTTTTCGTAGTTTGCTTTTAAGGTTCTTGGGGAGTAGATTTTTCTTCTGAAAATACTTTATTGCCTCATTAGGTTAAGTTAGCAGATGGTTGCATTATTTTAAAATTCTAAATTACTCATTGCCACCAGTTATTGAACAGATGTTGACTAAATGTCAGGTGTTATGCTGGAAGTTGTATACATACTATTTTGTTTAGTCCATCCCACCAGTCCTTCACGGAAGGTATCATCCCTGTTTTTTAGTTGAGGAACCTGTCCCAGGCCACTGTGTTTTTATCAGCGAGAGGCAGGGACTGTTTTCATTCTGTGCAAAGCCCAGAGGCAGTTTTTCCACCCCAGGAGGAACCCTGCATTCTGCTGGTGTACTGAGGAGAATATTCAGAACAAGCACTCTGTTACCTTTCCCCATTTTGGAATTTCTTTAACGTATTTGCTTGTAAGTATTGATTATTTATGGTGATTAGTTTTTCTAAGCATGATTACTGCCTTGAGAGTCTCTTCAGATGCCTGGAAGAAGAGGTGAGGGTTGGAGAATCTTCTATTCTGAATTCTTATGTACTATAAGGTTTGAAATTTTGAATGTGATGGAAAAATCCCCTTTTAAGAACTGAAGTGCCCATCAAAAATATTGATATGTGAAATTCCATCGATGCTAATACATTGTTTGAACTCTTCCCTGGGATAAATTAATCTCATCTTTTGGTAGGTCTGCATTTAGCTAATCATCATTTGTGTCACCTCTTTTACTGTTGTAAACTAAAAATGGATGTGGAAAGTTGTGTTTTTTAAAATTTTTTAAATTAAAATTTTATTTTTAACTTTTTGTTATGGGGAGTTTTGAACATACACAAAAAGCAAGAGTAGTGTGATGAATCTCCATGTACCAGTTACCAAACTAGATCAACCCCATCCATTTCCAGGTCATCTGTAAAATTTCCTATGTATTTCTAAAAGATGAGGGCTCATTTTTTTCTAAAGTGACTGCAACACCTTTATCACACACAGAAAAATTTAAAATTTATAATCTCTAATACCATCAGATGTTCAGTCAAGTGGTTAAGTTTCCAGTTTCTTAAACACAATTGTGCTTTTTAGAAAAACACTGTTTAAATAGGTGTCCAGATAAGGCGCACACATTGGGAAGCAGTTGATGCTCCTCTCTCTGCTTCCTTTGCGTTGGCTTGTTGAAGAAGTTGGATAGCTGTCCCGGTAGATTTTGCCGATTGCATCCCTGTGGCTAGCAGCCCTCTGATCGCTGTTTCCTGTAGTTGAATCTAAAGACTGACCTGGTTCCAGATTTTTGGCAAGGCTGCTTCATGCCGTGTGCTTTCATCCACGAGGCAGGATTGTCTGGTTCTGTCTCTTTTAGTGACGCTAGGGGCGTTGATCAATATCTGGGTCGGTTAATTCATTAGGGATTGAAGAATGCTGATACTGTAACTGCCTTTCCTTTGTTGAAATACTTTTCCTCTGTTATTTGGTTGCCTGGGTGTGTAGATCAGTTGGGAAAGGGAAGAGTAAGTGCTTCCCCCTTTTTAAACTGTTTTTCACAATTGTGAGTTATTTATCTAGCAACCTCAAGATGGCACCTTTTTTTCTTATGTTTAATATTTGGGGGAGTGGATTGGCTTAAGCGGTTGAGTGCCTGCTTCCCACGTGGGAGGTCCCGGGTTTGGTTCCTGCTAAAAAAAAACGATGTGTTTTTGTTGATGCTGAAATTCTGCTGTCTTTGGCTAGTGGGAGCCTTGTCAAGTTGGATCCTGAGTTTCTTTGATATGATTCAAATAGTCTTCCATAGCTTCCTTGCTGTGTGGTATGACAAAATGTTCCAAGTTATCTTAAACATTTCCTGCCCAGACCGGGAATCAGCCATTTCTCCAAAGAGCCATGGTTCCTTTTAGTGAGAAATGGCACTTGACGAGCCATAAGCTCACTGCTCCTTGTTCCTGGGTCTGGGCTTTTTCAGTAGAGGATCTAGGCTGTGTGTGGGGGAGGGAGGGAGGTGTGTGATGTGTGAAAGGTTAAAGGAAGCTGTAGTTGGGTTTGGAGAGACTTAAATTTTTGACTCACTTTCTTTAGGGAGTAGTTCATGTATTTCTGCTAGCATCGCTCTTGATTATACTCAGTTGTGTTCCAGCAGACAGGCAGTCGTGGAAATCCTGGAATGGTTCCATTTCCTCTTGTCTTCCTTCAGCATGGGTATCTGCAAGAACTTTTATAAATGGCCTCATTAGTATTAAAAAATAGCTATACAGCTGCCATTCAGTGGCAAATTATATGTAATTAGCTTATGCCCCCTGGGCTAGCATCAGAAAATTTCAAGTTTGTTACTACCAGCTATGACATTTTGAGCTTATTTTCCCCCTCTCTCTTACAGTCTTTACCTTTAAACACCAGTGTGTAATAGTATAGAAGGATGTATATATACATCAGAGGGAGAGTTGTAAGGAAGGGGGGAAAAAAGGTAGCCACCAGGAATAACAGTGCTTCTTAAACATCTTATTTTCGGTTTGCTAGTTAATATTAAATTTTAACTGGTCTAAAATTTTCCATTTAAAGACTGAATTCAAGGATATGTCTATGTATATTTTTAATATAAGTGATTTTAACAGTTGCCTGAGGGCTCCTCCCTCCTCTTCTTTATCACACGTAAGAGGAAAGTGCATAGAGCTTACGTTTGTAGCTTGGTGGCTTTTCATGAGGTGAACACACTAGTGTAACAGCGTCCAGGAGATGTTCACCTCGGCCACTTAACTAGGACGAGAGCCTCCGTGGCACAGCGTTCAGAAGGGTGGCTCCAGAGGCAGCACTGTTGGGCGTGTGTTTTCTTTCTGGCCCTGCCTTAGTTTTGTTTAAAGAAGTATAAGGAAGTATGCGTGTGTGTGTATATATATACACAGCGAGAGAGAGACCCTAAGCAGAGTATCTGGCAACTCGTTTTCTGAGGCTGTTTATGTTGTTGAGGAATTACCCAGAATTGATTATGGGGTGTGTTGGTTTAACATGGCAGAAAATCTTAACTTTTAATAAGTATACATGCTAAGCAATTTCCAAGGTGTTTTGTAGTCATTGACTCAGGAATACTGGATTGTATTATCTGTTCTTGTTAAGTGGTGTAAGAATTTGTCAATCAGGTTTTTCTCTCAGTCTAAGATTTATTTTGCTGTTCATTATCACTAGTATGTTTATCGCTTTTAAATCCAACAAGATGGAGAGGTGGTTGTAATAGTTCTAAAAGAGATTTTTATTTATTTATCCTATCCCCACTCCGGTTTTCTGCTTTCCATGTCCATTTGCTGTGTGTTCTTCTGTGTCTGCTTGTATTCTCTTTAGGAGGCTCCGGGAACCAATCCTGGGACCTTCTGGAGTAGGAGAGAGACGATCATTCTCTTGTACCACCTCAGCTCCCTGGTCTGCTGTGTCTCTTATTGCCACTCCTCTGTGTCTCTTTGTTGCATCATCTTGTTGCGCCAGCTCTCTGCGCAGACCAGCACTCTGCATGGGCCAGTTTACCCCACAGGCCAGCTCGCCTTCACCACGAGGCCCTGGGTATCAAACCCTGAACCTCCCATATGGTAGACCGTGAGCCCAATTGCTTGAGCCACATCCACTTCCCTAAAAGATTTTGATGTGGCCATGAAAGAAAACAGGTTTAATTTTAGGCTGCTATGGTGGAAATATGGTATCTTTACTGAGGGAAGGAGATGGTTCCACTCTACTCTGCACAGACTCAACAAGCCCTGGATACTTCCTTTGGTTTGAAGTGTCATCCTTTAAGGTGGTTAAAGACGAAATGGAGCTCCTTCAGCGGAGAGCAGCTTGCATATGTGGGATTCAAATCCCTGCCCTCATCCTTAGTTTTTAAATTTTTAATTTATTTTTAAAAGATACATAGATCACACAAAATGTTACCTTAAAAACACAGGATTTTTAAAAAATGTATTTTTTATTTATTTTTAAAGCATACATTGCCTCATTATTATAACTACTATTTAGTCAGTGTCTGCTCTAGAGATATTATACCAAGCTCTACACTTACAAGGATCCAAAGGAGAAGTATTATCTTCACTTTTTAAACTGAGGTTTAAAAATGTTCAACTACTTGTCTATGTTATGTACTTAATAAATAGAGCTGGAGTTTAAACTTAGGTGTTTTTATCTCCCAGGGTATGACCGAGCAAACATGATTGGTGTTTTGTCATTTTTTGTTGTTGTTTTGTCATTTTTTTGTGTATCTCATCTGTTAGATGTATTTTAGTTAACACTGAGGACTAGAAATAGACCCTGTGGATAAAAATTAGAGTGGAAGACTAGAAATAGATCCTGTGGATGGAAATGAGAGAGATCAAATCAGAACTAAGACTCGCAGCTGTGCAGAGATGGAGTGGGCTGCTTTGGGATGGTGCACCTGTCACCAGGAAGTGTTCCAGCGTAGATTAGCAACTGCTTGGTGGGAATGTAGAGGGGACTTGAGATTTGGTTGTGTAATCCAGTCACCTGTATTTACTGTCCCTTGCAGCCCATACTCTATATGGCCTTCATGTGAGGAAATAAAGGCTAGAAGGGACATTGAAATAATTGGGTACACCCACTTACCTCTGTCTCAGTGTGGTTTCTCATGTATACTTGCTCTAGGCAGTTGAACTGTGCGCCTAATAACCTTTTGCATAGAAATTTCAGGTAGAAAGGACTCCATTTTAATCTTTCAGCAAAAATTATTTATGCAGCCTTATTAGAACTGTGAGTTAAATACTTAGGAATTTAATAAGAACCTAGAAGACATTTCTGTTTTAGTTGCTTGGGGAAATGTTGTATGAATTTCCTGTTGTTGCTGTAACAAACTATCACAAACAGCTTACCACAGTCCACAGTCACTCTTAGGTTCTGGAGGCCACAGTTCAGAGGGGCCCCCGGGGTCCAGCTGTGGAGCCCCCAGGGCTGAGCTCCTCCCGGCCCTCCTCGCCTCAGGGCCTCGGGGCCGGCAGCAGCTCTGGCTGCTCTGCCTGCCTTCCCACTGTGGCAGCCAGCTCAGTTATTTTAACTGTGTTTTTGGTATTGAATTAAAGAAAAAATTTCCAGCTCACTTAAATGTATGTCTCTTAACTCCTTCCCTCTTCAAGCTCCTACTTTTATGATGTCACATTTTGTCATAAATCTGTATTGTCTATTTTAGTGAATATTGTTCATAGCTTAAAAGATTGTATGTTTACATTACATTGTGGTTCTCGTGCCAAATCCTTGTCTTTTGTGAAGTTAGAGGTAATTATTATTTGATTTCTTTGACCTCAAATAAACTTTTTTTAAGGCATCTCTCCTGTATGCCCTTAAAATTTATTTATTTATTTATTTATTTAGATGTACCGGGGTCGGGGATTGAACCCGGGACCCCGTATGTGGGAAGCTGGCACTCAAGCTGTACTTGAGTATACTGGCTACCCTGAGTTGGTTTTTGTGTTTGTTTTTAGGAGGTACTGTTACTGGATTTTGACTAGGTTCTTGACTGTGCTGCAGAAATGAATTTCAAGAGCATGTCAGGTGAGTTAGGCGAGTAATTTATTCAGGTAGGGAGGGACGAGAAATGGGAGAAAATAACAGATCAGGGGTCCCACGTAGAGAGAAGGGGCTGAAAAGTGATAAAGAGGGCTGATTTACAGACTACAATTGAGGGCTGATTTACAGACTACAATTCCCCATTATATGTTATAAATCCCCAGGTTTACTTGTGGGGCCACATAGCAGAGGAAAAACGGTGAGAGCAGTGCGCAGAGGCAGGACGGGTCCACAGGCGAGAGAGCGCACGAGAGAGAACGAGCTCAGGCCTCGCGGTCTGCTTTATAAATTATTAATTATCCCACCCCTTTGCTCCTGGCAGGGGAGGGTTCCAGCTGTTCACTGTTCTGATTGCTTATTTCTCCCATCAGTCTCCCATGAGTGCCCACTGGTAAAGTCCTTGGGGAATACAGGGGCTTCTCCTGGCTTCTGGAAGAAGTCTTCTTCTGAGTCGCAGAATCTTGGGGAGGGTCTTCCAGCAGCTGTGTTGGGGGCTGTTGATGTCCACATGGACTTCTTTCCAGGTTCCAGGTCCGTCTGTTGATTCCTGTCTTACTAGCTGGCTTCAGTTCGGGATCGAACCCAGGACCTCATTTATGGGAAGCAGGCCCTCACACACTTGAGCTACATTCACTCCCTGCTCTTAAATTTTTGTTCCACTCTTAGCTCTCCCATGTAGGTCTGCTGCCCAGCTGTTGTCCTGGACATTACAGTGGCTGCTGTACGGTGTTGAGGCTCTTTCCCCTGACTTCTTATTTCTTTTGTTGTCGTTTATTCCTTTACTCTGGAAGTTCATATCTTCTATTAACTTCTTGAGTAAAGGTGGATGGGAAGTAAAAATTTTGTAACCTTGCCTTTCTAAAATTAGTTTTTGCTTTACTGTCACGTTTGATTGATATGATTGGGTATAAAAGTCTAGATTGGAAATAATTTCCCCCTAGACTTTTTTTTCAAGATTTATTTTATTCATTTATTTCTCCCCACTCCCTCCTTGCCTGCACTTGCTGTGTCTGTTGTCTTCCTTGTTTCTTTAGGAGGTGCTGGAAACTGAATCTCCCACATATCTGATGTGGGAGGGAGGCACCTAATCATTTGAGGCACCTCTGTTCCCTGCTTTGCTGTGTCTCTCATTACATTTCTTTCATCTTCTTGTATCTCTCTTTATTTTTTTAAGATTTTATTTATTTCTCCCCCGCCCCCATTGTCTGCTCTCTGTGTGTTCTTCTGCATCTGCTTGCATTATCAGGTGGCCCTGGGAAACTGCATCTCTTTTTTGTTCCATCATCTTGCTGTGTCAGCTCTCCGTGTGTGCAGCGCCAATCCTGGACAGGCTGCGCTTTTTTCACGTGGGTGGCTCTCCATCTGGGGTATACTCCGTGCCTGTGGGGCACCCCTATGCAGGAGCACTCCTTACGTGTGGCAGCATTGTGCATGGGCCAGCTTACCACATGGGTCAGGAGGCCCTGGAGATCAAAGCCTGGACCCTCCGTATGGTAGGCGGACACTCTCATTTGAGCCATGTCTGCTTCCCTCTTCTTGTATCTCCTTGCATCATCTTGCTGAGTCAGCTTGCTGCGCCTGCCGGTCACACCAGCTCGCTGTGGTCTTTCGGAGGCACCAGGAACCGAACCACGGACCTCCCGTGTGGTAGGAGGGAGCCCAGTCCCTCGATCCACATCCAATTCCCCCCACCCCCATTAGACTTTTAAAGCCGTTATTCCATTGTCCCCTAGCTTTCAGTGTTTTTCTTGAGAAGACATTATGATTCTTGGTCTTGTGTATGTGACCTGTTTTTCTCTTTGGAAGTTTTTAGAATCTTTTTTATCTCCACTGTTCAGATATTTCTAAATTATTGCCCTTTTCTTTTTTTACCGATGATCGTGCTGAGCATTTGGTAGTATGTTCAATCTGGGAACGTGTGATTAATTTCTGGGAAATTTTCTTGTATTATTTCTTCTCTAATATCCTTTTTTCCCTCTGGTTTCACTCTCTCATGCTGTTACTGTTCAGATAATCTTCTGGATTGAATTACTAATTTTCTTATTTTTTCTCCCCTGTTTTCCATCTTTGACTTCATATTCTGTTTTCATGGAGATATCCTTAACTCTATCTTCTAACCTATTTAATTTTTTTAAACCTCGGTTTTTACATTTTTTATTTCCAAGAGTTATTAGTGTTCTGTGAATCATCTTTCTAGTACCCTGTTTTTGCCTTATGGATGCGATTGTTTCTGTCTTTGAAGATAGTAAATATAATTTTTGAATTTTGTTTTGTTTCTTAGTTTCTTGTAGACTTTTTCATTTGGAAGTTTCTCTTCAAGCGTCTGGTGATCATTGACTGTTCATTTATGTTAAAGGTAGGGCGCTGAGCCCTGACTGTAACCTTGAGTAGAAGCCCTTAGTGTAAAGTCATGAGGCAGAGGCTTTTCATTGGGGAACCCTCAGATGTCACTACCTATAGCTCTTTTCTTTGGGGTCAGTTTTTCTAGAAAATTCTTGGGTCTTCTGCCTGGAATCTATGAAATTGACTGCCTGTGTTCAGGAACCGAGCAGGAGAAGGGTGGGTGGGTGGAAGTAGCTCACCGTTTAATAAATAAATTGATTCCTTGTTTTTTGTCTGGCTGTCCACCGCAGCCCTTGCTCTGTCTGGGGCGCTCAGGTGTGGGGTGTCTCTGGACCGTGTTCTCTAGTAAGCAGCCTGAAGCCGGGCGCAGGCCCTGCCGGCTCGGGGCGGGCACACAGCGGAAGGAGGGCGTTTGTTCCTTCTTAGCAGACTTTAAACCAAAGTTCCCATTCACATCTAGACCCCAGCTTTGAAGAACTTGATTCCTTCCATTCTCAAACCTTTCCAGCATTCTCTATGTCTGTATTGGTTTCCTTTTTCCTCTTAGTGGGATTTCAGGAGGGGTCAGTGTAATCTTGTGGGTGCCACCATGTTTTAACTCGAAGTTAATATGTGTATTTTCTGTCTTTTAAATTGTATTTGCATTTTTTCAAACTTCTGGAAGACATTTGTTTACTTCTCTAGTATAGGGGTTAGCAAACTTTCTGTAAAGAACCAGATAGTATTTTAAGCTTTGAGAACCACATATGGTCTTTGTTGCTTATCTTTTTGCATTTGTTTTATCTGTTTTGTTTTACAACCCTTAAAAATGTAAAAACCATTCTTAGTTCGAAGACTGTGGATATAAGGAAGCTGAAGAGTATTCTGTTTTATGTAGATAAAACATTTTGTTTATCCATTCATTGCTTTAGGAACACTTGGGTTGCTTCCATCTTTTGGCAGTAGTGAATAATGCCTCTATAAATATCAGCATACAAATATCTGTTTATGTTCCTGCTTTCATTCCTTTTGGGTCTACCTAGTAGTGGAACTGCCAGTTCAAATGGTAATTCTATACTTAAGTTTCTGAGGAACTGCTTAATTGTCTTGCACAGTAACTGCACCATTTTTCACTCCCACCAGTAATGAATGAGTGTTCCTCTTTATCCATGTCCTCTCCAACACGTGTAATTTTCCATTCTTTAAAAAATAAATTTTATTGATACATAATAATAAAACATAAAATTCATCCAAAGTGTATAATCAGAGTTGTGAATTCATCTCTTCATTCAAAACTAGAATGTTTTCATTACTCCAATAGTAATAATAATAATAAACAGAAAAAAGACAGTCATGTGTATGCAGTATTATCCATTCTCATATTTCACGTGAAAGTTTTGCTACGCTATTCTGTCCCATGTTAGTTTTTAGCTTTCTTCTAGTGATATGCACGACCTTAGACTTTCCCTTTCAACTACTGTCAAGCCCATATATTAACACTGCTAGTTACAAACAGTGATCTGCTTTCACCATTTCTGTGCATTTCCAAAGATTTACAAACAACTTTTTTACCCACCAACTCTCCACAGATTAACCCTCAGCTTTCCATTTTCTAACCTCATTCTATTTTCAGGTGACCTGTATTGAAGTTACTAACGTCATGGGTTTACACAACATATTTAGTTCAGAATAGCACAATCATGCTGTGTTTGTCCTTTTGTGTCTGGCTTGCTGCACTCAACATAATGTCCTCCAGGCTCATCCATGGTGTCACATGCTTCACAACTTCATTTCTTCTTACCGCATAATGTTCCATCGTGTGAATACACCATAGCTTGTTTATTCATTCGTCAGTTGATGGACACCTGAGTTGTTTCCAGCTTTGGGCAGTAATCAGTCAGCCATCTCAGGCCAGAGCTGACAGGAGCGGCTGTGGAAGGCTGACCTTGTAGCACAGCTGGTAATCGTATTAACACAACTATGGACATCGGTGTCTCTGCTCTCAGTTCTAGGTAAATACTAGTAATGGTATCGTCGGGTCACGTGGCTTCTGGGGTGGGAAGTAATTGCACTCCCCTCTGGGTCCTCGGTAACCAGCCCCAGCGCACAGGGCAGGTCTTTGAGGGGCCAGGTACCTTTAGTCCCACGATAGCTTCCAGGACAGACAGAGGTGTCGCCCCACCCAGGCTGGAAGTGTTACCAGATTTTGTTGAGGTTCTTGACTATGCTGCAGAAATGAATTTCAAGAGCACATCAGGTGAGTTAGGCCAGTTAATTTATTCAGGTAGGGAGGGACGAGAAATGGGAGAAAATTAACAGATTGGGGGTCCCAGGTAGAGAGAAGGGGCTGAAAAGTGATAAAGAGGGCTGATTTACAGACTACAATTCCCCATTATAGGTTATAAATCCCCAGGTTTACTTGCGTGGCCACATGGTAGAGGAAAAACGGTGAAAGAAGTGTGCAGAGGGCAGGACGGGTCCACAGGGGAGAGCTCAGGCCTGGCACCGGCTTTTTGAACTGTTGATTACCCCACCCCTTTGCTAATGGTGGGGGAGGAGTTCCAGCTGTTCACTGTTTGACTGACTACCTCCCCCATCAGTCTCCCAGGAGGGCCCACTGATGAGCCCTTGGGGAATCTCGGGGGCCTCTGGCTTCTGGAGGAAGTCTTGTTCTGAGTGGCCGAGTCTTGGGGAGGGTCCTCCAGCAGCCGTGTTGGGGTTACTGACGGCCACGTGGCCTTCCTACCAGGTTAGTGTTCTGTCCTCTTCAGTTTTTTTGGAAGAGTTTGAGTGGGATTGGTGTTAATACTTCTTGGAATATTTGGTAAAATGTCGATTTTTTCTTGGGAGGGTATTGATCACCGATTCATTCTCTTTACGTAATACTTCAATATTTCTTGTTAGGCAATTGTTTCTTACACTTTACACCCAAAGCTCAAGCAGGAAAAGTAAAAATTGATAAATGGGACCTGATCAAAATTTAAAAACTTTTCTGGATCAAATGTAAATGAAAGTAAAATAACCACCCACAGAATAGGATAAAATATTTGGGTACCACAGAGCCAGTGAAAGTTTAATAACCAGAATATATAAAGAAGTCCTACAATTTAACAACAATTTAACCCAATTTCCACATAGGCAAATAACTTGAATAGACACCTTCCAAAGAAGATATACAAATGGCCAAAGAGCACATGAAAAGATACTCATTGTTAGCTATTCAAGAAATAAAAATCAAAACCACAAGATACCATTTTACACCTATTAGATAGAATGACTACTATTTGAAAAAAATTAAAAGTGTTGGGGAAAATGTAGAGAAATCGAACACTCAGTCATTGCCAGTGGCAATGTAAAATGGTGCAGCCCCTGTGGACGGAAGTTTAGTGGTTCCTCAGAAAGTTACATATAGAATTGCCATTTGAGCTGGCATTGCCACTGTATTGGCCAAAGGGGCGCTGATGCAAAACACCAGAAATTGGTTGGCTTTTATAAAGGGTATTTATTTGGGGTAGGAGCTTACAGATACCAGGCCATAAAGCACAAGTTACTTCCCTCACCAAAGTCTATGTTCATATGTTGGAACAAGATGGCTGCCGATGTCTGCGAGGGTTCAGGCTTCCTGGGTTCCTCCCTTCCAGGGTCTTGCTTCTTTCTGGGTTCAGGGTTCCTCTCCTCCCAGGGCTTGCTTCTTCCTGGGCTCAGGGTTCCTCTCTTTCTGGGGCTTATGTCTCTTTCCTCTGTGAGCTGACTTCCTGGGGCTCCAGCTTTCCTCTGTGAGCTGATTTCCTGGGACTCCAGCTTAAGGCTTCAGCATCAAACTCCAACATCAAAACTCCAACATCAAAAACCCTCGCATCAAAAGCTCCAACTCTGTCCTTTGCCATACATTTTTATCTGTACCCTTAGGTTTTTAGGGTTTTATCAACACCCTAATGACATAGCCTAATCAAAGCCCTAATCATAACTCAGTCATGCCCAGTAATCAGATTACAAACATAATCCAATATCTATTTTTAGAATTCATAAATATATCAAACTGCTGCAGCTATTTCTAGGTATATACTCAAAAGCTAGGACTTAAACAAATATTTGCATGCTGTTCAGTTACATTATTTACAATTGCCAAAAAATGGAAGCAGCCTAAGTGTCTATCGACTGATGACTGGATAAAGAAAATAAGTATGGGAAGCGGCCTTGGCCCAGTGGATAGGGCGTCCGTCTATGACATGGGAGGTCCGTGGTTCAAACCCCGGGACTCCCTGACCCGTGTGGAAATGGCCCACGTGCAGTGCTGATGCGCGCAAGGAGTGCTGTGCCACGCAGGGTTGTCCCCTGCGTAGGGGAGCCCCATGTGCAAGGAGTGCGCCCCGTAAGGAGAGCCGCCCAGCGCAAAAGAAAGTGCAGCCTGCCCAGGAATGGTGCCGCACACACGGAGAGCTTACACAACAAGATGATGCAACAAAAAGAAACACAGATTCCTGTGCCACTCACAACAACAGAAGCGGACAAAGAAGAACACACAGCAAATAGACACAGAGAACAGACAACATGGGGGGGAAGGGAAGGGGAGAGAAATTTAAAAAAAAGAAAACAAGTATGTGGTAGAATGGACTGTTATTCAGCCGTGAAAGGAGTAAAGTCCTGATCCATGCAACAGCACGGGTGAACTGTGAAGACACCATGTTGTGTGAAAGAAGTCAGATAGAAAGGACAGATACTGTATGATCTCACTGATAAAAAAATAATTACAGTAAGCCAACTCTTAGAGTCAGATCAAGACCATAGGTTAGCAGGGGACGGAGTGGGGATAGGGAATAGGCAGTTAAATGTAGAGTTCTTGGGTGGAACGATAGAAATGTTTTGTTAATGGAAGGAGGTGACGTTAGCATGCTGTGAACGCCTTTTTTTCTTTTAAGATTTAAATAATTTCTCCCCACCTCCTTGTAGTTTTTCAGTTGTCTCTTTTAGAGGTTCCAGGATCTGAGCCCAGACCAGTGTGGAAGGGAGGTACCTAATCACTTGACCACCGCCACTTCCTGCTCTGTTGTGTCTCCCGCTGTGTCTTTTCTCTGTGCGTCTTTGATGGATCGTCCTGTTGCATCAGGATGTCTTCTTCAAGCGGCTTGGGGAACCTCTGTTCCCTGCTGTTTTGTGACTCTCCTTATGTTTTCTTCTTTCGTCTTGTGTCAGCTTCCTGCTCCTGCCCGTCTCACCAGGTCACTTTCTTCTTTGGGATCCAAACCAGCACCCTCCCATGTGGTAGGTGGGAGCCTAGTTACCTGAGATACTTCCATTTCCTGTCAATGTCCTTAACAGCGCTGAAATATGTATCTTGATGTGGTTAAAGGGGGAAGTGACGGTTGTATATGTGGGAATGAAATATTTCTTAAAAATCCGTGAAGCTGCATGACTTAGAAAAGTCACTGCACAAAATGACCTACGTTAAACCTACAGTTTTAATAATATTGTAAACATGTCCTTTCATCAGTGGCACATTGTGGTAACAAAATGTTCCACAGCAATCAATGCAAGTTGTAAATAATGGAATGGTGTATGAGAATCCTGTGTTTTATGCAAGATTGTTATGTAAACCTACAACTTCTCCAAAAAAATTGCTATTTGTTGTTTCATGCTGTTTTTCATCTTTGTAAAAGGTATTAGGTGGTGAAAGTGTGCATGTGTGCCTCATACAGCTGGCAGATGGGTTTCTGTGCAGTAGCTTTACATAAATATTGGTACTTGGCTTTGTTTTTTAAAGATAAATAATTCAGCATAAAGGGTTTCTGACTGTAATAACTTAGTAATTGAGATTTTTTAAAAATCTCACTATAGGGCGGCAGACTTGGCCCAGTGGTTAGGGCATCCATCTCTACCACATGGGAGGTCCACGGTTCAAACCCCGGGCCTCCTTGACCCGTGTGGAGCTGGCCATGTGCAGTGCTGATGCGCGCAAGGAGTGCTGTGCCACGCAGGGGTGTCCCCCGCATAGAAGAGCCCCACGTGCAAAGAGTGAGCCCCAAAAGGAGAGCCGCCCAGCGCGAAAGAAAGTGCAGCCTGTCCAGGAATGGTGCTGCACACATGGAGAGTTGACACCAAGATGATGCAACAAAAAGAAACACAGATTCCCGTGCCGCTGACGACACTAGAAGCGGACAAAGAAGACGCAGCAAATAGACTTGGAGAACAGACAACCGGGTGGGGGGGAAATAAATAAATAAATCTTTTTTAAAAAAATCTCACTATAATAGTGTTTGTACCTACACAGGCAGTTTGTGACATACCTTGTAGCACAGCGTCAGTGAATTAGGTACTTTGCCAGTGCTGATTGTTTTCTTTGTGTCTCCTTTTATTATAGAAAAAGATGGCAAAGCATTTCATCCAACTTATGAAGAAAAACTGAAACTTGTGGCACTGCATAAGCAGGTTCTTATGGGTCCATATAATCCAGATTCTTGTCCGGAGGTTGGATTCTTTGATGTGTTGGGGAATGACAGGAGGTAATCATGTTTTGCTGTGTAAATAAGGCTCATGTTGAAAAGAGTTCGGAGTGACTTGTTAAGGGGAAATAGCTGTGCATTAGCTTAGGACAAATGGAAACGAGCATTTTGCTTGCAGCTTCTGGAATCTTCAGGTGTTGCCCGTTTTTGGCTTGGAGATGCTTATGGCTAAGTGTTGTGGAAGAAGCTTACTCGCCCAGTATACTAGACAGGCACAACTTCATTTGATTCTTCCTAAACAATATTAAAGCAGCCTTTAAAATGCCCTCACTGGGAGGCGCAGTTATGAGAGAGGAATACATTGAGTATTTTGTTCATTTGAGGCTAAAGTACGAGGAAAATAAAACTTCGAGACCGTTTTGCTGGAATAGGAACTGGAAGCAGTGCAGTTAAGTAGACCTTATAGTAGCTGTTTGCAGCTGAGAACGGTCGTCCTGGCCTGCAGGGGGCATCCCTAATTTAGTAAGTCCGTGCGTCTTGTCGAGAGCGCGAAGCTTTGAGCCGTTTGCTTGCAGTAGACTCCGATTCTTGTTCTGGTTGTAACCTGGATGGCGCTCTCGCCGTGTGGACGGGGCGGTTACCTTTCCTGTGATTCCTTACAGGAGAGAATGGGCGGCCCTGGGGAGCATGTCCAGGGAGGATGCCATGGTGGAGTTCGTCAAGCTGCTCAACAGATGCTGCCATCTCTTCTCAACCTACGTCGCGTCCCACAAGATAGAGAAGGAAGAGCAAGAGAAAAAAAGGTGAGCTCTGAGGGCGTGGAGCGCTTGACCCGCTGCACCCCTGGCCGGTGCTCTGCCTGGCAGTGTCTGCCGCGGCCCGGCGCCCTGCTCCTCGGAGCCCGCCCGCGGCCAGGCGCCCTGCTCCCCACCCGCGGCCAGGCGCCCTGCTCCTCGGAGCCCGCCCGCGGCCAGGCCCCCTGCTCCTCGGAGCCAGCCCGCGGCCAGGCGCCCTGCTCCTCGGAGCCCGCCCGCGGCCAGGCGCCCTGCTCCTCGGAGCCAGCCCGCGGCCAGGCGCCCTGCTCCTCGGAGCCAGCCCGCGGCCAGACGCCCTGCTCCTCGGAGCCCGCCCGCGGCCAGGCCCCCTGCTCCTCGGAGCCAGCCCGCGGCCAGGCGCCCTGCTCCTCGGAGCCCGCCCGCGGCCAGGCGCCCTGCTCCTTGGAGCCCACCCACGGCCAGGAGCCCTGTTCCTCGGAGCCCACCCACGGCCAGGCGCCCTTCTCCTCGGAGCCCGCCTGCGGCCAGGCGCCCTGCTCCCCACCCGCGGCCAGGCGCCCTGCTCCTCGGAGCCCGCCCGCGGCCAGGCGCCCTGCTCCCCACCCACGGCCAGGCGCCCTGCTCCTCGGAGCCCGCCCGCGGCCAGGCCCCCTGCTCCTCGGGGCCCACCCACGGCCAGGCGCCCTGCTCCCCACCCACGGCCAGGCGCCCTGCTCCTCGGAGCCCGCCCGCGGCCAGGCGCCCTGCTCCTCGGAGCCCGCCCGCGGCCAGGCCCCCTGCTCCTCGGGGCCCACCCACGGCCAGGTGCCCTGCTCCTCGGAGCCCACCCACGGCCAGGCCCCCTGCTCCTCGGGGCCCACCCACGGCCAGGCCCCCTGCTCCTCGGAGCCCACCCGCGGCCAGGCGCCCTGCTCCTCGGAGCCAGCCCGCGGCCAGGCGCCCTGCTCCTCGGAGCCCGCCCGCGGCCAGGCGCCCTGCTCCTCGGAGCCAGCCCGCGGCCAGGCGCCCTGCTCCTCGGAGCCCGCCCGCGGCCAGGCGCCCTGCTCCTCGGAGCCCGCCCGCGGCCAGGCCCCCTGCTCCTCGGAGCCCGCCCGCGGCCAGGCCCCCTGCTCCTCGGAGCCCGCCCGCGGCCAGGCGCCCTGCTCCTCGGAGCCCGCCCGCGGCCAGGCCCCCTGCTCCTCGGGGCCCACCCACGGCCAGGCCCCCTGCTCCTCGGAGCCCACCCGCGGCCAGGCGCCCTGCTCCCCACCCGCGGCCAGGCGCCCTGCTCCCCACCCGCGGCCAGGCCCCCTGCTCCCCACCTGCGGCCAGGCGCCCTGCTCCTCGGAGCCCACCCACGGCCAGGCCCTCTGCTCTTCGGAGCCCACTCACGGCCAGGCACCCTGCTCCCCACCCGCGGCCAGGCGCCCTGCTCCTCGGAGCCCACCCAACGGCCAGGTGCCCTGCTCCTCGGAGCCCGCCCAACGGCCAGGCGCCCTGCTCCTCGGAGCCCGCCCAACGACCAGGCGCCCTGCTCCTTGGAGCCCACCCATGGCCAGGCGCCCTGCTCCCCACCCACGGCCAGGCGCCCTGCTCCTCGGGGTCCACCCGTGGCAGTGGTGCCGACGCTGGCAGGCCGGGGTTCCGCTGCTTCTGGCTGCACCTGAAGTGCCCTTGCGTCCTGCGGCGCCCTGTCCTCTTAGGCAGTCTGGGAGCAGCCGCACCTCTCCCTCCCCCTTGGTCTGACGCACAGACACCCTGCGCTGCTGCCTCCCTCGAGCTTCTGGAACATTCAGGCTCCGTTTCAGGGTGCCCAGCCAACTGCAGGTCGGCCTTCCACAGCCGCTCCTGCCGGCGCCGGCCCAGATGGCCGGTTGGTTATTTCTGGGGGCGAAGGGCCTCAGCGTGGAAGGTCTTGCGGGTTGCCCAGCTCCGTCTCCTTCCGGGGCGGGCTTCCGCTGCCCTCCAGTGTTGCGCGCCTGTGCTCGCCTTCCCTGTGCTGGGTGCTGAGGACGGAGTGTGGAGATGGGTGTTCCCCGCGCTCCTGCGGCGCGTACCGGCGCGGGGGAGGCGGGCACGTGGCGCAGCGTGTCCCAGACACGGAGTCGGGCCTGTCCGGCCGGTGCCATGAGGAGCCCAGAGCCGGCAGCCCCCAGAGGGGAGGCCCAGGCAGGGCACCCGGGGCCTGAGCCGGGGCCCAGGAAGGGCGGGCACTCCTGCTCCCAGCCAGCAGCGCTGCTCGTCCGCCTCGGTCCTCACCCACGCGGGGACGCGCGGGTGCGCGTCGCGGTCAGCTCTGGCTGGCGGCTCCGTCTGCGGGGCCTGGCCTGGGTTCCCGCGCAGGGCTGAGCCTCCGTCCCTGACCTTACAGGAGGGAAGAGGAGGCGCGGCGGCGGCGCGAGGAGGAGGAGCGAGCACGGCTGCAGAAGGAGGAGGAGAGGCGGCGGAGAGAAGAGGAGGAGCGGCTGCGGCGCGAGGAGGAGGAGCGGCGGCGCCTGGAGGAGGAGCGGCTTCGCTTGGAGCAGCAGAAGTAAGCCCGCGGGACAGGCCAGGGGACAGGCCGGGGGACAGGCCGCGGGACAGGCGGGGGACAGGCTGCGGAACAGGCCGGGGGACAGGCCGGGGACAGGCCGCGGGACAGGCCGGGGACAGGCCGGGGACAGGCCGCGGGGCCGCCCTGGCTCTGTGGCGCTGCTTGCTGGCGCCCGAGAGGGGCGGAGCCGTCCAGGTGGGAGGCGGAGCGACCGCGGCTGCCGGCCGTTCCCTCCAGGCGAGGCCGGAGAGGCCCTGTCCACGCTGGCTTGGCTGCGGAGGGGCGGGTGTCGCCGGGGTCTGGTCTCACCCCGAGCCGGGGCTGGACGCGAGCCGGGTGCACGGCACTCGCTCGCTCCCTCCGCGCCGGCGCTCGTCTTCCCCCTCTCCCTGCCGGCGGCGCCTCTGCTTTGGCACACGCGGGGCAGTCCCGGCCCGGCTCCGGGAGTCTCTTTTCATGCATCTGGCAGAGCCGGGCTGCACCGTGGTTCCCGGGAGACGCCAGCGGCCCCGCCACACCTGGTGTCCGACTCGGGTCCTAGTACAGGCCTTGCGAGCCGGAACAACTTCCTACTCGGGACGGGCTGTGCGAGCCCCTGGCCCACGGGCCGGTCTGAGGCGGGAGCGGGAGAGGCAAGGAGGAAGCTGGGCAGCCGGGACCGTGGGCCGGGCTGCGGCTCGGGCCGGCGTGGCTCGTCGCAGTCGAGCCAGAGGACGCAGCGTCCGCGCCTTCTCCTCGTCACTTCCGGGCAGCAGGTCAGGACAGGCCTCAGCTCCAGCCCCTGCCAGTCCAGGGCCTCCCTCCTCTGGACAAGGGTGGCGACCACGCTGGCGTCCCCAGGGCGGGCAGGGGCCTGCTGCGCCGGCCTCGGGCCGTGCTGGGAGTGGTGGAGCGCGCCTTCTAGGAGCGGCTCCGAGGCCACGCTCACGCTGGTCCCGCGACCATCAAGCACGCGGTTCCTCCGTAGAAAGGAGTGGTACAGGTCGAGAGCGGCGTGGCCGAGCCGGTGTGCCAGGTGTTCGCTTCCGTGTGTCCGTCCAGGGCAGGCTGAGTGAAGGGCTGCGGCTCCTCCGACTCTCCTGGCCTCACGTCCAGCTCGGGCCAGCGGGACGGCCTTGGTTTCCCTCCTTGCCGCTTACTGCTTTTCATTATTTGGGGATCACCCGTGGCTCGGTTTCCTCGCCTGTGCCACAGATGACAAACCGCCATCTTGCAGCGCCGGGGTTAGAAAGTCGAGGCTCTGGAGCCCAGCTGCCTGGACGCACCCCCCGGCTGCGGCGTGCACTCGTGGCCTGCTGGGCCGTCCCTGGCCCTCCCGCTCCGTGGCCTGTGAGGACTTAGCAGGCGTCCGCGCTTCAGTCGTGCGCGGCGCACGGTGCGGGCCCTGTGAGTGGAGCCTCCCCTGGGAGGGGGTGCTGCGCTCGGGGTCCCCCTGTTCTAACTTCTCCTTGGAAACCCTGAGTGAAAACCAGAAGCCAAGTTTGAGTTCTCAAGACTTGGTCCTGGGCCTGGACCACCAGCGACTGGTGCACAGTAGGGCCTAGTCGTTCTGAAGAGCTGCAGAATCACAGAAAAAGCATCGAGGTCTCTCCTCTGGGGGGACGGTCCCCTGTAGCCGGGCTGCTCTGTGTTTAACGCTCTCAGGCAGCAGATAATGGCGGCGCTGAACTCGCAGACGGCGGTGCAGTTCCAGCAGTACGCGGCCCAGCAGTACCCCGGGAACTACGAGCAGCAGCAGACGCTCATCCGCCAGCTGCAGGAGCAGCACTACCAGCAGTACATGCAGCAGCTCTACCAGGTCCAGCTGGCACAGCAGCAGGTACGCTGCGACCCGGAGTCCTGCCTGAGGGTTCTCCTTTCATGGAACCCAAGTGCTTTTTTCACAGGTGCAGTAAATGTTGCGTTAGCCTCAAGGTGTGAGGTAGCTTTCAGGTGGCTTTTATGAAGGGCCGACGAGCACTGCACTGGCCATCATGAAAGGAAAGCAGCGGGGTTGAGGCAGCAACGCTGTGGGGTTTGAGCCCTGCAGTGGCGGGTCCTGGACCAGCGGGCCTGGTCCCCCGCGCGGGCCGGCCCCTTCTGCAGGCAGCGCGCTGTCGGCCCCTCCTCCGTGGGGAGCCCCCACCCCACCCCAGGCTGAGGTTGGCTCTTCAGCGCTAGGCTGGGTCCACGGGCCTCGTGGTGGGTGGCAGCTCTCCCGCCAGGCCCGGCAGCCCCGTGCCTTCTCGAGCAGGGCCGGCAGCCCCCCAGCGCCCCAGCTGTCCCGACTGTGCCTCCGACCCTCCATCCTGTCCTGACTCTGCCCCCGTCGTGTGAGATTTCGACACGGTGCCTCCTCCTCTGCTTCTCCCAGTTTTAGGAATGGCTGTAAACCGAGGGCTCTGTCCTGGCTGCCGCGCGGGGCTGGGAGCGGGTTCCCCGAGGGCAGCCCACTGCGCGCGTGTTCTCCCCGTGGGCGGCGCTGACCGCACACTCGCCGCTACATCCCACGGGGAGCAAAGTGCTTCCTTCAGCCTAACCTGGGCGGTGCTGGCTCCATTTTCACTGGAAGGTAGTTCGCGCCTCCCAGAAACGGAGTGCAGAGGTGCTGACGCCGGAGCGCTCAGCATTTCTCCTTAGATGAAGCAATCTCTGTCGTTTTTGCCACACCCTTCGAATTCCACGTGACCCAATACATGTCCTTTCCTAACACATTTTTCCCTGAGTCCGAGGCATGGTGAGAGGGTGAAAAGCTCTGCAGGTTTTGGTTAATCCATGAGAAGACGAAAGGAATGAACCAGTTTTCGCTCGACGTGGGCATGGCATTTTTTGGCGTCTTTCTGCTGTCCATGGTGTGTGGCTTGGAGGAGCTCTTGCTCTCCCCTCTCGCTCTCCCCTCTGCCTGCCTAGTCAGTGGTCAGGATGAGAATCTGAAAGGGGGTAACTGAGAAGAAAGTCATCAGCATGGTTCTTGGCAGTCAGCACCAGGCCAGGCCTGCTGGGACCTTGTGCCTCCACAGCGAACGCCCGCACTGGGAGGCAGACCCCCTGGGCGCAGCGGCTCAGCCTCATTCTGCTTCGGGGTCTCTAAGTGATCAGACGCCGCAGCTTAGAGGTAGCAGCTGATTGGCTGCTCTGGGGCGAGCGATGCCAGGGGCTGGGCAGGCAACACAGAGCTCTCAGCAGCCTTTAGTTAAATACCCAGCACAGCAAGAAAATGCGAGTACTTGTTCATCTGGGCATGCAGTTACATGCGTGTTTGTGCATTGTTCCATTGGTTCTCTGCATTTGGAAAACTTCCCACAGTGTAGGAGAGAGAGTATGGAAAGAAGTGCTGCCCATGGCTGCGTGGTACAGACGCCGGTCGAGGGCAGCGAGAGCCCGAGGCGTTGCTTGTGCCGTAGTGTCAGGAACCGCTTCCCAGAGAGGGCCGTTTGAACGTGGCAGGACTGTTCCCCTTGCTCGCCCGTCACGCAGCGAACGTCGCGAGGGCCAGGCCTGTTTTGCTTGTGTGTGCTCTTGGAAGACAGTTTTTTCAGTTGTTCTTCTGTTTTGTTTTTAGGAGGTACTGGGGGTTGAACGTGGGACTTGTGCATGGGAAGCAGGCGCTCAGCATCTGAGCGCCACCTGTTTCCTGAGGAGGTTTTTTAAGTGTTGTTATTAGTGACAGAGAGGTGTTCTTGCAGTTCCTTTCAGTAAATGGTTTGTCCACGATTCCTTCATTGAAACATGCAGGTGTGTGTAGAAAAAGTGGAAAAAATGGACTGACGCCAGTGGGCGTGTCCTCCGTGGACGGAGTGATGGGCGCTTTCTCTGTATTTTCTGTTTTTTCCTACTATAATGAACATATGCTCTCTCGTGACTTTGTGTTTTAGTTTAAAAAGTTACTTAAATGCCCATCAACAGGAGAATGGAATACTAAAATTTATGTTTTCACGGTAAAATATCCTATAGCAGTGCAGATGAGTCAACTAAAATCTCACAGCCTTATATATGAACATTAAAGTAACGTGCCTGAAGGAAGCCAAACATAGAAGGAACCACTGGGCGACTCCATTTACATAAACTTAAAAACAGGCGCCTCTTACCTGTCCTGCTAGAAGTCAGGGTCATGCTGTCCTTGGCAGTGGCTCTGCAGCGGGACACGGAGGATTCTCGGGTGCTGGTAATTTCGTGACTTGAGTATTGGTTACACGGATGTGTCTGAGGTGTGAAAATTCAAATTGTACAGTTATGATTTGTGCACTTTTCCGTATGTTTGTTAAAATTTAGAAGAAAATCTGGGGGAGCAGATGTAGTTCAGTGGTTTGAGCGGCTTCTTCAGTGAGAGACACGGCAGAGCAGGAAGCTGAGGTGGCGCAGGTGACTGAGCGCCTCCCTGCCACGTAGGACGTCCCGGGTTCGGTTCCTGGTGCCTCCTAAAGAGGAGATGAGCAGATACAGAGAGAGCAGCGAATGGACACAGAGAGCAGACAGTGCGAGCAAACAGCAGGGGGTAGAGAAATCTTAAAAAGAAAAATTCGATTCAAAATTCCCCCAGACGTTACTTAGCTAATAAGTAGGTATACCCAGTAGTAGTAATATCTGTCCATTTTTATTCAAGCAGAAAATGTCCCAAAATACTTGTCCTTTGGGCACAAAATGTATTTATCCCCAATTTTGACTCAGGACATTTTGTTTTCTTGTTTTTGAATACAGACATTTTTTATCATAATCATGTACACAGTGATGAATTTTCATTGAGAAAGTGTTTTGAACTCAAACTCCATGTTATAAGCATGTATAAATCTAGGTCCATAGTTTTTACAACACGACGAACAGTTTTCAGTTTAACTGGGGTCAGCACTTCTCCGTGTGGGGAATGCAATCCCAGCACCACCTGAAAAACAGCTGTGTAAAATTTACAGTGAAGATTTAACTTAGTGTTATTTTTATCATATTAGAATAATTTTCCATATTTGATTTATTAGTTAATTTGGGGGGTCCATATCCAATTTATCAATTTGTTTCTGCCTTTGTAAATTTTCTTCTAGGGTCATTTATTTCTACCAAGTATAGTTTTTCTGACTCAAATTTTATGTATCTAGGATATCAAAAATATTTCATTATTCCATCAGTTTTATTAACGTTATTGTGCTTAGTTTTTTGCCCTTAATAGTTTTATTTAGAATTAGTTCTATCTAATTTTCCCCTGGTTAGTTTTTCTAGTGATCCTCAGCCACAGCCTTTTGCCCATGTTTCTCTTCTTCGTTTTTAACTATGAGTTTGCTATGGTGCTGATAATCTGTATCCCTAAAATTCATTTACAGGTAGGATAAAAACGTATACAATCTTCTTTAGTAGTTTCTTGGTGTAGTGCACAGGGTGGGCGGGGGGTCAGCATGCGCTCCTGTTCACTTGCCCACCTGTTGGCTTCTTGGTCACTGTATTGTCACTTTTTCTCAAATTGTAGGCAGCATTACAGAAGCAACAGGAAGTAGCAGTACCTGGGGCATCTTTGTCCGCATCATCAAAAGTGAGCGCTGCTGCACCAAGTGACGTGCTGTCAGTTAATGGACAGGCCAAAAGCCACACTGACAGCCCTGAGAAAGAACTGGAGCCCGAAGTTGCAGGGGAGGCTCTGGAGAACGGACCAAAAGGTAGGGGTTGGCTCTTGTCTTCCTCTCTCAGGTACAAAGATGCAGAGTCTTCGCAAAGCAAAACGCCAGGAAGTTAAGTCAGCTGGCCTTCGGGAGCAGGTGCATCTTTGTGAGAGTTAAACAGGTTTTCACTCTGTTTTGTTTTGTTTTTGTTTTTCACTCTTTTTTTTATTTTTATTTTTCAGGAGGTACTGGGGATTGAACCCAGGACCTCGTCCATGGGAAGCGGGCGCTCAGCCGCTGAGCACACGCACCCCCTTTTCACTTTCATGACCCTTAGAGCAGTGTGGAGGTCAGATGTCTTTTGGACACTTTTGTATCATCCCATATATTGGTTATGTAGCTTTGTTTGATTTACACCCAAACTTAGCAGTGTAAATAACGACGTTTATTATTTCACACCCTCTCTGGGTCAGGAACCCAGGAGCAGCTCAGCTGGGTGGTCCTGGGTCAGCGGCTCCGGGAGCCTGCCTGGGCCCCAAGGCTGGTGCCTGACAGCTGGGCCGGCGCCCGCGCCCCAGGCAGCCTCTGGGCGGCTGCAGGTCCTCCCAGCAGGGTCACTGGGGCCCTGAGCACAGGTCGAAAGGGAGCACGTGGGAGCTGCTGTGTCCTTTACGCCCTGGCCTTGGGGGGAGGAGGGGAGGGCACATACTCAGTGGTAAGGGCCATTTGGGGCGTCTGGAAAACTGCTGTGTATTACAATATACATTTTGAAACGTAAAAACCGTACCTAGAAGGTAGCTTAGTGTTTGCAGAGCTCTGTTCGTGTGTCCTGGTAACTCACTCATGCACTCAGCTAGTGCTTGAAGGCTTTAGGGCTAGGGATGTAGTGGTGAGGCCAGATAACATCATGAAGTGCAGGCTGTAGCTGTGGTAAGCACTGCCACAGAGAAGTACCTTGTACTTTGAGACTTGACCTGGTCATGGAGATGTACCGCGGCCTTCCTGAGGAAGGCATGTTTGAGCTGAGACCTAAAGCGAGAAGAGTTGAAGTGTGAGGAGGAAAAGAGGAGTGGGAGAGTGGGAGTGTGGTTCATAAGGAATTTGGTTTCAGGGATCTTTCGTCCTTTTAAACAAGTAACAAAACATTCAGAAAAGACCTTGAGAGTCCTTGGTCACCTTTGTCTCCTTTTTCTTCTCGAGCTCCACCAGTATTTTCAAATGCGCTCATCTTCAGTCGGTGGCTCTGTGCTGCATCTGGAAAGCCTGCTGAGCATTCCAGTGCCTGTGACACTGCCCATGACGAGGCCTCGTGCGCAAGGGTTCAGGACCCCCCGAGTTTCCCCTGGAACAACCCTGAGCTAAAGTCAAAGCCCAGCTTTCTTACGGAGTAACTGATTTCTTGGGCATGTCTCTTGTTGATAGAATGTCTCCCGAGCTCCAGTTAGAGTTTGTCCTTAAGTTCCCATAAGTAAGTAGAGAGTTAACCAGAATTACTTCCAAGATTGTGCCTTGCATTTGTTACTTAAACTGGCTGGATGACCTCTGAACGCCTCTGATGTTAAATGTGGCAATTTAGGGGAGGCGCTGTGGTCCCCTGAGCCCTTCGTCTAAACGAGGGTAGCCCTGAACCAGACCCTCTTGCCCGGGGCCGGAGCGCGCGTCCTGCCGGGGGCCGGAGGCTAGCCAGTCGGCTCCTGGAGCCCTGGAACCCTGTTGCCTTTAGAATCTCTTCCAGTCATAGCAGCTCCATCGATGTGGACTCGGCCCCAGATCAAAGACTTCAAAGAGAAGATCCGGCAGGACGCGGACTCCGTGATCACGGTGGGCCGAGGAGAAGTGGTCACTGTTCGAGTACCCACCCATGAGGAAGGGTCGTACCTCTTCTGGGAGTTTGCTACCGACAACTACGACATTGGGTTTGGGGTGTATTTTGAATGGACAGACTCTCCCAGCACGGCCGTCAGCGTCCACGTCAGCGAGTCCAGCGACGATGACGAGGAGGACGAAGGTAAGATAGCCGCTCCCGGCTGGGTGGTGTGGGCAGGAGTGGTGTAGCGGGCAGGCGCCGGCCGGCCGTGCGTTCCCATTAATACTTCACGGTAGGGAAAAACCGGTGGTGGGGATTCAGGCCAGAAGGCCGTGCGGGACGGGGCTGAGCGGGCCTCTTCCGAGTGCCAGGGCGGCCTTCCTTGTCGTCTTACTGCTCTCCGAACACTGTTCTACTTCCAGCTTCTGTTGAAAAGCCAAATATGCAAGATCATTTTGAAAACTTTTTAAGGAGAAAATAAATTCTGTCACCTGGATAAAATTTTTTATTTTTGATATTAGTTTTTGTACATATTGTAAGAATTTTTTTAAGTGCTGGGGCTGGGGACTGAACCACATGGCTTCCCTGTGTTGGTTTTTTCATTTGTTTGCTTGTTGTTTTTGTTTTGTTTTGTGTTTAGGAGGCATGGGACCTGAACCCGGGACCTCCCATGTGGGAAGCAGGTGCTCAACTGCCTGAGCCACTTATGGTCCCTCTAAGATTTTAAAAATGTAAATACAGAAGAAACTCACCAGAATATTTTACGTTTAAATGTGGCTCAAGCTGTTGAGCGCCTGCTTCCCACATGGGAGGACCTGGGTTAGGTTTCCGGTGCCTCCTAGAAACAAAATAAAATGAACCAACCAGCAAGCAAGAGAAACGAGAAACCACCTCAGGGAAGCTGATGTGGCTCAGTGGTGGGTGCCAGCTTCCCACATACAAGGTCCAGGGTTCAATCTCTGGCCGCAGTACCTCAAAAAATTTTAATTAGTTAATTTTTTTAATTTTAGTTTTTTCAGTTCTTCCCTCTGGAAGTTTCCTATTTTACTAGAGTGTGTGTGTTAATTTCCTCGCGTTGCAACAGATACCATGCAGTGGGTTGGGTTAACAGCGGGAGTGTATTGGCTCATAGTTTTGCAACTAGAAGACCAAAATCAAGGTGCTACCACCGTGATGTTTTCTGCCAGAAGACTGGCGTTCAGGGCTGCTGGCCCTCGGCCCGCGGGCTCTGCCATGCCGTGTGGCCTCCCCGGCTTCTCCGGCCTCCTCACTTCCAGCTCCTTCTGTGGTTGCCTCTCGGGTCTGAGGTTGGCTCTGCTCGTGAAACACTCCATCCTGACTGAGGTGGGCGGCACCTGCTGAAGTCGCCTCAGCAGCGGTTCACACCGCGGGGAAGGCTTCACGGAGAACCTGCTTTCCTGAGGCACAGACCTCCAGGCACCACAGTGTGGATGGTTTTATTTTCTTTAACTAGGCAGTTTGGTGGTTCTCAAGGACGGTCTAAACTGTCTTGGCTTAGGAAGTGGTTATAACGTGTGGTTTAATTATGCGGTTGGTTTCTTAATTTTGGTGTCCAGAAGAGTCAGCACTTGAGGCTGTTCTCTGCCCCTAGGAAGCTCTTAAGTTATTTATTGACTGAGAGTCATGTGGAAGGAGGGCCCTGAAAACGGAAGAAATGCCATCCCAGGTCTTGGGACTAACCTTCTGGATGACGTGTAGACACTGCTTGTTCCCAGAGGGTTGGTGGCACTGATGTTGCACAGGTCACATCAGCATAGGAGAGTGCAGGCAACCTAAAAGCTAACGCCGCTTCAGAGCGCTCGGACAGACGGCCGCAGTGCCACCCCACACTCCTGGACCCTGCTGCCATACTGAAAACACACAGCAGGTGGCCGTAAGCATTTCTTGACGTTAAGTTTTAGTATGTAAGTTCACATTTTATTTTTTATTGTTTTTCATATTTTATTTGACATAGTCACGTTTTTAGCTCTAAAGAGTTTTTATTCTGCCCAACTAGGTTCGTGGACCATCACTGTGTCCCAGAAATTCCAGTACATCTTACATGACTCTCCCCGGAAGCTGATCAGAAATCCTCTTACATACGGTCCAGATGCGAATGGGGATGTGGAACCACGTCCATGGACCACTGTCGTTTAGGAGCTGTGCTGTCTTATGTGACATTTGATTTTCAGCCATTTTTATTCCTGAATGCACTTGGAAGTCTTTGAATGCTACTAGCTGAACTAGAAAGAAAAGATATGAGTGAAAACAGAGAGAAAGAGCCCTGTCCTGGGCTTTCTGAAAATGTCAAGGAAGGGAATATTTTTGTGTGTGTAAATTATTCTGCTTAAGAGTTTTGGATGCTGTGGAAGGACTGTGTGTTCAGAGGTGGGTTGAGGTGATGCACTTCTCCCAGGTTGCCTGCTGGAGAGCTGCTAAAAGCAGGACTTCGCAGCCTGAACTCCATCTTGCTGCAGTTCTCGGGCTACTGATGTTGGGAAGGGCAGTGGTGAAAATGGCTGGAGTCCATTGTGTGTCTACAGGAGAGAACCTTGGTAATCCTTGGCCTTCGCTCTAAGAGGTGTCCTTAACATGGAAAGTGGTATTGTCCACTTCCTGTACCGTTCCTCGTCATAAGGGATCCGTTAGAACCTCCGCATCGGCAGGGGGACAGGGAGGCTTCCTGCTCGGGAGAGTCGCAAGCTGCGTGAGCGTGGCGCGCTGCTCCATCTGTGGCTGCTGTGCTGCCACGTCTTGTCCACACTGTGTACTTGATGGGGCATCCTTTTGACTTGTAAGATGGAAGAAGAGTCTGGGGTTTTTAGTTTCATTGGCTTTGCTTTTTCTCCTGTAGATCTTAAAGGTACCTGAGGAGTTTGTTTTCTCTGAGGAAATATGGATGGTTACCTCTCCTATTTTAATTGTCTACTTTATTGTTTCCAAGTCTGAAATCTTGGCTTAACTTAATGAAATGTGCGTTGTACATCTTTTTTTTTTTTAAAGATTTATTTATTTCTCTCTCCCCTCACACACCCCTCCCCCCCCGTTCTCTATTTGCTGAGTCTTCTTCTTTGTCCACTTCTGTTGTTGTCAGCGGCATGGGAATCTGTGTTTCTTTTTGTTGCATCATCTTGCTGCGTCAGTTCTCCGTGTGGGCGGCACCATTCTTGGCAGGCTGCACTTTCTTTCACGCTGGGCGGCTCTCCTTACAGGGCGCACTCCTTGCGTGTGGGGCTCCCCTACGCGGGGGACACCCCTGCATGGCAGGGCACTCCTTGCGCGCATCAGCACTGTGCATGGGCCAGATCCACGCGGGTAAGGAGGCCCGGGGTTTGAACGGCGGACCTCCCATGTGGTAGGCGGACGGCCTAACCACTGCTTCCCATGTACATCTACCTTGATAACCTTTAGTTTTGCAGATTTTGAAAAGAATTTGGGCCTTGAATTAAGGCTCCCGTCTATTTAGTTGATGTCCTTTAGACAGTAGTGTACTGTTAGAACGTCTTTGGTGTTGTCATTTGTATATGAATGATATTTGAGATACTGTGGTAAAGCAAATCTCATTTGGGTCTAGTTTTATGAGAGTGTCATCTGCTTTTTAATTGTGAAAATCTCATAAAATCTTTTTCCACATAACATAAAATTAGCCATTTTAGAGTGCACAATTCAGCGATGTTTAGTACATTCACAGTATTTGCAGACAACACCACCTCTGTCTAGCTCGTACATTTCGCCCCCCTGAAATGTCGGAACCCCACACCCGCTGAGCAGTCACGCTCCACTACCCTGCACCAGCCGCGGCACCAACAGTCTCTGTCTCTGCACTTGCCTGTTCTGGACATTTGATATAAACGGAAGCATCTGATCTGTGGCCTTTTGTATTAGGTTGGTGCGAAAGGAACTGCAGTTTGGACTGTGAATTTTAAATTATCATAACCAGGTGCAGACACATCTTAATTAACCAAAATATGAACCATTACAATCAACACATTTTTGCCAACAAGAATTAAGTTTATTCCTGTAGGGTAAAAATCTGTGCTTCGGGATTCAACAGACTCCTGGAAAACATTTTCTACATCCTGCTGGTTGTGGAAGCGTGTTCCCTGCGAAAAGTTGTCGAGATGCTTGAAGGAAGTGGTAGTCAGTAGTGAGAGGTCAGGTGAATATGGCAGGTGAGGCAAAACTTTGTAGCCCAATTCGTTCAACTTTTGAGGCATTAGTTGTGTGACGTGCGGTTGGACGTTGTTGTGGAGAAGAATTGGGCCCTTTCTGTTGACCAGTGCAGGCTGCTGGTGTTGCAGGTTTCGGTGCATCTTATCGATTTGCTGAGCATACTTCTTAGAAGTAATGCTTTTGCCAGGATTCAGAAAGCTGTAGTCGATCATCAGACTGGCAGCGGACCACCAAACAGTGACCATGGCCTTTTTTTTTCCTCTCCCCACCCCCCCCCCCCCGCCCCAGTTGTCTGTTCTCTTTGTCATGCTCTCGGTAATTTAAAACAGGACAGGAGCCTAAGGACACGTGACAACCAACTGTATTGTGGCGTCTTGCGTGGGACCCTCGAACAAGAGGGTCCATTTGCTGTGTGTTCTTTTTGTCCGTTTCTGTTGTTGTCAGCGGCACGGGAATCTGTGTCTCTCTTGTTGTTGTCATCTTGCTGAGTCAGCTCTCCGTGTGTGCGGCACCATGCCTGGGCAGGCTGCACTTTTTTTCGCACTGGGCGGCTCTCCTTATGGGGTGCACTCTTTGCTCGTGGGGCTCCCCTATGCGGGGACACCCCTGCCTGGCACGGCACTCCTTGAGTGCATCAGCACTGCGTGTGGGCCAGCTCCACACGGGTCGAACCCCGGGCCTCCCATGTGGTAGACGGACGCCTTAACCACTGGGCCAAGTCCACTTCCCAACCATGACCTTTTTCTGGTACAACTTTGGTTTTGGGAAGTGCTTTGGAGCTTCTTCTTGGTCCAGTGTACTGAGCTGGTTGTTGCCAGTTGTATAAAATCCACTTTTTGTCACACGTCACAATCTGATTGAGAAATGGTTCGTAGTTGCGTAGAATGAAGACACTTCAAAATGACGACCTTTTTAATTTTTGTTCAGCTCATGAGGCACCACCTTACTGAGCTTTTCACCTTTCCAATTTGCTTCAAATGCCAAGTGATCACAGAACGGCCGATGTTGAGTTCTTCAGCAATTTCTTTTCTGGTAGTAAGAGGATCAGCTTCGATGCTGGCTCTCAGTCTGTCATTGTCAACTTTCAGTGGCCGGCTCATCTTCAAGGCTCTCATCTCTTTTGCAAAACTTCTTGAACCACCACTGCACTGTGCGATCGTTAGCAGTTCCTGGGGCAAATGCGTTGTTGATGTTGCGAGTTGTCTCCGCTGCTTTATGACCCATTTTGAATGCAAATAAGAAAATCACTCAGATTTGCTTTTTGTCTAACATCATTTCCATAGCCTAAAACAAATAAAAAATAAACAGCAATAAGTCTTTAGCAAAACAACATAAGAAATGCACGTTAAAGTGATGTATAACATAACCACGTTTAAGCATGTGCCAATATCAAATGGCAAATGTCAGTGCAAAGCCGCAATTAGTTTTGCACCAGCTGAATAGTCTGACTTCTTTCATGTGTACTGTGGTATGTTTGTCATAACTACTGAACCAATAGTTTCTGTCATTCTTGTTCGAGGGTCCCACCCAAGACACCACAGTACAGTTGGTTGTCACGTGTCCTTAGGCTTCTGTCCTGTTTTAAATTACCAAGAGCATTGCCCCGTTAATTTGTGCTCCCAAAGTCCACACTGCCGTGTTATGAACCTGAAAGTCCTCCATGGTCTGTGCTGTTTATATTTAGTATGTTAAACTGAGACTTTTAAGCTGGTTGATAATTTTCTGTTTCTAGAAGTACAGAAACTACTGTGATAGACCTATATAATCAGAACTCATTTTTTACCACTTGGATCATCTCTGGGTTACACAAACTTAGTGAAAATAATTGAGTTTTCGGGTTGCCTCTAAACGCTTACTTATCTGTTGTGGATTCCTTGTTTTACTCTTTATGTTCTATAGAAAGCAAGTCTTCAAACGCTCCCTTCTCCGCCTTCCTGAAATGGGGAGGATTCCCATACTGTCGGGAAGGGGAGGTGTCTGAGCAGCATGTTCCTTGGTTCTGGTCCTGCGGGAGGAATTAGGAGCTGAGTGATGTGGACTAGGAGCGGGGTCAGAGCAGAGCGGCGTGCCGACCCCACCACCAGGTGCTCCCTGGACGCCACAGGCCAGAGCAGTGCTTGTAGAGCAGGTGCTCAGACACACGAACGAATGAGCAAACAGGAAAACCTACGTTTGCGTGCACTGAAGTTGTAAAATAGATCAAGAGAATTCTTAATAGCGATTTCTCAAAAGGCAGAATGTAATTGCCTCATGCAGATGTGGTCTTCCTGAACCTGTGGATTGACTCATCTCTTGTTCTGCCTTGCAGAAAACATCAGCAGTGAAGAGAAAGCCAAAAAACAAGCCAGCAAGCCCCTGCTGGATGAGATCGTGCCTGTGTACCGACGGGACTGCCACGAGGAAGTGTACGCGGGCAGCCACCAGTACCCGGGGCGAGGGGTCTACCTCCTCAAGTTTGACAACTCCTACTCTTTGTGGAGATCCAAGTCAGTCTACTACAGAGTCTACTACACAAGATAAAGACGTGGCGGGGCCTGCGGGGGTCGGGCAGAAGATGGCATTTAATTGGGAAACTTTTTTGACATTTGTGGAGCACTGGAGTCAGTGTTGCCCTTACTGATTTTATCTGATGGTTTGTGAACTCTTGTTGGAAATGAGGTGTTCTGAGTCCTTCCTGTTACTGCCGTGGGGCTGAAAGAATGCCTGACTCACCTGGTCCTTCAGTGCTGCCCACCAGGGTCGCTGGTGGATGCTCAAGTTATATTCGTTACATATTAAATCTCTGAAGTCTCCAAACTAAAACATCCCAACGCCGACTCCACTCAGCTGGTGGTTGGTGCGCTGCTGCCCGCTCCTCGCGTCCTGAGGCCGAGGCCGCGCTGCCCTCTCAGCCGACATCCGTAGTTAGAGGCTCGATCAGATGCAGCTGGCTATGACGGACACTGTTTCTAAAACCTAAAACTCAAGACCTCACTCATCTAAGAGACAAATAAATCGTCTCAATTTGATCTTGCTCTGAATGACCCAGAATGTTTTTTCCTTTTGGTGTAGTTGTGTTTCATTCCAAATTCTATTACAGAGAATTGTTTTCTGAGATAATCTTAAACTAGACTATTCAAACCCGATTGAGAATTGAAGTGTCACGATACATGGAACACCTCAGACACGCTTCCCAGCAAGCCTCCACAATTGCAGTCCGTTTCATGTTTTCCAGATTACCAGTAGCAAAGAAAAATTTTTCTTGATTTCACTTTATAGATCACCTCAAACTGAAACTCTTTTTTGCATAACCAGTAAAGACTTTATAAACTCAAACTGGCACCTACTGAATTTAAATATTTAAAATCACTTAAGTAAAATATAGTGATGGAGAATAACATTGCACTACTGTGGAAATCACTGCCAGAGACAGTCCATTCTCTTTTTAAGTAGTTACCACTCAGGCACAAACCCTCCATGATGCCAGTAGGAACTTAGTTATTAGACAAGATTGGCAATGCACATGCATGTGCTTAAAGTTAAAAATAGCTTTAATCTGTATTATGTCTGTTGATGGGAAGAGGTGCATCGTTTTCCTCACTGAAAACAAGTATGGATTAATTGCCTCAAATTTGTAGACGTGACTAGAGATTCCTGTTTTCAGAGGGGAGTGTGGTATAGATAGAAAATGACGAAGATGGCAATATGCACTTAACGTTATTATATGTTGTTACTGAAATACTTCGGTTTTTAAATTTCACATCATAGGTCACTTCTTTAGAAGGGTTTCCACTCGTGAGCTGCAGTGTGCACAGTTCACCACGTGATGGGCTGGGAGCTGCTTGTGTGCTGCGTTTCTTTTTCAATACCTGCTTTTGTACACGCCCAGCTCTGTTCTCTCTTGGTTGTTCAGAAACTGGATTATTTTATCATTTGTGTTTTTAATTTTGGCTCGGTGGTCCCAGGTGGTTGGCGTCACTGCTGTCACACCCCGGGCGTCTGCCGGCTCCCGCGGACGTGGGGTGTAAGAACCGTGGGGCCAGGCACCTCCCGGCTCTTTGTTTTAAATGAGAAAACACTGTATTTAAAATGTAAAATAAACTTTTCAAAAGCAGGCATTAATATATATTTCTTCCAGGCTTTGATGAGTTGTCTTCTAAACACATCCCTGCTCCTGGGAGCAGGGTGGTACTTGACATAGCAGCGGTTCCTGTCATGCTGTTGTGTCACAACGTTTTTGGTTTAAACTACTGCCCTTGGCTGTTGATTAGTATAGCACAAGTGCAATTCAAAGAAGATCTTCAAGTAATATATTTAATCAATTAAAATGTTTATCTGGAATTTGTGGACGTTTCTTTAATACAGTAGTTCTGTGACAATTAGTACTGTTATTTCATCATTTGGTCAGGACAAGGGGAAAAGCTGTCAGTGACCTTTTGTGTTTTAAAAAGGCCTAGTTAGGGGAGGAGATGTGTCTGAAGCAGTTGAGTGCCTGCTTCTTACAGAAGTACAACGATCCGAAAAACCAGGTCAGGGGCACCGATGGGGCTCGGTGGTTGAGCACCAGCTTCCCACACACGAGGTCCTGGGTTCAGTCCAGAGCCCCCGATATGTAAGAAAAAGAGCAAAAAAAAACACAAATTATTTCATTTGTCACTAATTTAGTTTCTGCTGTGGATTACCATAATTATTAAAATAGGTTTAAAATGTTTCAGCCTTCTTACTTTAAGAAAAAAGCATGATGTCTTATTGATAACATAAAAGTGAGGATGATCCCAACTATTAGGGAAAAATATGTCTTCATAAGGAATTCGAAGGGTGTGGCAAAAACGACAGAGATTGCTTCATCTAAGGAGAAATGCTGAGCGCTCCGGCGTCAGCACCTCTGCACTCCGTTTCTGGGAGGCGCGAACTACCTTCCAGTGAAAATGGAGCCAGCACCGCCCAGGTTAGGCTGAAGGAAGCACTTTGCTCCCCGTGGGATGTAGCGGCGAGTGTGCGGTCAGCGCCGCCCACGGGGAGAACACGCGCGCAGTGGGCTGCCCTCGGGGAACCCGCTCCCAGCCCCGCGCGGCAGCCAGGACAGAGCCCTCGGTTTACAGCCATTCCTAAAACTGGGAGAAGCAGAGGAGGAGGCACCGTGTCGAAATCTCACACGACGGGGGCAGAGTCAGGACAGGATGGAGGGTCGGAGGCACAGTCGGGACAGCTGGGGCGCTGGGGGGCTGCCGGCCCTGCTCGAGAAGGCACGGGGCTGCCGGGCCTGGCGGGAGAGCTGCCACCCACCACGAGGCCCGTGGACCCAGCCTAGCGCTGAAGAGCCAACCTCAGCCTGGGGTGGGGTGGGGGCTCCCCACGGAGGAGGGGCCGACAGCGCGCTGCCTGCAGAAGGGGCCGGCCCGCGCGGGGGACCAGGCCCGCTGGTCCAGGACCCGCCACTGCAGGGCTCAAACCCCACAGCGTTGCTGCCTCAACCCCGCTGCTTTCCTTTCATGATGGCCAGTGCAGTGCTCGTCGGCCCTTCATAAAAGCCACCTGAAAGCTACCTCACACCTTGAGGCTAACGCAACATTTACTGCACCTGTGAAAAAAGCACTTGGGTTCCATGAAAGGAGAACCCTCAGGCAGGACTCCGGGTCGCAGCGTACCTGCTGCTGTGCCAGCTGGACCTGGTAGAGCTGCTGCATGTACTGCTGGTAGTGCTGCTCCTGCAGCTGGCGGATGAGCGTCTGCTGCTGCTCGTAGTTCCCGGGGTACTGCTGGGCCGCGTACTGCTGGAACTGCACCGCCGTCTGCGAGTTCAGCGCCGCCATTATCTGCTGCCTGAGAGCGTTAAACACAGAGCAGCCCGGCTACAGGGGACCGTCCCCCCAGAGGAGAGACCTCGATGCTTTTTCTGTGATTCTGCAGCTCTTCAGAACGACTAGGCCCTACTGTGCACCAGTCGCTGGTGGTCCAGGCCCAGGACCAAGTCTTGAGAACTCAAACTTGGCTTCTGGTTTTCACTCAGGGTTTCCAAGGAGAAGTTAGAACAGGGGGACCCCGAGCGCAGCACCCCCTCCCAGGGGAGGCTCCACTCACAGGGCCCGCACCGTGCGCCGCGCACGACTGAAGCGCGGACGCCTGCTAAGTCCTCACAGGCCACGGAGCGGGAGGGCCAGGGACGGCCCAGCAGGCCACGAGTGCACGCCGCAGCCGGGGGGTGCGTCCAGGCAGCTGGGCTCCAGAGCCTCGACTTTCTAACCCCGGCGCTGCAAGATGGCGGTTTGTCATCTGTGGCACAGGCGAGGAAACCGAGCCACGGGTGATCCCCAAATAATGAAAAGCAGTAAGCGGCAAGGAGGGAAACCAAGGCCGTCCCGCTGGCCCGAGCTGGACGTGAGGCCAGGAGAGTCGGAGGAGCCGCAGCCCTTCACTCAGCCTGCCCTGGACGGACACACGGAAGCGAACACCTGGCACACCGGCTCGGCCACGCCGCTCTCGACCTGTACCACTCCTTTCTACGGAGGAACCGCGTGCTTGATGGTCGCGGGACCAGCGTGAGCGTGGCCTCGGAGCCGCTCCTAGAAGGCGCGCTCCACCACTCCCAGCACGGCCCGAGGCCGGCGCAGCAGGCCCCTGCCCGCCCTGGGGACGCCAGCGTGGTCGCCACCCTTGTCCAGAGGAGGGAGGCCCTGGACTGGCAGGGGCTGGAGCTGAGGCCTGTCCTGACCTGCTGCCCGGAAGTGACGAGGAGAAGGCGCGGACGCTGCGTCCTCTGGCTCGACTGCGACGAGCCACGCCGGCCCGAGCCGCAGCCCGGCCCACGGTCCCGGCTGCCCAGCTTCCTCCTTGCCTCTCCCGCTCCCGCCTCAGACCGGCCCGTGGGCCAGGGGCTCGCACAGCCCGTCCCGAGTAGGAAGTTGTTCCGGCTCGCAAGGCCTGTACTAGGACCCGAGTCGGACACCAGGTGTGGCGGGGCCGCTGGCGTCTCCCGGGAACCACGGTGCAGCCCGGCTCTGCCAGATGCATGAAAAGAGACTCCCGGAGCCGGGCCGGGACTGCCCCGCGTGTGCCAAAGCAGAGGCGCCGCCGGCAGGGAGAGGGGGAAGACGAGCGCCGGCGCGGAGGGAGCGAGCGAGTGCCGTGCACCCGGCTCGCGTCCAGCCCCGGCTCGGGGTGAGACCAGACCCCGGCGACACCCGCCCCTCCGCAGCCAAGCCAGCGTGGACAGGGCCTCTCCGGCCTCGCCTGGAGGGAACGGCCGGCAGCCGCGGTCGCTCCGCCTCCCACCTGGACGGCTCCGCCCCTCTCGGGCGCCAGCAAGCAGCGCCACAGAGCCAGGGCGGCCCCGCGGCCTGTCCCCGGCCTGTCCCCGGCCTGTCCCGCGGCCTGTCCCCGGCCTGTCCCCCGGCCTGTTCCGCAGCCTGTCCCCCGCCTGTCCCGCGGCCTGTCCCCCGGCCTGTCCCCTGGCCTGTCCCGCGGGCTTACTTCTGCTGCTCCAAGCGAAGCCGCTCCTCCTCCAGGCGCCGCCGCTCCTCCTCCTCGCGCCGCAGCCGCTCCTCCTCTTCTCTCCGCCGCCTCTCCTCCTCCTTCTGCAGCCGTGCTCGCTCCTCCTCCTCGCGCCGCCGCCGCGCCTCCTCTTCCCTCCTGTAAGGTCAGGGACGGAGGCTCAGCCCTGCGCGGGAACCCAGGCCAGGCCCCGCAGACGGAGCCGCCAGCCAGAGCTGACCGCGACGCGCACCCGCGCGTCCCCGCGTGGGTGAGGACCGAGGCGGACGAGCAGCGCTGCTGGCTGGGAGCAGGAGTGCCCGCCCTTCCTGGGCCCCGGCTCAGGCCCCGGGTGCCCTGCCTGGGCCTCCCCTCTGGGGGCTGCCGGCTCTGGGCTCCTCATGGCACCGGCCGGACAGGCCCGACTCCGTGTCTGGGACACGCTGCGCCACGTGCCCGCCTCCCCCGCGCCGGTACGCGCCGCAGGAGCGCGGGGAACACCCATCTCCACACTCCGTCCTCAGCACCCAGCACAGGGAAGGCGAGCACAGGCGCGCAACACTGGAGGGCAGCGGAAGCCCGCCCCGGAAGGAGACGGAGCTGGGCAACCCGCAAGACCTTCCACGCTGAGGCCCTTCGCCCCCAGAAATAACCAACCGGCCATCTGGGCCGGCGCCGGCAGGAGCGGCTGTGGAAGGCCGACCTGCAGTTGGCTGGGCACCCTGAAACGGAGCCTGAATGTTCCAGAAGCTCGAGGGAGGCAGCAGCGCAGGGTGTCTGTGCGTCAGACCAAGGGGGAGGGAGAGGTGCGGCTGCTCCCAGACTGCCTAAGAGGACAGGGCGCCGCAGGACGCAAGGGCACTTCAGGTGCAGCCAGAAGCAGCGGAACCCCGGCCTGCCAGCGTCGGCACCACTGCCACGGGTGGACCCCGAGGAGCAGGGCGCCTGGCCGTGGGTGGGGAGCAGGGCGCCTGGCCATGGGTGGGCTCCAAGGAGCAGGGCGCCTGGTCGTTGGGCGGGCTCCGAGGAGCAGGGCGCCTGGCCGTTGGGCGGGCTCCGAGGAGCAGGGCACCTGGCCGTTGGGTGGGCTCCGAGGAGCAGGGCGCCTGGCCGCGGGTGGGGAGCAGGGTGCCTGGCCGTGAGTGGGCTCCGAAGAGCAGAGGGCCTGGCCGTGGGTGGGCTCCGAGGAGCAGGGCGCCTGGCCGCAGGTGGGGAGCAGGGGGCCTGGCCGCGGGTGGGGAGCAGGGCGCCTGGCCGCGGGTGGGGAGCAGGGCGCCTGGCCGCGGGTGGGCTCCGAGGAGCAGGGGGCCTGGCCGTGGGTGGGCCCCGAGGAGCAGGGGGCCTGGCCGCGGGCGGGCTCCGAGGAGCAGGGCGCCTGGCCGCGGGCGGGCTCCGAGGAGCAGGGGGCCTGGCCGCGGGCGGGCTCCGAGGAGCAGGGGGCCTGGCCGCGGGCGGGCTCCGAGGAGCAGGGCGCCTGGCCGCGGGCGGGCTCCGAGGAGCAGGGCGCCTGGCCGCGGGCTGGCTCCGAGGAGCAGGGCGCCTGGCCGCGGGCGGGCTCCGAGGAGCAGGGCGCCTGGCCGCGGGCTGGCTCCGAGGAGCAGGGCGCCTGGCCGCGGGTGGGCTCCGAGGAGCAGGGGGCCTGGCCGTGGGTGGGCCCCGAGGAGCAGGGGGCCTGGCCGTGGGTGGGCCCCGAGGAGCAGGGCGCCTGGCCGTGGGTGGGCCCCGAGGAGCAGGGGGCCTGGCCGCGGGCGGGCTCCGAGGAGCAGGGCGCCTGGCCGCGGGCGGGCTCCGAGGAGCAGGGCGCCTGGCCGTGGGTGGGGAGCAGGGCGCCTGGCCGTGGGTGGGCCCCGAGGAGCAGGGGGCCTGGCCGCGGGCGGGCTCCGAGGAGCAGGGCGCCTGGCCGTGGGTGGGGAGCAGGGCGCCTGGCCGCGGGCGGGCTCCGAGGAGCAGGGCGCCTGGCCGCGGGTGGGGAGCAGGGCGCCTGGCCGCAGGCGGGCTCCGAGGAGAAGGGCGCCTGGCCGTGGGTGGGCTCCGAGGAACAGGGCTCCTGGCCGTGGGTGGGCTCCAAGGAGCAGGGCGCCTGGCCGCGGGCGGGCTCCGAGGAGCAGGGCGCCTGGCCGCGGGCTGGCTCCGAGGAGCAGGGGGCCTGGCCGCGGGCGGGCTCCGAGGAGCAGGGCGTCTGGCCGCGGGCTGGCTCCGAGGAGCAGGGCGCCTGGCCGCGGGCTGGCTCCGAGGAGCAGGGCGCCTGGCCGCGGGCGGGCTCCGAGGAGCAGGGCGCCTGGCCGCGGGCTGGCTCCGAGGAGCAGGGGGCCTGGCCGCGGGCGGGCTCCGAGGAGCAGGGCGCCTGGCCGCGGGTGGGGAGCAGGGCGCCTGGCCGCGGGCGGGCTCCGAGGAGCAGGGCGCCGGGCCGCGGCAGACACTGCCAGGCAGAGCACCGGCCAGGGGTGCAGCGGGTCAAGCGCTCCACGCCCTCAGAGCTCACCTTTTTTTCTCTTGCTCTTCCTTCTCTATCTTGTGGGACGCGACGTAGGTTGAGAAGAGATGGCAGCATCTGTTGAGCAGCTTGACGAACTCCACCATGGCATCCTCCCTGGACATGCTCCCCAGGGCCGCCCATTCTCTCCTGTAAGGAATCACAGGAAAGGTAACCGCCCCGTCCACACGGCGAGAGCGCCATCCAGGTTACAACCAGAACAAGAATCGGAGTCTACTGCAAGCAAACGGCTCAAAGCTTCGCGCTCTCGACAAGACGCACGGACTTACTAAATTAGGGATGCCCCCTGCAGGCCAGGACGACCGTTCTCAGCTGCAAACAGCTACTATAAGGTCTACTTAACTGCACTGCTTCCAGTTCCTATTCCAGCAAAACGGTCTCGAAGTTTTATTTTCCTCGTACTTTAGCCTCAAATGAACAAAATACTCAATGTATTCCTCTCTCATAACTGCGCCTCCCAGTGAGGGCATTTTAAAGGCTGCTTTAATATTGTTTAGGAAGAATCAAATGAAGTTGTGCCTGTCTAGTATACTGGGCGAGTAAGCTTCTTCCACAACACTTAGCCATAAGCATCTCCAAGCCAAAAACGGGCAACACCTGAAGATTCCAGAAGCTGCAAGCAAAATGCTCGTTTCCATTTGTCCTAAGCTAATGCACAGCTATTTCCCCTTAACAAGTCACTCCGAACTCTTTTCAACATGAGCCTTATTTACACAGCAAAACATGATTACCTCCTGTCATTCCCCAACACATCAAAGAATCCAACCTCCGGACAAGAATCTGGATTATATGGACCCATAAGAACCTGCTTATGCAGTGCCACAAGTTTCAGTTTTTCTTCATAAGTTGGATGAAATGCTTTGCCATCTTTTTCTATAATAAAAGGAGACACAAAGAAAACAATCAGCACTGGCAAAGTACCTAATTCACTGACGCTGTGCTACAAGGTATGTCACAAACTGCCTGTGTAGGTACAAACACTATTATAGTGAGATTTTTTTAAAAAAGATTTATTTATTTATTTCCCCCCCACCCGGTTGTCTGTTCTCCAAGTCTATTTGCTGCGTCTTCTTTGTCCGCTTCTAGTGTCGTCAGCGGCACGGGAATCTGTGTTTCTTTTTGTTGCATCATCTTGGTGTCAACTCTCCATGTGTGCAGCACCATTCCTGGACAGGCTGCACTTTCTTTCGCGCTGGGCGGCTCTCCTTTTGGGGCTCACTCTTTGCACGTGGGGCTCTTCTATGCGGGGGACACCCCTGCGTGGCACAGCACTCCTTGCGCGCATCAGCACTGCACATGGCCAGCTCCACACGGGTCAAGGAGGCCCGGGGTTTGAACCGTGGACCTCCCATGTGGTAGAGATGGATGCCCTAACCACTGGGCCAAGTCTGCCGCCCTATAGTGAGATTTTTAAAAAATCTCAATTACTAAGTTATTACAGTCAGAAACCCTTTATGCTGAATTATTTATCTTTAAAAAACAAAGCCAAGTACCAATATTTATGTAAAGCTACTGCACAGAAACCCATCTGCCAGCTGTATGAGGCACACATGCACACTTTCACCACCTAATACCTTTTACAAAGATGAAAAACAGCATGAAACAACAAATAGCAATTTTTTTGGAGAAGTTGTAGGTTTACATAACAATCTTGCATAAAACACAGGATTCTCATACACCATTCCATTATTTACAACTTGCATTGATTGCTGTGGAACATTTTGTTACCACAATGTGCCACTGATGAAAGGACATGTTTACAATATTATTAAAACTGTAGGTTTAACGTAGGTCATTTTGTGCAGTGACTTTTCTAAGTCATGCAGCTTCACGGATTTTTAAGAAATATTTCATTCCCACATATACAACCATCACTTCCCCCTTTAACCACATCAAGATACATATTTCAGTGCTTTAAGGTTGTTCATGTAATATCTGTCCTTTTTTAAAAAAAATTCATGTATTTGGAGGACCTGGAGATTGAACCCAGAACCTTGTAGGTGGGAGGCAGGCGCTCAACCACTGAGCTCTACCTGCTCCCCTAATATTTGCCGCCACGCCATGTGGTGTCTACACGGCCCCCCGCGCCGCTGCGTGGATCAGGACTTTGTTCCCTTTCACGTCTGAGTAACAGTCCATTCTACCATGCACTTGTCTTCCTTATGCAGCCGTCAGTGGATGGACACTTAGACTGTTTGCATCTTTTGGCAATTGTGAATAATGTAACTGAACAGCAGCATGCGAATGTTTGTCGAAGTCCCAGCTCGCAATCCTTTGGATATAGAAAGACGTGGCCTGTGAAATTGGTAATTCTATACAGGACATTGAGGAACCACCAGACTTTCTTCCACAGTTGCACCATTTTACATTGCCATTAGCCATGAATGAATCTTCCTATTTCTCTACAGCCTCTCCAACACTTGTAAATTTGTTTAAAAGCTATAAAATGGTATCTCATGGGTTTTTTTTAAAGATTTATTTCATTTCTCTCCCCTTCCCCCCATGTTGTGTGTTCTGTGTCTATTTGCTGCGTGTTCTTCTTTGTCTGCTTCTGTTGTTGTCAGCGGCACAGGAATCTGTGTTTCTTTTTGTTGCGTCCTCTTGTTGTGTCAGCTCTCCATGTGTGCGGGGCCATTCCTGGGCAGGCTGCACTTTCTTTCGCGCTGGGCGGCTCTCCTTACGGGGTGCACTCCTTGCGTGTGGGGCTCCCCTATGCGGGGGACACCCCTGCGTGGCAGGGCGCTCCTTGCACTCATCAGCACTGCACATGGGCCAGCTCCACACGGGTCAAGGAGGCCCGGGGTTTGAACCGCGGACTTCCCATGTGGTAGGTGGACGCCCTATCCATTGGGGCAAGTCTGCTTCCCTCTTTATATATTCTTGATAGTAAACCTTGATTGGGGAAGTGGACGAGGCTCAAGCCGATAGCCAAAGTGTACCACATGGGAGGTCCCAGGTTGGTTCCTGGTGCTTCCTGGAGAAGGCGAGCTGGCGCAGTGGGCAGGCACGGTGAGCTGATGCAACAAGATGATGCAACAAAAGAGACACAAGGAGGAAATACAATGAGAAACATAACAAAGCAGGGAGCTGAGGTGGCTCAGGTGACTCAGGACTTCTCTTCTACATGTGAGGACCTGGGTTCAGTTCCTGATGCTTCCTATAGAGAAGATGACACTGAGAACACACAGCAAACAGACACAGGACAGACAGCGACTGCAAACTAGGTGAGGGGTGAATAAATAAATCTTTAAAAAAATACAAAAAAACACATTGATTGGCTTTGTGGTGCCCAAATATTTCCCCGTATTGTGTACATTGTTTTACTTTCATGATAAAGTCCTTTGATGCAGAAAAGTTTTAAAATTTGATGAGGTTCCATTTATCTCTTTTTTCTTTAGTTGTTTCAGCTTTGGATGTAAAGTGTGAAAAAACATTACCTTAGAAGACCACAAGTGTTGGAGAGGCTGTGGAGGCAGGAACACATCCTCACTGTGTGGGGGTGCCGGGGGTGCGGCCGCAGTTCTGGAGTCTGAAGCTGATCAGAGACCGCCACGTGACCCTGCAGTGCCACTACTGGGTCCACACCCAGATCCGAGAGCAGGGACAGACGGCTGCGCAGCGGTGTTCATAGCACTCGTCACGACTGCCAAAAGATGGAAACAACCAGGTGTCCGTCAACAGAGGAATGGAAAAACAAACTGCAGGGCCACCTGGGCTGGACCTCGTGCTGCTCACGGGAAGCGAAGCTGTGAAGCACCGCCAGCGTGCGCGAGCCTGGAGCACATCATGTTGAGTGAAGCAAGCCAGACACAAAAGGCAAATACTGTATGCCCGCACTGTTATGAAGTAAATATATTGTGTCAACTCATGGAGTTAATAATTAGAGTATGAGTCACCAGAAAATAGAATGAGGTTAGGGAAGGGAAAGCTGAGAGTTAATCTGTGCAGAATTGGTGAAAAATTTGTTTGTAAACTTTTGGAAATGCACAGTAATGGTGAAAGCAGATCAGTGTTTGTGGGACCTCGGGGGGGGGAAAAAGTGTATTTATACATATATAAACATTTAGCAAGAAAGGCAACTCGTGTTCTGTGGCTGCTCATGTTGTTGAAAAGAGCAATTACCCAGAACAGATTATTGGCTGAGTTGCATTTTAACATGAGGAAAGCCTTAAATTTTAATAAGCAGTTGATACATGCTAAGCAATTTATCTCAATAAATACATATCTCAAGAAAACTCCTGAAAACAAGCAAAAACTAATACGAACTAGCAAATAAGAAACCTGGCTGTCTGGGGAATGAATGTAGCTCAGTGCTGGGGCGCCTGCTTCCCACTACGAGGCCCTGGGTTCAATCAGCCGTTAAGAGGCTCTGCTGGGAAGCAGACTTGGCCCAACGGACAGAGCGTCCGCCTACCACATGGGAGGTCCAGGGTTCAAACCCAGCACCTCCTGACCCGTGTGGAGCTGGCCCACGCGCAGTATGCGCGCAAGGAGTGCCCTGCCACACAGGGGTGTCCCCGCGCAAGGAGTGCGCCCCATAAGGAGAGTCGCCCAGCGCAAAAGAAAGTGCAGCCTGCCCAGGAATGGCACCACACACACGGAGAACTGACACAGCAAGATGATGGAACAAAAAGAAACACAGATTCCTGGTGATGCCAATAAGAATAGAAGCGGTCACAGAAGACACAGCGAATGGACAGAGAGAACAGACAACTGGGGGGGAAGGGGGGAGAGAAATAAATCTTAAAAAAAAAAAAGAGGCACTGTTACTCCTGGTGGCTACCTTTTTTTTCCCTTACAACTGTCTCTGATACATCCTTCTACACTTACAAACACTTGCGTCTAATGGTAAGGACTGCAAGAGATAAGGGGAAAATACACTCAAAATGTCCTAGTTGTCAGTAACGAACTTAAAATCTTCTGAGGTTGGGCTGCTCAAGCCAGGGTACGTAAGCTCACTGCACATAATGTGCCACTGAATGAGTTACAGCTGGATAGTTTTGGGGGGTTTTCCTCCCTCCCCCGCCCCCCCCCCACGCTGTTTTTGCTGCCCGTGTCCATTTGCTGTTGTCTTCTTTATCTATTTCTCTTTTTGGTCTTCTCATATTTCTCCTCTAGGATTCACCAGGATCCGATCCTGGGGACCTCTGATATGGAGAGAGGTTCCCTGTCAGCTGCACCACCTCAGCTCCTGTTCTCTGCCGCACTTCACCTGGACGCTCCCTTTCGTCTCTTGTTGCGTCGTCGTCGTGCTGCGTGACTCACTTGCATGGGCACTGGCTCTGCGGGACATTTGTCTTTCTATGTGGGCACTGGCTCACCATACGGGCACTCACTTCACCATGCAGGTACACAAATGGGCACTCGGCTCAGGACGTGGGCTCCCCACGCGGGGACCCACATGGGCACTCGGCTTGCCACTTGGACATTCAGCTCACCGCGCAGGCACACCTTCTCTTTTTCACCTGGAGGCCCCAGGGATCGAACCCAGGTCCACCCATGTGGCAGGTGGAGGCCTTATCACTTGAGCCACATCTGCTTTCCAGTTTTGTTTTTTTTAAAGATTTTATTTATTTCTCCCCACCCCCTTGTTTGCACTTGCTACGTGCTATTTCTTTAGAAGGCACCAGGAGCCAAACCGAGGACCTCCCATGTGGGAGAGAGTTGCCTAAATCACTTGAGCCACCTCCGCTCCCTGCTTTGTTGAGTCTGTCATTAAATTTTTCCTCCCCATGTCTCTTGTTGCATCACCTTGCTATCTTCTTTAGGAGGCACATGGAACCTCTGCTCCCTGCTTTGTTGTGTCTCTTATTTTTTCTTCTTGTGTCTCTTATTGCTTCAGCTTAACATGCATGGCAGCTCACTGCTTTCTTTAGGAGGCACTGGAAACCAAACCAGGGACCTCCCCTGTGGTAGGCAGGAGCTCAGTCACTTGACCCACATTTTCTTCCCTGTATAGTAATTTTTAAGTGCTAATTAAACCATTTATAAAAGTTCTTGCAGATACCCATGCTGAAGGAAGACAAGAGGAAATGGAACCATTCCAGGATTTCCACGACTGCCTGTCTGCTGTAACACAACTGAGTATAATCAAGAGCGATGCTAGCAGAAATACATGAACTACTCCCTAAAGAAAGTGAGTCAAAAATTTAAGTCTCTCCAAACCCAACTACAGCTTCCTTTAACCTTTCACACATCACACACCTCCCTCCCTCCCCCACACACAGCCTAGATCCTCTACTGAAAAAGCCCAGACCCAGGAACAAGGAGCAGTGAGCTTATGGCTCGTCAAGTGCCATTTCTCACTAAAAGGAACCATGGCTCTTTGGAGAAATGGCTGATTCCCGGTCTGGGCAGGAAATGTTTAAGATAACTTGGAACATTTTGTCATACCACACAGCAAGGAAGCTATGGAAGACTATTTGAATCATATCAAAGAAACTCAGGATCCAACTTGACAAGGCTCCCACTAGCCAAAGACAGCAGAATTTCAGCATCAACAAAAACACATCGTTTTTTTTTAGCAGGAACCAAACCCGGGACCTCCCACGTGGGAAGCAGGCACTCAACCGCTTAAGCCAATCCACTCCCCCAAATATTAAACATAAGAAAAAAAGGTGCCATCTTGAGGTTGCTAGATAAATAACTCACAATTGTGAAAAACAGTTTAAAAAGGGGGAAGCACTTACTCTTCCCTTTCCCAACTGATCTACACACCCAGGCAACCAAATAACAGAGGAAAAGTATTTCAACAAAGGAAAGGCAGTTACAGTATCAGCATTCTTCAATCCCTAATGAATTAACAGACCCAGATATTGATCAACGCCCCTAGCGTCACTAAAAGAGACAGAACCAGACAATCCTGCCTCGTGGATGAAAGCACACGGCATGAAGCAGCCTTGCCAAAAATCTGGAACCAGGTCAGTCTTTAGATTCAACTACAGGAAACAGCGATCAGAGGGCTGCTAGCCACAGGGATGCAATCGGCAAAATCTACCGGGACAGCTATCCAACTTCTTCAACAAGCCAACGCAAAGGAAGCAGAGAGAGGAGCATCAACTGCTTCCCAACGTGTGCGCCTTATCTGGACACCTATTTAAACAGTGTTTTTCTAAAAAGCACAATTGTGTTTAAGAAACTGGAAACTTAACCACTTGACTGAACATCTGATGGTATTAGAGATTATAAATTTTAAATTTTTCTGTGTGTGATAAAGGTGTTGCAGTCACTTTAGAAAAAAATGAGCCCTCATCTTTTAGAAATACATAGGAAATTTTACAGACGACCTGGGAATGGATGGGGTGGGACTGGCTTTGTCATGGCTGCATTGATAGTCATTACCAATTTGTTGTTTTTGGTGTATGTTGAAAACTCTCCATAATAAAAAAGTTGAACAGGAAAGCAGATTTGGCTCAACAGATAGAGCATCTGCCTACCGTGGGAGGTCCTGGGTTCGGTTCTGGGTGCCTCCTAAAGGAGACAAACAAGGCAGAAAGCTGACACAATGGGCTGGCATGGCAAGCTGACGCAACAAAGAGAGACAAGGAGGAAACACAAAGAGAAACACAAGCAGGGAGCAGAGCTGGCTGAAGGGATTGGGCACCTCCCTCCCACGTCGGAAGTTCCAGATTTGGTTCCCTGTGCCTCCTATAAAAAGATGAGCAGACACAGAGAGGAGACAGCAGGTGCAAAGAAGGGAAGAACAGGGGGTGGAAAAATTTTCCACAACCATTTTTTGTTTCCAACAGTAAAAAGAGGTAATACAATGATTACCTAAATGCAGACCTCCCAAAAGATGAGTTTAATTCATGCAGAGTTTGAATATTGTATTAACAGCAATGGGATTTAGCATATCAATATTTTTAATGAATCAATTTTATTGATACATATTTATAAAGCACAAATCCATTCAAAGGATACAATCGATGGTATTTGGTATAATCACATAGTTGTACATTCACCACTTAAATAATTTTTAGAGCATTTTCATTATTTTGAGAAAAATAAAAATTAAAAAAAAAGCTCCTCCACTCTCTATGCTTCCATGCCATACAGAGCTATTGTCTTTCTACTGTATGTGTTTTTGCTTTGTGAAGTTTTATGTATACAATACCACCCATATTCGTATTTTACGTAAGACTTCACTTCGCTATACAGTCCCGTGTGACACTGCTTAGCTCTCCTTCCATACATGTCCTTCCACTACCCTGTGAACCACCGTCACACCCACATAATAGCCCTGTGCACTACAAACAATGCCACATGGCAGTATTACTGATGACTATATTTACTTCAGACCTTAGGAGGAGATTTTTCTATTAACATTCAAAATTTCAAACCCGATAGTACGTAAGAATTCAGAATAGAAGATTCTCCAACCCTCACCTTCCTCTTCCAGGCATCTGAAGAGACTCTCAAGGCAGTAATCATGCTTAGAAAAACTAATTACCATAGATAATCAATACTTACAAGCAAATACGTTAAAGAAATCCCAAAATGGGGAAAGGTAACAGAGTGCTTGTTCTGAATATTCTCCTCAGTACACCAGCAGAATGCAGGGTTCCTCCTGGGGTGGAAAAACTGCCTCTGGGCTTCGCACAGACTGAAAACCGACCCTGCCTCTCGCTGGTAAAAACACAGTGGCCTGGGACAGGTTCCTCAACTAAGCAACCGGGACGATACCTTCCGTGAAGGACTGGGGGATGGAGTAAACAAAATAGCATGCGTACAGCTTCCAGCATAACACCTGGCCGTTAGTCAACATCCTGCTGAATAACTGGTGGCAATGGGCACTCAGAATTTTAAAATAATGCAACCATCTGCTAACTTAACCTAATGAGGCAATAAAGTATTTTCAGAAGAAAAACATACTCCCCAAGAACCTTAAAAGGAAACAACTATCCAGGCTAACTCCATGCAAAAATACTGACGACTACAATGAAACCAACGCAATTCCTCCTCAACCCCAGCAGACACTTAAACCCGCGTCCGCCGCGCCAGCCCCAGCGCTGCTCCAGCCGCCGCGCCTCCTCCGCCGCCTCCCCGGGCTCCGGCTGCTCCCCGGGCGCGCCCGGGCCCCGGCCCGACCCCGGCGGCGAGGGCGGCGGCAGCAGCGGGGCGCCCTCCGCGCCGGGCCGCTCCTCCGGGTCTGGGCTCAGCGTGAGGCCGTCCACCGAGACCTCGAGCCGCTCCGCGCTCAGCACCGCCGCCATGGCCGGCTGCTGCGCCTCCTCGGCGGGGACAGGCGGCGGCCACGTAGCGACTTCCTGCTGACCTCTGACCCCGCGCGCCGACGCCGGAACTTCCGCTGAGACAGGCGGAGGCCCGCCCCCCGGCCCCGGCCCCGCCCCCAGGGCCCGGGCGACAGACCCCGCCGGGACGCCGGGACGCCGGGACGCCCGGCGCCCGAGTCCGCGCCCCTCGGCCCTCGGGGCTCCTGCGCGGCTTCCGGGCGCGGGAGCTGGGCGTGGGGCTGGTGCGGGGAGCACGCGCCCAGGCGGGAGCGCCCGGGTGCGGGGCGCGCGGCTGGCGCGGGGCGCGGCCCCTCGGCTGCCCGGGCGGCCCGGCGCTCGGCGGGAAAAGCGCGGCGAAGGCCGCTGTCCTAGGGGAAGCGGGGGCGGCCCCGTTCAGGGGCTTCTCGGGCGGAGCCTGGTTTGGGGAGCACTGAGGCCCGCGCGCTCTGCGGGGCCTCTTTAAGAGGAGAGCACGGAGAGCAGGAAGGTGGCAAAGTGGCCCTAGACTGAGGAGGGAGAAATCACAGACGGCATTTAAAAGGCACCACCGCAGACACACGCACGACCGTGAACGTCTTATTTACACCAGATGCACCTCTCAGTGTCCGAGAAGTTTGGAAACACGCGTTTTTTTAAGCATGGAAAACGCCTTGATGGCGTTATGTAGATTCACCTGTTTCTAAAGTCCTTACGGCTTTTGGCTGCATCCTTTGGATCCCCTTTTCTAGTGGTGATGATTTTGAAATACTTTCTAGAAAGAAAATAGATGAGTCTTTTCTCTAGCATGGTTGATTAAAGTTTATTATCATTTACAAGTTTCATTCAGTATCCCACCTCATACTTATACTGCCTTGTGCTTCTTTCGAGTTCTGTGAATTTGGAAAAATCTGTGTCGACTGTCTCTCACATATGAACTATACGCTTTCAGGACCACGGGGTTTCTACTGGGGACCCCAGGGTTTTCAGGAGAAGACTCGCCTGTACACTGACATGATCTGATCCACTGGGCGAATAAACCACGCGATTTCACACGCGCACGCTCACTGCAGTACAATTCCAGCTTCGTTTCCCATGGACAAATAGAAGCAGGTGCATCTGTAACTGCACAACACTGTTAGATTCCCGGCGAGTGAGAGCCCCGGTAGGATTAGGCCTTGAGGAAATCCGTCCTCCCGCTCACCATGTTCCTTCTGATGGCTGAGACCATTCTCTGCGGAGAAGCTTCTTGCCCCTTGTTTCAAACCCGGCTTGAGGGCCCGCACAGCCCTTCCCCGGAGGCGGCGCTGCCGGGCCCGGGCGGAGCGCCAGGCGCAAGGGCTGCTCTGGACACAGACGCGGCTTCTCCCGCGCGCCCGCGTGCCGCCAGCTGACACCGCAGGCTGTCGCCGTCCCTCCCCAGAGCTGACCACGCGCCTTTCCAGGGGCGCGTGTCCCTGTCAAACCAGGGCCCGGGGACAATGCCCTCTGGAGCCCCATCCTGCTAAGTGGCGGCTCCCGGCCAGGACGCGTGGTCAGCTGGGGTCACCTCACCCATGCCACGCCCCCCTCGCACTTTGCCAAAGGGCTGCACGGACCAGAATTGGGCTGCCTTTTATGATGGGACATTCCTGGAGGAAGAGCTTCCCCAGGCCGGCAATGTCCAGCAGCAGCGGCCAGCGGAGACACCGTCTTACCAAGGTGACTGCCCGCGCAGTGCCAGGTGGCCATTCTGCAGAGGCCTGGCCTCCTCGGCCTCCCCTGCCCACCCCCACCAGCCCCCCTCGGCCTCCCCCGGCCTCCCCGGCCTCCCCTGCCCTCCCCCGGCCTCCTCGGCCTCCCCTGCCCTCCCCCGGCCTCCCCTGGCCTCCTCTGCCCTCCCCCGGCCTCCCCCGGCCTCCCCGGCCTCCCCTGCCCTCCCCCGGCCTCCCCGGCCTCCCCTGCCCTCCCCCGGCCTCCCCGGCCTCCCCTGCCCTCCCCCGGCTCCTCGGCCTCCCCTGCCCTCCCCCGGCCTCCCCGGCCTCCCCTGCCCTCCCCCGGCCTCCCCGGCCTCCCCTGCCCTCCCCCGGCCTCCTCGGCCTCCCCTGCCCACCCCCACCAGCCTCCCCTGCCCTCCCCCGGCCTCCCCGGCCTCCCCTGCCCTCCCTCGCCTCCCCCGGCCCTGGAGGCCAGCGCGGCCTGTCCCCCGCCCCGCGCAGGCGGGCTGCTCCCTGGCCTCCTCCCTCAGCCGCTGCCCGCGCCGCGGGTCGCTGCGGGCTGTCCCGCACGGGCTCCTCTCCCTGGCCGGGCTCTCGGGCCTCTCCCGCCGCCTCTCCTCGCACCTGGCGGTCACCTGCGCGGCCTCAGGCAGCCCCCTCCCGAGCCGGGCGGCAGGCCAGCGCGGGCCAGCGGGCAGCCGGGCCTCGGGGACCCGGCCCAGCACGAGGCCTGAGCCCGGGGTCCGGGCAGACTCGGCGTCTGTTCCGGTTCCCCAGTCCCAGCGCACGCCCGAGGCGCTGCCCCTGCCGCCTCTCATTTCGCAGAAAGCGGCAGCTGCGGACGTCCTGACCCCGCGGCAGAGCAAACGGCGGCGCAGGGCGAGCGCGCAGGTCGGGGTCGGCAGCCAGGCGGGCGGGGCACGCGGGCCGGGCCGGGCTGCGCAGGTCCGGAGCCAGCTCCACGCCCGCTGTGCGATCTTGAGCCCGTCGCACAGCCTCTCTGTGCCTCTGCCTCTCCATCTGCAGAGCGGGGACAGCACTGGGCCTCCTCTGCGCTTGGCTCAGCCGCGGCGCTCGGGAGCGTGCCTGGCGCAGGAGCGTCCGCACAGCGTCGTGGTCACTCCTGCTCGCCTTGGGGCCCTCCCGGGCCTGGGGCGGCGAAGCCCAGCGCGGCGCCCCCTGCCCTGCTGGACGGGGAGCGCTCGGGGAGGCCCGGCGGGAGGGAACGGCCTTCCCAGCCCGGGGCCGCCGGCGCCTCGGGGGCGCTGTCCTGCACGTGGCGCGGCCGCGGGAGCCCCGGGCGCCCAGCAGAGGGCGCTGTCGAGGCCGCGCGCGCGGCGGCCGGGAGGCGGGGGGCGGGGCCAGCGCGCGGGCGCACGCGCGGCACGGTCCCGGCGGCCGAGCTGGCCGCTGTGCGCAGGCGCCGCGCGGGAGGTGCCGGGAGGCTGAGCCCGGCCGAGGGGCCGCTGGCCGTGGGGCGGGGTCTGCGCTGGCGCGTCTCCTCGCGCGGAGGCTCTGAGGAGGGCCCCGGCGGGCGGGCCGCGCGGGGTCCTGCGCTTCCCTGTGCGCTGAGCCTCGGAAGCGTGTGTAGGGGAGCCGAGCAGCCTGCGTGGGCCGCGCGACGGGAGGCGGCCCGGCCTGCGCTGCGCCTTCGGGGCTGTGGAGCCTCCGGGCTCCGCCTGTGTCTGCGCGGGTGTCGGGGCTGTGCCCTGCCCGGGCCTCTGGGGCTGAGTGTGAAAAGGCGTCGTCCTGCTTCGGCCCCGGGGCAGCGTGAGGCGGCGGCTGCGCCCTGGGCCGGCTCGCAGGAGGCGCCGCGAGCGCGGCGGGGACGAGCAGGCGCGGTGCGGGGCTGGCAGCGTTTCCTGCTGACCGTCGCTCCCCGCAGCGCGCGTTCCCGCGTGAAGGCCCCGCGTCTCCGAGGGGCTGTGAACCGCCGCGTTGGCCCCACCTTCCTGCGCTGCCCGAGCGCTCACCATCCACACACGGTCCCTTCAATGTCCATTCAAAAACAAAATAAAAAATAAATGTCTATTCAGCACAGGACGGCGCAAGAGGCTGGTGCGAACTCGCCCCAAGTGTTGTCCTTGCTGTGCACCTGCTGATACCTGTGAGCCCTGCTGCGTGTATGCCTGGAGTGTATTCCAGCTGCAGGGCCAGTGAGGGGGGCTGCGAGCTAGAGGGGGCCCTGCTCTAACGCACTTTGCCGTGCACGTGCCGTGAGGCTCAACCACGGCAGACCCAGGTCCTCCTCGAATAACAGATAGTCTGTAGTACTCGTTTTATTCTTGAAAAGAAATCATAGGTAAGTCACATGTCTTGCGTCCTAACTGTAACATAAATTCACAGTAAAGTCATGGGTGTCTGAGCGTGACTCCCAGGACCGTAATGAAGGGGTGGGATGCTCATGCCTTCACGTAGACACAGCCTGGAAACAACTTTACCGATAGGAATGGTTTTTGTATTAAAATCTCTGGACTGTCCATGTGACGGCCAGGCCCTGGGCCTCAGCAGACTTGTGGCTCCTACCCTCTGCTTTGTTGGACTTACCCCGGCCAGCTGACAGGGAGGTGAAGAGGGTCCACCACCACACCAGGGAGCCAAGCGTGCCTGCAACTGCAAGCAGGAGAATCGCATCCAGCATCCAGGTGGAAACTAAGCCCCTCTCGATACAGAGGTGGAGTGGACATCACCATCCCAGGGTCCACAGGGTGGAGGAATAGAGTGTGGATTAGAGTGGACTACTGGTGTTCTGCTGGAGATCTATTGTGATTAGCAGTGGAATAAATTGTAGCATTGATGTGGAGAGGGTGGCCACGGTGGCTGCTGAGGGTGGGGGGAGGGAAGAAGAGAGATGGTGTGGGGGCATTTTCAGGATTTGGAGGTGTCCTAGGTGGTGCTGCAGGGACAGATGCTGGACGTTGTGTGTCCTGCCGTGGCCCACTGGGTGGACTGGGGGAGAGTGTGGACTACAATGTGGACCACTGTCCATGTGGTGCAGCGGTGCTCCAGAATGTATTCACTGGTTGCAGTCAATGTGCCGTGATGATGGAAGAGGTTGTTGATGTGGGGGGGGGATATATGGGGTCCGCATATTTTTTTAATGTAACATTTAAAATAAAATACAGAAGAGAAAAAAAAAGGTAATCTTTTTATAAAGCCTATTGTAGGAATTTTCGAGGAGGCAAGTTGATAGTGTCGCTGTTGGTGATTGGATTTTTTAAATTGTCACCAACACTTGAGGAAAAAAGTTAGTTAAAAAAAAGGCAATACTACGCCGGGCGGCGAGCGGGAGTGCCGAGCCGCGCTGCGCCGCGCTGGGCGGCGGGCAGGAAAGCCGAGCCCAGCCGAGCCCAGCCGAGCCCAGCCGAGCCGCAGCGGGCGGCGGGCGGGGGACCGGAGCCCAGCTGAGACCAGTCGAGCCTGGCGGCGGGGTTTCTGTTCTTTGGTTTTTTTTTGTTGTTTGTTTTTTTATTTTTTATTTTTTAATTTTTTGTTGTTGTTCTTGTTGTTCTTTTTTTTTTTTTTCAACCCTCTCTTTCTTGTCCCCAATATTCTTCTTATACTATTTTACCTTAACAATACAATAGGTCCTACAGGAAATACTTCACATTTGCTGGGTTTCCTCACCCTCCACTGCCTCATTTCTCTGTGAATAGATTTAGCCTATCTACACTATCCCCTTTCCCCTACAACTTGATATCCTCCACCATCTGCTATCTCTCCTATATTCCATCTCCCTTTCTTTGATCCACAAAGTGTCTAACTCTTAATTTCTAATACCTTTGTTTAGTTTTCCATCTGGTATTCGTCCCTGAAACTATTACCTTTCTTTTCTCTTTCCCTCTCTCACGAAAACAATAGCCTCTTAGTACGTACCACATTCCTCCCATATTCAGTCGTCTACCTCATTATAGGTACTTTCCTACTACTATAACTCTACACAATTTACATGATCTAACCTCCATCCTCCCAGAACTCATATTGTTGCTTTGTAAACATATATCACCAATACTACTTCACACTTTCTCCTTCTTTACACAATTGACTTTCCCCAGCACTAATACTTTCCTTTAAAGTGAGCTTAACTAGCAATAAGAAATTGGAATAAGAAGAACGAAGTGACAAAGAGAAGATATAACACTCATGCAAAAACAACAGCTAATTAATCTCCAAGACTAGACAAAGAAGCTAAGGAACTGATTAAACCCGTCAAAGAAAAAATGTTGACAAGACAGCAACAAAAATCTACAAACCAAACCAGTAATCAGGAAAACATGGCTGAATCCAATCAACAAACTGAAAATCAGGAAGGGGGACAGGACTTCGCACAAGCAATGAAAGATCTCAGAACATTAATCACCGACAAATTTGATGAAGTAATGAAAGAGGTTAACAGCGTGAAGACAACACTTGGAGGGGAAATTGCAGACATGCGCAAAAAAATAACAGATATGATGGAAATGAACACCACAATTCAAGAAATCAAAAATACACTTGCAGCAAATATCAGCAGATTAGAAGAGGCAGAGCAGAGAATTAGTGATGTGGAAGACAGTGCATTGGAAATCAAACAGATAGTAGAAGTGGTCAATAAAAAGGTAGAAAAAATCCAGATAGGACTTAGGGACCTGAATGATAACGCAAAACGCTCAAACATACGCATTATAGGCATTCAAGAAGGAGAAGAGAAGGGAAAGGGGTCAGAAGGAGTGTTGCAGGAAATAATGAATGAAAACTTCCCAAATCTACTGAAAGAGACAGATGTACATATACAAGAAGCACAGCGCACTCGACTGGTCATAAACCCCAACAGGCCCACCCCAAGACATATACTTGTCAAATTATCCAATGCTCAAGACAAAGAAAAAATTCTAAAAGCAGCAAGAGAAAAGAAAACCATCACATACAAGGGAAACTCCATAAGATTAAGTGCTGATTTCTCATCTGAAACGATGGAGGCAAGAAGGCAGTGGTATGATATAGTCAAGGTACTAAAGGAAAAAAATTTCCAACCAAGAATACTCTATCCAGCTAAACTAGCATTCAAAAATGATGGAGAGTTCAAAATATTCACAGATAAACAGAAACTGAAAGAGTATATCAACAAGAAACCTCCCCTTCAAGAAATTCTTAAGGGAATTCTGCAGGAAGAAAGGAAAAAACAGGACAGTCAGAGATGGAGGAGAGTGTAAAAGCAACAAGAAAGACAAAAATAGAAGGGGAAAATAAAATAATACAAACAAAATATAACAAACACAAATCCAACCAAAATATGTCTACCATAAATAACTCTCTAAACATAATAACACTGAATGTCAATGGATTAAACTCACCTATCAAAAGATTCAGACTGGGACACTGGATTAGGAATACGACCCATCTATATGCTGCCTACAAGAGACACATCTTAGACCCAGAGACTCATGGAGGTTGAAAGTGAATGGCTGGAAAACAATCATACAAGAAAACAACAACCAACAAAAGGCAGGAGTAGCTATATTAATATCAGACAAAATAGACTTTAAATGCAAAACAATTGTGAGAGACAAAGAAGGATACTATATTTTAGTGAAAGGGACAATTTGTCAAGAAGATCGAACAATCATAAATATTTATGCTCCTAACAAGGGCGCCTCTAAATATGTGAGGCAAGCACTGGAAAAACTAAGTGAAAGAATAGATGCATCTACAATTATAGTGGGGGATTTTAATACACCACTATCAACTCTGGACAGAACATCTCAAAAGAGAATCACTAAAGAAACAAAACATTTGAACAGTATATTAGAAGAGCTGGATCTAATAGACATATATAGATCATTATACCCAAACACAGCAGGATATACATTTTTCTCAAGCGCACATGGAACATTCTCCAAGATTGACCATATGCTAGGCCACAAAGAAAGGCTTAATGAATTCAGAAAGATCGAAATCATACAAAACAATATCTCTGACCACAGTGGAGTCAAGCTGGAAATTTGCAAGGGACAGAGACCCAGACTTCACACGACAATTTGGAAATTAAACAGCACACTCTTAGAAAAACAGTGGGTCAAAGAGGAAATCTCAAAAGAAATCAATGACTACCTTGAAACAAATGATAATGATAACACAACATACCAAAATTTATGGGATGCAGCAAAAGCGGTACTGAGAGGGAAATTTATAGCCATAAATTCATATATCAAAAAAGAAGAAAGAGCAGAAATTGAAGAATTAACTGCACATTTGAAGGAATTAGAAAAACAACAACAAAGTAACCCAACAGGAAGAAGAAGGAAGGAAATAACAAAGATAAGAGCAGAACTAAATGAAATAGAAAATAAGAAAGCACTTGAAAAAATAAACAAGACCAAGAGCTGTTTTTTTGAGAAGATCAACAAAATTGACAAACCTTTAGTGAGACTAACAAAGAAAAAAAGAGAGAAGATGCAAATACACAAAATAAGAAATGAGAAAGATGATATCACCACTGACCCCACAGAAATAAAGACTATCATAAGAGGATACTTTGAAAAACTATATTCCAACAAAAATGACAATTTAGAGGAAATGGACAAATTCCTAGAAACTCATAAGCAGCCCATAGTGACGAAAGAAGAAATTGATGATCTTAACAAACCAATCACAAGCAAAGAGATAGAATCAGTCATTAAAAATCTCCCAACTAAGAAGAGCCCAGGGCCAGACGGCTTCACAGGTGAATTCTACAAAACATTCCGGAAAGAACTAACACCAATCCTGTTGAAACTATTCCAAAAAATCGAAACAGAAGGAACACTGCCTAATTCCTTCTATGAAGCCAACATTACCCTAGTACCAAAGCCAAACAAAGACACCACAAGAAAGGAAAATTACAGACCAATTTCTCTAATGAACCTAGACGCAAAAATACTTAACAAAATACTTGCTAATCGTATTCAACAACACATTAAACAAATTATACACCATGACCAAGTGGGATTTATTCCAGGTATGCAAGGATGGTTCAACATAAGAAAATCAATCAATGTAATACACCATATAAACAGATTGAGAGAAAAAAACCACATGATTATATCTATAGATGCAGAAAAGGCATTTGACAAAATACAGCACCCCTTCCTGATAAAAACACTCCAAAAGACCGGAATACAAGGAAACTTTTTGAACATGATAAAGAGTATATATGAAAAACCTAAAGCCAACATTGTTTACAATGGCGAAATCCTGAAATCCTTCCCTCTAAAATCAGGAACAAGACAAGGATGCCCATTGTCTCCGCTCCTATTTAACATTGTCTTGGAAGTACTGGCTCGAGCACTGAGACAAGAACCAGATATAAAAGGCATTCAAATTGGAAGGGAAGAAGTCAAAATTCATTATTTGCAGATGACATGATCCTATATATAGAAAACCCTGAGAGATCTACAACAAAGCTCCTAGAACTCATAAATGAGTTTAGCAAAGTCGCAGGTTATAAGATCAATGCGCAAAAATCAGTAGCATTTCTATACACCAATAATGAGCAAGATCAGGAGGAAATCAAGAAACAAATACCATTCACAATAGTAAATAAAAAAATCAAATACTTAGGAATAAATTTAACTAAAGAGGTAAAAAACTTATACATCGAGAACTATACAAGATTGTTCAAGGAAATCAAAGAAGACCTAAATAAATGGAAGAATATTCCCTGTTCATGGATAGGAAGACTGAATATTATTAAGATGTCTATCCTACCAAAACTGATCTACACATTCAATGCAATCCCAATAAAAATCAACACAGCCTTCTTTAAGGAACTAGAAAAACTAACTATGAAATTTATTTGGAATAAAAAGAGGCCCCGAATAGCCAAAGACATATTGAAAAAGAAAAACGAAATAGGAGGAATCACACTTCCTGACTTCAAAACATACTACAAAGCTACAGTAGTGAAAACAGCATGGTACTGGCATAAGGAGAGACACACAGACCAATGGAATCGAATTGAAAGTTCAGATATAGAACCTCATGTATATAGCCATATAATATTCGATAAAGCCACCAAACCCTCACAACTGGGAGAGAATGGCCTATTCAACAAATGGTGCCTGGAGAACTGGATAGCCATATGTAGAAGAATGAAAGAGGATTACCATCTCACACCTTATACAAAGATCAACTCAAGATGGATCAAAGACCTAAATATAAGAGCCAAGACCATAAAGACCTTAGAAAGCAGTGTAGGGAAACATCTACAGGACCTTGTAATAGGAAATGGCTTCATGAATATCACACCAAAAGCACGAGCAGCAAAAGAACAAATAGATAAATGGGACTACCTCAAAATTAAAGCCTTCTGCACCTCAAAGGAGTTTGTCAAGAAAGTAAAAAGGGAACCCACACAATGGGAGAAAATATTTGGCAACCATATATCTGATAAGAGACTTATAACTTGCATATATAAAGAACTCATAGATCTCGAAAACAAAAAGATAAACAACCCATTTAAAAAATGGGAAAAAGATTTAAACAGACACTTCTCCAAAGAAGAAATACAAATGGCTAAAAAGCACATGAAAAAATGCTCCAAATCCCTAGCTATCAGGGAAATGCAAATCAAAACTACAATGAGATACCATCTTACTCCCATAAGATTGGCAGCCATGAAAAAAACAGTAGAATACAAATGCTGGAGAGGATGTGAAGAAAGGGGAACACTCATCCATTGCTGGTGGGAATGCAGAAGGATCCAACCATTCTGGAGGACAGTTTGGCAGTTTCTCAAAAAATTATCCATAGATTTGCCATATGACCCAGCAATACCACTGCTGGGTATATACCCATCAGATCTGAAAACAAGGACACAAACCGATATATGTACACCAATGTTCATAGCAGCATTGTTCACCATCGCCAAAAGTTGGAATCAATCCAAAAGTCCATCAACAGATGAGTGGATCAATAAAATGTGGTATATACACACAATGGAATACTACTCAGCTGTAAGAACCAATACACTACAATCGCACATGATAACATGGATGAACCTTGAGAATCTTATGTTGAGTGAAGCAACCCAGGCATTGAAGGACAAATACTATATGACCTCAATGATATGAAATAAGTTAACTGCCTCAGAGAGCTAGAGTCTGGAAAAGTGGCTTACTGGAAATCGGGGGGTGGAGGAAAGCTGTGAGTTAATGTCTGTAGGGGTGGAATCTGTGATGAGCTGGGGGTAAGTATGAGCACAAAGAAGGGACAAAATGGGGGCAAGGGGTTACCTTCAGGTGGGGTTTTCTGGGTTTGAGGGGGGCTGGGGATGGGAAGAGGGGTAATATGGTCCAAGAAATAGGTGGGAGGGAGGGGGAACATACAAACATGGGAGAGTGCCAGAAGTTCATTGAGAACTAAATGTTGAGTAAAACGTGTCAAAGTATAAGTAGGAGGGTTACCTGGTTAGGACGCTCAGGGGGTATGGTCTGATGCGGGACGGACTCCGGAGGGAATGGCTGAAGGCTCATTTTGTCAAGGTGGGTTCTACCATTGGGTGGGGTGGACCCATATCCTGGGGAAGACTAATGCCGTCGAATAGAGAGAACTGTATCTCTCGTGAGAAAGGACGGCTCCCAGGGCATTAGATTGGCAGGCATTGTGGGCCCTAAGGGGAGGGGAAAATGGACGTGCAATGGATGGAACAAAGGTAAATAAGGGGGCAAAAGAGGAGTTATGTGAGAGTACACGAGGATGAATATAAAACAGCTAATATTACACCAAAAACATATAGGGGACGACAGACTAATAATGAAAACCATAAGACAAAACATAGGATAACTAAAAAATTTAGAAAACTGTACAACCTAAAGTATGGACCACATAGTAAGCACAAATGTTACCTTGTTTGAAAACTATAGTTTCGGAATCTGTACATCAGTTTCAGGAAATATGATATGAATAAGTTAAAAGATTATTGCTGTGGAAGGGAAAAGGTTTTATGGTGGATCTGGGGAAATACTGTATATTGTATATATGAATTTTGGTGATCTAAGACTCTTCTGAAGCTGGCATTATGTTGGGATTCACTTTACAGGAAGTTTTGGATCACAGAGTGGTTCAACAATGGCAGCGGAGGAATACTGATATGGGATGTTATTGACAGGATATATATGGTTGACATACTGATATGGGATGTTATTGACAGGATATATATGGTTGACAGGGCATATGCCCAGGGTATATGGTAATGTCTATATATACTCATAGTGGAAACAATTAAAAACAACAGCTGGGGGGGGTACTGGGCTCCTGGCCGGGGGGTCACTGTTGTGGGCCCTGGGAGAGCAGCGGCAATCCTCCAGGTGCAACGGCAAGAACCAGGAAGGAAGGAGGGCCCAACAGTGGGCTCTTGATACTAATGGCTACACTTTTGAGCCTATGCACCTGCAATAAGAACAAGGCCTAGAGTAGCATTGTGCCTGGGGGTTTCCTCCTGACAGCCTTCATGTTACTCAAATGTGGCCACTCTCACAGCCAAACTCAGCGTGTAGATGTGATGCATTCCCCCCAGCGTGGGACACGACACCCGGGGATGAGCCTCCCTGGCACCGAGGGATCACTACCACATACCAGCTGAAGAAGCAACTAGAAAATGACCTTGAATCAAAGATTCAATGCGGAACAGCAGAATATACCTGTCTACATATAATAACATGACTTCGGGAAGCGGTTTGACCTAATGTAAGGGGGAAATGGAAAGGAGAAATGAGATTATAAGGCTGTGAGTCTCTAAAAAAGAGTCTGGAGGTTGTCAGAAGGAATACCCCTATGTACAACTGAACAGAGTCTAAGAGACAGATAAGGTAGATACAACCCCAGGTATTGGTTCTTTTGAGGGATAAAGAGACCCACGGGTTCTATGGTCATGGCAGAAGGGGTTCACTGCCATGACAGATGGCCCTTCTTTGGAGCTGGTGTTTCTGCGTGATGGTAATGGACTCAGAGGGGATCTCTTTTCACAAGACTTGCATGCTACTTTATTGGAATTGTAGTTGGTGCTGGGTTTAAGATATATGTAGGGGATTTGAATCTCTGGACTGATAATATGACACCCAGGCCCAGAGCCTCAACAGACTTCAGCTCCTACACTTTGACTTATTGGACTTACTCCACTCAGCTAACATGGAGTTGAAGAAGGTCAACCACCACAACATGGAGCCTAGAGTGTCTACAACTAGAAGCGGGAAGAGTGCATCCAGTACCCACGTGCAATCTAAGCCCTCACTTGACATAGGTGTGCAATGGACACAACCAATCCAATGTCCACAGAGAAAATGTGGAATGGGTGTGGGAACGGTAGCCATGGGGGCTGCTGGGTGTGGGGAACGGGAGGAAGAGATGACATGTGGAGGCGTTTTCGGGACGTGGAGTTGTCCTGGATAAGTGCTTCACGGACAATTACGGGACACTGTAGATCCCCCCAGGGCCCACTGGATGGAACGTGAGAGAGTCTGGGCTATGATGTGGACCATTGACTATGGGGTGCAGTGATGCTCAGAGATGAACTTACCAGGTGCAATGGATGTATCACGATGATGGGAGAGAGTGTTGCTGTGGGGGGAGTGGGGGGCGGGGGCGGTGGGGTTGAATGGGACCTCATATATTTTTTTTAATGTAATTTAAAAAATAATAATAAATAAATATTAAAAAAAAAAAAAAAAAAAAAAGGCAATACTGGGAAACGGACTTGTCCCAGTGGTTAGGGCGTCCGTGTACCACATGGGAGGCCCGCGGTTCAAGCCCCGGGCCTCTTTGACCCGTGTGGAGCTGGCCCATGCGCAGTGCTGATGCGCGCAAGGAGTGCCGTGCCACGCAAGGGTGTCCCCCGCGTAGGGGAGCCCCACGCAAGGAGTGCGCCCGCCCGTAAGGAGAGCCCCGCCCAGCGCGAAGGAGGGAGCAGCCTGCCGAGGAATGGCGCCGCCACACTTCCCGTGCCGCTGACGACAACAGAAGCGGACAAAGAAACAAGACGCATCAAAAAGACACAGAAAACACAACCGGGGGAGGGGAGGGGAATTAAATAAATAAAAATAAATCTTTAAAAAAAAAAAAAGGCAATACTTTCCTTACTTTCCTGGACAATATTAAGCTTAGTATTTATTAAAACCGTGCATAAATTCACTGTTCATTTGTACAGTGCAGGTTCTGTGCTCAATGGTCCCGCCGTGCCTTGCTGCCTCCTCGGGAGGCCGAGTCCCCAGCCCCCCGGGCCAAGGCCCTGCCTGGGAGCCCAGGGCCGGAGGCTGGGTGCAGGGCCAGCTCTCTGCAGGACCAGCTCTCTGCAGGGCCAGCACCAGCCCCGGCACCCCGTCAGTGCCGCAAGGAAGGCCTGGCGCGGGACCCTGCTGGGCAGCCTGACCTGGCGCCGGGCAGCAGGCGACCATCGGGCACAGGCCGCCTGGGGCCCTGGCAGTGGGGGGGGGGCGCTGCGCCAGGAGGTGGGCAGGGCGCACGCAGCAGCCACAAGCCCGCGGGCACTGCAGACCTGCACGGGGCCAGCGACGGCACGGCAGGGACACACGATGCCACCTTCTCGTCATTTCTCAAAAAGTACCTCTGCTCTGAAAAATAAAGGCTAATTTTTTTCTTTTGTTTCTTTTTTGTATGGCTAATTTATAAAAAGCAAGTGGTGTGTCTGGGCAACTTTATCTTCTCAGTATTTTAAAAATTGTTTTTCTTTTTAATAGATTATGTCTTTATTGGTCACAAAATAATACAAATTTGTGATGAATAAAGAATTCTCACAGCACTGAAGGGTATAAGGTGAAAAGTAACACTCCCCCTCCCCTAAGCCCCCCTGCCTCCCAGAGGTGCATGTTTCTTGTGTAAACTGCCAAGAAACTTCTCCCTGAAAACAGAATTATACAAGTACATACGGCACAAATCTAGTGATCTTTTTCCTTAAAAACATACAAAGGTGCTCATACCGTACATCCTGTTTGGCAATTTGTTTGTTTATTGTACAATATTTTGAAGACCTCTTTGCACAATTGTATATCTAGAGCTACAGATTCTTCCTCATGGTGTCCAGGTTTTCTCTGGGCGAGGGAGGAGGCGCCTTGGAATCTTGGGTGGTGGGTGCGTGGCCGGCTGGCGTGGGCACGCCCTCTCGGGCACCCCAGGAAAGGAGCAGAAGGTCCCTGTAGCAGTTTGACATAGTTATGAATTCCAAAAACAGACATTGGGTTATGTTTGTAATCTGGTCTGTACTTGGGCGTGATTGAGTTATGATTAGGGCTTTGATTGGGCCACGTCATTAGGGTGTTTTGTTTTGTTTTGTTTAAAGATTTATTTTTTATTTATTTCTCTCCCCCCTCCCCCCCCCCCATCATTAGGGTGTCGAATCCCCGCCCCTTGGTAGATGGGGACTCACTGATAAAAGGCTTGGCAAAGGACAGAGTTGAAGGGTATCTGATGTTTGAGTTTTGATGTTGGAGTCTGATGCTGAAGCCTTAAGCTGGAGCCCTGGGAAGTAAGCTCACAGAGGAAAGAGAATCAAGACCCTGGAAGAGAGGAACCCTGAACCCAGAGAGAAGCCAGCCCTGGAAGGGAGGAACCCAGGAAGCCTGAACCCTCGCAGCCGTCGGCAGCCGTGTTCCTCCAACACGTGGAAATAGACTTTGGTGAGGGAAGTAACTTGTGCTTTATGGCCTGGTGTCTGTAAGCTCCTACCCAAAATAAATATTCTTTATAAAAAAACAACCAATGTCTAGTATTTTGCATCAGCACGCCTTTGGCCGACTAATACAGAATTTGGTACCGAGGAGTAGGGAAGTGCTCTTGCAATAACCAAAATGCTGCAATGCTTTTATAAATTGGTAAGGGGTATTTTTTGGAGGAATTGTGAGATGCTTGAAAGAAAAGACCTACAATGTTTTGAAGAGACTGTTTTTTGTTTTTGTTTTTTTTAAAGATTTATTTATTTATTTCTCTTCCCTTCCCCCCCCATCCTGGTTGTCTGTGTCTACTTGCTGTGTCTTCTTTGTCCGCTTCTGTTGTTGTCAGTGACACGGGAATCTGTGTTTCTTTTTGCTGTGTCATCTTGCTGTGTCAGCTCTCCGCGTGTGCGGCACCATTCCTGGGCAGGCTGCACTTTCTTTCGCGCTGGGCGGCTCTCCTTACGGGTCACAGTCCTTCCACGTGGGACTCTCCTACGCAGGGACACCCCTGCGTGGCACAGCACTCCTTGCGCGCATCAGCACTGCGTATGGGCCAGTTCCACACGAGTCAAGGAGGCCCGGGGATTGAACCACGGACCTCCCACGTGGTAGACGGATGCCCTAACCACTGGGCCAAGTCCGTGGCCGACCAACAAGGTTTTTGATAGAGCTGTATGAACAAAACCACTGTGGATTAAATGGGACTTGGAAAGGAGAGATCGAAGGAGAAACGACTTTAAGAGGAAAACCATGGAAGCTGAGATCTGGAATTAGGACATCACCTTGGGCCAAGAGAGGAACCCCACCCATGTGTACAGAGGGGGAGAGTCTGCATCAGTAGGTGAAGATGGTGGATGCTCCCACCCGCTGTTCTGGGAGAGTTTTGCTGTCCCAGGGTACAGAGAGGGTGGGGCACATTCCCCAAGGATTATGGTGGTTAAGGTCAGCACCCTGCAGGCCTGGGAGGGGTGGACCTGTCCCCCATGGATTAGGAAGGCCAGGTGGTCAACTCGTTGCTCTGAGAGGGTTGAGCCTGTTTGCCAAAGGTTGGGGGGAATGTTGTCTTCACGTCACTGTACTGGGGGGTTAAGACTCTAACCCAAAGGTAGGGTGAGGTGTGGCGACCACCCCAACGCACTCTGAGGGTGAGGTCTGGAGCTTGGTCAGCACCCAGATGCCCGATGAGCGTGAAACCAAGAAAATGGCTGTTGGCCAAGCCTGTGGAAAGGGTGTTGTCTTAAGAATGACTCTCGGATTTTGAAATTGGAGGACGCCCTGTGGGTTTACTGAACTGTTCTGGACCCATAACTCATGTTTCCCTCCCAAGTTCTCCTTATTATAATAAAAATGTTTATCCTTTTTCTGTCCATTTGAATATTGGAAGCAGATAAATGGTTTTGTAAGTTTCAGAGGTCTACAGCAGATACCTGTATTAGTCAGCCAAATAGGTGCTGATGCAAAATACCAGAAATTGGCTGGTTTGTATAAACGGTATTTCTTTGGGGTAGGAGCTTACAGACACCAGGCCATAAAGCACAAGTTACTTCCCTCACCAAAGTCTCTTTCCACGTGTTGGAGCAAGACGGCTGCCGACGTCTGCGAGGGCTCAGGCTTCCTGTGTTCCTCCCTTCCAGGGTCTTGCTTCTTTCAGGGTTTAGGGTTCCTTGCTTCCCAGGGGTCCAGCTTCAGCACCAAACTCCAACCTCAAAACTCCACCATTGAGAACCTTGCATGAGTAGCTCCAGCTCTGTCTCTTGCCGTCCCCTTGATGGATGGGCGGGGACTCAACGCCCTAATGACGTGGCCCAATCAAAGTCCTAATCATAACTCAATCATGCCCAGTAATAGACCAGATTACAAACGTAATCTAATACCTATTTTTGGAATTCATAACCATATCAAACCACTACCTTTATAAAAACCAACCGATTTCTGGTATTTGGCATCAGCACCCCTTTGGCTGACTAGCACAGTTGTGTTCCACAAGTGGGTGTCTGTGAAAACACTCTGCCCCAGCACTGCTAGGTAAGGGCTTGCGTCATGGGGTGGATGGACTCTCGGAGTCCAGGGCCCGCCCTGCGCAGGTGAGAATCTGAGGGTGCAGGTGCCCGCGTCCCCTGCCAGCCTGTGCCGGCGTGTACTTTGCCCAAAGCCCCTGAGTCCTGTCCTGCTCCTCCCATGCCCCCGCCCTGCCCATCGCAGGCCTGGAGGACGCTCCACGGAGCAGCGTCGTGTCCCATCCAGGGGCTGTGACGAGAGCACGAGGGGCCCCCCTGGGTGAGCTGTGCACCCCAGGAACCGTCCTGTGGGTGAGCCCGTGGTGAGCAGGTGCCTTGACGAGGTGATTCAGGTGGGCTGGCCCACCTCCTACACGGCGGCCTCGTAAGCAGAGCGAAACCAGAGAGAGGGGGCAGCCACGGAAGCTCCCGGCAGAGAGGGGGACCAGCGACACGCCACGTGCCTTGCCGCGCACGAGGCCACGGGCCAAAGACGCCAGGCTCTGGGGAGAAAGCGCCACCCTGATGACACCCTGATTGGGACTTTTCCAGTAAATTCCTGTTTCGCGGTGTTTGCCGAGGCGCCTGGGAAACGCAGCGGCAGGTCTGGGAAGAGAAAGGAGAGCTGCCGGCAGCCTTGCCGCGCCGAGGGGCGCAGCCCGGGCCTGGCTTTGAGCAAGAGCCTTTGGCTCTCTGGGGAGTGGATCTGACCGCTTTTGTTTTTTTTGATTCTTAATAAGCGTGGTAACATACATACCATAAATTGCCATTTTTGCTACATTAAGTGTACAATTCCCTGGCGTTCCTCACACTCATAACGTTGTGCCACCACCACCCGTAACCAAAACCTGACATCACCCAGAGCAGAAACTCTGCACCCATTAACTGCCATTTCCCCTCCTGTGGTCCCTGGAAACAGCTAATCTACTTAAAAACATCGTTTAAAATTTTGTTTATTCATTTCTCCCCCACCTTGTTTTGTGCTCTCTCTGTCCGTTCATTGTGTGCTGTGTCTGCTCGTCTTCTTTTTAGGAGGCACTGGGACCCAAAACTCCACGTGGGAGGGAGGTGCCTAATTGCTTGAGCCAATCTGTTCCCTGCTGGTTGTGTCTCTCATTGTGTTTCCTCATTGTGTCTCCTCGTGGCATCACCTTGTTGCATCAGCTTGCCATGTCAGTCCATCGCATCAGCTCACTGTCTGCTCGTCTTCTTTAAGAGGCACTGGGGCCTGAACCAGGACCTCCCATGTGGGAACCAGGACCTCCCAACTGCTAGAGCCACATCCGCTTCCTTCTAATCTACTTTTGTTACAGGGTGGCTCTGTGTTCTTGGCTTATGTCACATAAAAGAATTTAAGGACACGCCACAGGGCAGGCAAGGGAGTATCAAGTTTATTAAGAGCCAAGACAGTGAGATGTGCACGGCAGCGTGGACCAGGGCAGGCTGCAGAGCGAGGTGTGGGCCCAGGCAGGCCTCGGTAGAGCCTTCTCTCTGCCCTCCCATCTTTTGAGGACGCCCGGGGCTGTCCCTGGACCCCAAGCGGGATTCGCATCCCAGACAGGATTCTCGTTCCAAATGGGATTCTCATGGCCAGGATCGCGCAGGGTCTTTCCGGCCGCCTTCTTCCCAGGAGGTTTCTCAGGGTCTCAGGGCCACGTGGCTGCCGGCTCGTGGCTGCCAGCTCGTGGTCTCTCAGCTGCCTGGTCGCTGGCTCGTGGTCTCACAGCCGTGTGGCCTGCGGGCTCAAGTCTCGTGGCCGGCCGGCTCGTGGTCTCTTGACCATGTGGTCTCCCTGCCGCGTGGCCAGCCGCTGTCCCCCTTTCACTGTGCTAACCTGCCTCACTTTCTGTCTCTACGACTTTTCCTATTCTTGATATTTCATTTAAGTGGAATCAGTTTCTGTCCTTTGACGTCTGCTCACTTCACTCGACATGAGGTTCAAGGTCGACCATGTTGTCCCGTGAATGAAAGCGTCACTCCTTTTAGGTCTGAATAAGGCTCTACTTCATGTACACACAGCGTTTTGCTCATCCACTCCCTGCCGGTGGACCTGGCTGCTTCCGCGGCAGGCGGTTGTGCACAACATGCCTGCCTGAGCCCCTGCTTCACTTCTTGGACTAGAAGTGGAATTGCTGAGCCATACGGTAATAGTAGGTTTAGCTTTTTAAAATTTTATTTACTTATTTTTAATTGTGGTAAAATACACATAACCTAAAATCATTTTAACTATTTTAGGTGGACAGTTTCTTTGGCACGAAGCACACTGTAACTTTCACTGCTATTTCCAGCCTTTCTCGTCATCCCTGATGACCTCACGCTCGTTTAGCGGTCACTCCCTTTTCCTCACGAGCCCGGAGGCCTGCACGGTGACCCCGAGGCCTGCACGGTGACCCCGGGGCCTGCGCGGTGACCCCGGGGCCTGCGCGGTGACCCTGAGGCCTGCGTGGTGACCCCGAGGCCTGCACGGTGACCCCGAGGCCTCCACGGTGACTCCGGGGCCTGCGCGGTGACCCCGAGGCCTCCACGGTGACCCCGGGGCCTGCACGGTGACCCTGGAGCCCACCCCCCCCCCCCATCGCTGAGGGTCCCTGTGCAGACCCAGCCCCTCCTGGGCAGGGAGGAGCAGAGAATCTGGCCGTGCCCGGCTCTGCTGGTGCCGTGTCCCCTCGTGCCCTCGCGCCAGGGCCTTTCGGCCATGGCCCGCTGCGCACCGAGGCTCCACGAAGCAGCCACAAGGAACGCAGGAGCCTGGAGACTCGGAGCAGGCCGACTTGCGGCTCTGATTTTTTATAAAGTTGCTTGGTAAAGGGCAGGAATAAATCTGACTAAAAAGGCTCCTGGAAGGACGTCAGCGGACCTCCTCGCGCCCTCCCGCCTGCGGACTCGAGCTCTGCGCACACGGTCCTCAGCAGATCCAGCGGCGGCTCCGTTTCCGTGTTCCAGGGTCTCCTTATTTGCAGAATTCAGGAAACCCCCGCGGTCCCACCGTCCCTAGGCCACGTGCTGGAATCCCCTGTGGAGCTTTAAAAAGAACTTTCTGGGAGGGGGGAGCCAACATGGCGGCGGGGTAAGGAGCGCCTGGTCCGTGCCAGCGGCAGGGCCAGTGGTAATCACCCCGCTGTCCAAAGCACCCGTGGGGGACCGGGGGCCGGAGCGCACCCTGCAGCTCCCTGAAGGAGTGGAAGGAGGAGTCGCCCGGCTGCAGAGGGGACTTGTGAGAAGAGCCCCCCTCGCCGGGAGGCCGAGCCCGTGGGGCACCCTGCCTCGGGAGCTGTTCCATGGCTGGGGCTGGAAACCGCATTTCCCAAAAACAGGAGGAAGACGCAGGGAGGCACCTCTGCAGCTAGCGGTTAGGGGCTCGGCGGGCTGCAGTGTCGTCCTAGACACAGCCAGGGTTTGAGCCTGTCCAAGCTGGAAAGGGCCCGTAGCTGCCATGCTGACTCCGCCCCTGGCATGAGGGGAAGCCTGGCTGCGTGAACATCCAGTGACGTTAGGGACCAGCTTCTTTCTACTAATATCTGACTGCAGCCCGAGCCTAGGCTGAGCCCCACCTCCAGCAGGGAGGAAGCTGGCGGGCCCTGCACCAGGCTCTCCAGGCCACTGCAGGTGCTCTCCTGGCACAGACTGAATAGTCAGCCACCTGGGGCTGCACCCCTGTACCCCAAGAGGGTAAGAGAGGAGCTGGGTTTCCTCGGCCTTTCCGGGCAGCTGTAGGCCTTTTCCACCCACAGGAACTGGTCTGTTGAGTGCCTTCGAGTTCCTCTCCTCCTCTGTCCCTCACAGGAGAGGAGGAGGCTGGTGCTCCCTCAGCCTCTCAGGGCAACTGCTGGCCTGCACAGACCCGACCACTGGGCACCTGTGGCCCCAACCCCACCCCCAACAGGACAAGAGATGGGCTGTGCTGCCCAGCATCTCTGGGTGACTACAGGTGCTTTAGGCCCACACAGTCTGGACTGGTGGGTGCTTGTGGATCCACCCCCACACCCAAAAAGAAAGGAAGGGGCTTGTGTTTCCACAGCCTCTCCAGGCAATGGCAGGCACTTTCAGCCAGCATGGACTGAACTGTTGGGCTCTAAGGATCCACCCCACCCCCAATAGGACAGGAGGGGGCTGGTGTCTCCACAGCCTCTCTGGGAAATGGCAGGTGCTTTCAGCCTACAGAGAATGAACTATTAGGCGTCGGTGGTTCGTTTCCCATCTCCTAAAGGGCAGAAGGGAAAGCACTCCCTCAGCCTCTCAGGACAACTGCAGGTGTATTCAGCCCACACGGATTAGATTGTTGGGCACTCAGAGGGTCCATTCCCAGCACGGCAGGCAGGGGGTCTGGTGCTACGTCAGTTTACCCGGGCAGCTGTGGTCATCTTGGACCCACACTGCATAGATTGCTGCCCACACCTGCAGCTCCACCCCCAAGGCAGGGGAGGAAGGGCTGGAAGCTTCATCACTGTCTGAGCAACATCTTGTCCTGCACAGCTTGGATGATGACACACAGCTGCAGCTCTGCCCCTGCAGAGGAGGAAGGCGGGAGTAGCTGGGCAATGCCTGGGGCAACGTGGCAGCTTCAGCCTCCGCGGCTCGCAGCACCACCTACACCCTAGACTCCTACTCCACAACCAGCAAGGGAGGAAAGACAAGAGAGCCCTAAACTGAAGGGAGAAACTGCACCCAGAACAAATACATCTAGTAAGGCAGATGCAAAAACAACAAAAAATCACAATCCATACCAAGAAACATGAAGATATGGCCCGGTTAAAGGAACAAGATAAGCCTGCAGGTGACAGAAAGGAACATCTGTGACAAGTAATAACAGATGTTCAGACAAATCTCCTTAATAAAGAGATTAGGGATATTAAGACAACACTGGGGGAGCACAAAGAAGAATTTGAACACACGCATAGAAAAATATCAAAACTTATGGGAATGAAAGATGCAATAAATGAAATTAAAAACACACTGGAGGCCGGTAGAGGCCGGGCGGCGGCGGCAGGGACCCAGCGCCCCGAGGGCGGCGGGTGCCGGCGGGAGGCGGAGCCAGGTGGCGGCCGGGGCAGGTGGCCGGCAAGCAGCGCTGGTCCAAGGAGGATCGAGGTGACCACAGCCTCCCTGCTGGGGGAGACCCCCGTCTTCCGGTTGAACGTGACCTTCAGGGGCGAAGGCTTTCTGTGGGAGTTCTGGAGCCAGCCTCGCTGCCTTGCGGTGTTGTTGTCGTCATCCTCGCTGTGGGCCTGATCCTGCTGACGATGGACTGCAGGAAACGAGAGCCAGGCGGGAGCTGCAGCCCAAAGGCCACGAGCCAGCCTCTCCTTCTGCCCTGGCCCCAAACGGCGGCAGCAGCCAACACCCTGCAACGTGACCTTCCTCCCCGTCGACCGACCTTCGTGCAGAGACTCGGGGACACCTTCCCTCGCCCTATCGCGGTCACTGAAGAGCCCTCTCCAGAGTCACGGCCAAGAAGCACGCTTCTCCTCCGGCAGTTTCACTACCAGTTCCTTTCATTTGAGTCAAGAGACATCTGTTATGCAATATCTGATGCTTCCTGCAATCCCCCCCTTCCTGCCCTGCCTCACCCCAACCGTGCTCACCCTCCAGAAGGCCACAGAACTTCCTTTTGTCGTCTGACAATGTCGAGCTGTGTTGGGAATCCACTAGTGTGGTTTGATAGACAGACAGACATATAGCCCAGGAGTCGTCTATTCAGAAATCAGGGAAAGAATCCACCAATAAGTGTCAAATCCACAGCTTTGAAGAGCAAAATATTCACTCCCATAATCAGCAAAAGGGAGCGCACTTGGACCAACTAACCAGAAAACCAACTTGTTAATTTATAACCTGTTCTGGTACTAGACGACCACTGGCTAGCTTATGACAAATGTCAGCACATTTTCCTCCTCTTTAAGAAAGGTCTTTTAAAAAATGAATTAAAAATAAATAAATAAAATAAAATAAATTTTTAAAAAATGAATTAAGAAAAAAAAAAAAGAAAGGTCACAGGAAAAGCTAATTTCTTTTCAAAAGGTTTCTACGTCATTTGTATGGAGTCCGAGCAGAAGGAATGGGATGACCTTGAGGAGTACTGGCAGTGACCTTGTTCCAATGTCCACAGGCCTGGAATGAGCCGGTGGCTGGCCGGGCTCCTCTGTCCACACAGGGCTGGGCTAGCCCTGCCCACTCTGTTGACTCCTCACCTCATGGGCCAGCATGACACTGACCAGGTAACTGCTCGACGTCACCTGTGCCCTTCCTGGGCACTTGCAGAGATTCAAGGCCTGGTCGAAGAACACATCCGCAAACCAGTTCTCTGTGGAGAGCCGATCTCTGACCCTTAGCCTGGACAGCCGTCTACGAGAGGGCAAAGCATTTGGAAATTAAGCCCCACTTTCTATCTGTGTGGCCTTAGAAAAGTGCCTTGACCTTTCCAACCTCACTTTCCTCATCCCTGAAGTAAGAATGATGACGTCTGCCTCATCGGGTTCTTGTGACAATTAAAGGACTTAGCAAGGTACCTGGCACCTGGGAGATGTTTAATAATGAGAGCTAGTATTATTATTAAAATTTGTTCACATTTTAATGATTCTGAAATCAGAACATGTCTTACAATCGACAGGTCCCTCTCAATCAATTGTGCATTTTACAATTAATGGCATCTTGGAAGCAGGGTAATAAACCTTTATTTCATTACAGAAGGTGACACACTCTTGCTGTTTAACCTCAAATTCTAGGACTCTCTTCCTCTTGAGGTCAGAAATGAGGGGAAACTGAGGCTCAGAGGGGAAAGAGGACTTACTCAGGATCGCACACCTTGTGTCATCCCTATATAAAAATACCCACTTGAAGAGCTCTGGAGAAATACTGGCAAATTATTCCCAGCCATCTTTTCTCCTTCCATGTGTAAAGATCCACCAAGTGCCAGGCACTGTACAAGGTGTTTTCACGTAAGTTATCTCATAGGATTTCATTTTTCCAATAACCCTGGGAGATAAGTGTTATTTTTTCCATTTGCAGATGAGAAACTGGGACTCAAAAATAAAAGTACTTTCCCCCTTCAAAGTAAGTTTCAAAGACAGGATTCAAAACCAGGTCTCTTTGACTCCAAAGTCCATCTTTTCATTATGTTACACTTGTGCCTTGCCATCTTGGGTCAAAGAAGCACAGATTCTTTTGTGGGCCAAACAAAAAGAGGACAGGTTAGTTCTGTGTATTTGGAGATCAGGGGTCTAGTTTCCAAATTGAAAGTGAGGGACAAAGCCACTTTGGCAGCTTTCTTTGGGTTTCCATGAGTGCAGCAAAAGGAGCGCCTTCTAAAACCATCCCAGCGCTAAGGATTCTTGATTCATTCTCCCTGCCACGTAGGTCCAAGGAGCAAGAGGAGGAAAGGGCTCTAACTGGGGCAAAGCCATTTCTTAGAGGGCTAAACAGAGATGCTCCCCTAAACATATCACAATAAAAAACAAAAACAACAAAAACAAAAAAATACCCTTTGGAATATTCCAGCCTTAAAACCAGACTCTTCTGCCCACAGTGGAATCTGCCTGGGGTTTCCCTTTCATATGTTCTTTTGCTTAACGAAGGTTTCGAAATGGAGGAAGAGGCGGAGGGGGAGCAATGGGGAGGGGCAAATAAAAGTGCTTGATATTTTGTTTTTAACTAATGAAGATAGCTCAATGAACACCCTTTGAAGGGTTTCTAAGTGTAAGTTAAGGTGCTTCTAATTATATTAAGACTGTCCCTGCTCTCAAGGAATCTGCAGCTGGTCTCATGCGGCAGGGATCTTACAACACAGTTGCTTATTTCATTTTTGACAAGGCGCCTTTGTTAACTGATGCTGCCTTATTTGGCCACTAAATCAATAAAAGATATTAAGCACTTAAAGAAAAATATTCAAAAATAAAAATGTTTAAATAATAATAAAAAAACAACACCAGAGGTGTATAACAGCAGATTACAGGAGGCAGAAGAAAGGATCAGTGAGCTTTAAGACATGGCCTCTGAAAGTGAACATACTAAAGAAAAAAATGGGAAAAACTGAACAGGGTCTCAGGGGACTAAATGGCAGCAAGAGATGTGCAGACGTATGTGCCATGGGTGTTCCAGAAGAAAAAGAGAAGGGTAAAGGGGTAGAAGGAATATTTGAAGAAATAATGGTAGAAAATATTTCCCAACCCTATTGAAGGACATAGATACCCATGTCCAAGAAGCACAAAACACTCCCATCTGAATAAATCTGAATAGACCAATACCAAGGCACATACTAATCAGAATATCAAATGCCAAAGACAAAGAGAGAATTCTGAGTGCAGCAAGCAAAAAAGTAATGCATAACATATAAGGGATATCCAATAAAATTAAGTCCCAATTTCTCATCAGAAACCATGGAGTCAAGAAGACAGTGGTCTGATATATTTAAGATAGTGTATTAGTCAGCCAAAGGGGCGCTGATGCAAAATACCAGAAATTGGTTGGTTTTTATAAAGGGTATTTATTTGAGGTAGGAGCTTACAGACACCAGGCCATAAAGCATAAGTTACTTCTCTCACTAACATCTATTTTCACGTGTTGGAGCAAGATGACTGCTGAAGTCTGCCAGAGTTCAGGCTTCCTGGGTTCCTCCCTTCCTGGGGCTGGCTTCTCTTTCCTCTGTGAGCTTACTTCCTGAGGCTCCAGCTTAAGGCTTCAGCATCAAACTCCAGCATCGAAACTCCAACATCAAAAGGACACAACTTTGTCCTTTGCCAGCCTTTTACCTGTGACTCCCCACCCACCAAAGGATGGGGACTCGATGCCCTAATGATGTGGCCCAATTAAAGCCCTAATCATAACTCAATCACACCCAGGTACAGGCCATATTACAAACATAACCCAATATCTATTTTTGGAATTCATAACCATATCAAACTGCTATAGATAGTGCAAGAGAAAAACTTGCAGCTAAGAATTTTATATCTGGCAAGATTATCTTTCAAAAATGAGGGCAAGTTTAGAATATTCACAGATAAACAGAAACTGAGAGAGCTTGTAACAAAAAGACCAGCTTTGCAGGACATACTAAAGGGAGTATTACAGCCTGAAAAGAAAAGACAGGAGAGAAAGGCTTGGAAGAGAGTCTAGAAATGATGACTGTATCAGTAAAAGTAATTAAAAGTATCAAAAGAGTGGTGAAAATAAAATGACAGATAAAACCCAAAGATCAAAATGGATGAAATAAGAATTGCCTTTATAGTAATAACATTGAATGTTAATGGATTAAAGTCCCCAATCAAAAGACACAGACTGGCGGAATGGATAAGAAAAAATGAACCAATCATATGCTGTCTGCAAGAGACTCACCTTAGACCCAAGGATACTAATAGACTGAAAGTGAAAGGTTGGAAAAAGATATTCCACACATGCAGTAACCAAAAAAAACCTGGGGTAGCTATACTTATATCAGATGATACAGCGTTTAAAAGCAAAACTGTTATTAGAGACAAGGAAGGACATTACATATTAATAAAAGAGATGATTCACCAGGAAGAAATAAAAACCATAAATGTACATGCACCTAACCAGGATGTCCCAAGATACATGAGGCAAACACTAGCAAAACTGAAGGGAGAAATTTTTATTTTATGTTATTTTATTTTATTTTATTTATTTATTTCTCTCCCCTTCCCCCCACCCCCCGGTTGTCTGCTCTCTGTGTCCATTTGCTGTGTGTTCTTCTGTGGCCACTTCTATCCTTATCAGCGGCACTGGGAATCTGTGTTTCTTTTTGTTGTGTCATCTTGTTGTGTCAGTTCTCCGTGTGTGGGGCGCCACTGGTGGGCAGGCTGCACTTTTTTCGCTCGGGGCGGCTCTCCTTACAGGGCACACTCCTTGCACATGGGGATCCCTTATGCGGGGGACACCCCTGCGTGGCACGGCACTCCTTGCGCACATCAGCACTGCACGTGGGCCAGCTCCATATGGGTCAAGGAGGCCCAGGGTTTGAACCATGGACCTCCCATGTGGTAGGCAGACACCCTATCTACTGGGCCAAGTCGCTTCCCTGAAGAGAGAAATTGACATCTCTACAATAATAGTTGGAGACTTCAATACACTACTTTCAGCATTGGATAGAACATCTGGACCAAGGATCAACAGAGAAACAGAGCTTGAATAATATGAAAAATGGACTAAACCTAACAGACATATACAGAACATTGTACCCCAAAACAGCAGGATATACATTCTTTTCAAGTGTTCATGGGTCTCTCTCTAGGATAGACCATATGTTGGGTCACAAAGTAGATCTCAATAAATTCAACAAGACCAAAATTATACAAAGCACTTTCCCTGATCACAATGGAATAAAGTTGGAAAACAACAAGTAGCAGAAAAAAGGGAAAATTCACATATATATGGAGATTAAACAATATACGCTTAAATAATCAGTGGGTCAAAGAAGAAATTTCAAGAGAAATCAATAAATATCTCAAGACAAATGACAATGAGTATACAGCATATCAAAACCTATGGGTGCAGCCAAAGCAGTGTTGAGAGGGATATTTATACCCCCTCAATGCTTACATTAAAAAAGAAGAAAGAGCTAAAATCAATTACCTAAATACACAGCTGAAAGAACTAGAAAAAGAACAGCAAACTAATCCCAAAGCAAGTAGAAGGAATGAAATAATAAAGATCAGAGCAGAAATAAATGAAATTGAGAACAACAACAAAACAATGGAATTAACAAAACCAAAAGTTGGTTCTTTGAGAAGATGAACAAAATTGACACACCCTTAGCTAGACTGACTACAAAAGAAAGGGAGAAGATGCAAATAAATGAAATGAAACATGAAAATGCAACACTACTCATCCCACAGAAATAAGAAATCACGAGAGGATTCTATGAACAACTTTAGGCCAAAATCTAGACAATGTAGATGAAATGGAAAAACCCCTAGGAACGTGCAAACAGCCTACACTGACCCTAGAAGAGAGAAGACCTCAACAAACCAATCACAAGTAAAGAGATTAAAACAGTCATCAAGGGAAGTGGATGTGGCTCAAGTGATAGGACCTCCACCTACCATATGGGAGGACCCAGGTTCAATCCCTGGGCCTCTTGGCGAAAAAGAAGAAGAGAAAACATTCCTGCATGGTGAGCCAGTGCCCACGTGGTGGGCCGAGTGCCCATGTGGCAAGCTGAGTGCCCACGCAGTAATCTAGTGCCCACACACGAGCCACGCAGCAAGATGACGCATCAGAAGAGAGACAAGGGGAGAGTCGAGGTGAAGTGCAACAGAAACTAGGAACTGAGGGAGTGCAATTGAGAGAGAGAACCTCTCTCCCCATCAGAGGTCTCCAGGATCGAATCCCGGTGAATCCTAGAGAAGAGAAAATGAGAAGACAACACATACAGCAAAAACAGCAGGGTGGGAGGAGGGGAAGGGGGGAAATTAATTAATTAACTAAAAAAAATTTAATACCAATCTTAAACTCTTCCAAAAAATTGAACAAGAAGGAACCAGGGAAGCAGACATGGCTCAACTGATAGAGTGTCCATCTACCATATGGAGGGTCCAGGGTTCAAACCCAGGGCCTCCTGACCCATGTGGTGAGCTGGTCCACGCGCAGCGCTGCCTCACATAAGGAGTGCCATGCCACATAGGGGTGTCCCCACCTAGGGGTGTCCCCGCCTAGGGAAGCCTGATGCTCAAGGAGTGCGCCCTGCAAGAAGAGCCACCCTGCATGAAAAAAAAGTGCAGTCTGCCCAGGAGTGGTGCCGCACACACGGAGAGCTGAAGCAGCAAGATGATGCAACAAAAAGAGACACAATTTCCCAGTGCTGCTGGATAACGCAAGCAGACACAGAAGAACACGCAGTGAATAGACACAGAGAGCAGACAACAGGGAGGGGAGGGGGGAAAAATTAAAAAAAAAAAAAAAAAGAAGAAGGAACCAAACTCATTCTAAATCTTTCTTTTTTTTTTTTTAAAAAAAGATTTATTTATTTATTTAATTTCCCCCCCTCCCCTGGTTGTCTGTTCTTGGTGTCTATTTGCTGTGTCTTGTTTCTTTGTCCGCTTCTGTTGTCGTCAGCGGCAAGGGAAGTGTGGGCGGCGCCATTCCTCAGCAGGCTGCTCTTTCTTTTCACACTGGGCGGCTTTCCTCACGGGCACACTCCTTGCACGTGGGGCTCCCCCATGCGTGGGACACCCTTGCGTGGCAAGGCATTCCTGGGCAGGCTGCACTTTCTTTTCACGCTGGGCGGCTTTCCTCACAGGCGCACTCCTTGCGCGTGGGGCTCCCCCACGCGGGGGACACCCTTGCGTGGCACGGCACTCCTTGTGCGCATCAGCACTGCGCATGGCCAGCTCCACACGGGTCAAGGAGGCCCGGGGTTTGAACCGCGCACCTCCCATATGGTAGACGGACGCCCTAACCACTGGGCCAAAGTCCGTTTCCCTAAATCTTTCTTAATAAAAGAAATAAAAGGCATCCAAATAGGAAAGAAGTAAAACTTTCACTATTTGCAGATGATATGATCCTATATCTAGAAAGTCCTGAAAAATCTACAACAAAGCTGCTAAACTAAAGCTAATAAATGATTTCAGCAGTGTCAGGATACAAGATCAATATGCAAAAAATCAGTGTTGTTTCATACGACTGTAATGCACCACCTGAGGAGGAATTCAGGAAAAAATTCCATTTACAATAGCAACTGAAAGAATCAAATACTTAGGAATAAACTTAACCGAGGTTGTAAAGCACTTGCATTCAGAAAAGTACAATGCAATGCTAAAAGAAATTTTTTAAAAAGACCTAAATAACTGGAAAAACATTCCATGCTCATGGATTGGAAGACTAAATATCATTAAGATGTCAGTTCAACCCAAATTGATAGAGTCAATGCAATCCCAGTAAAAATTCCACTGTCATTTTTTAAACAAATGGAAAACACGATTATCAAATTTATCTGGAAGGGTAATAGGCCCCAAATAGCCAGAAACATCTTAAAAAGGAAAGGTGAAATTTGAGGACTCTCTCTTCCAGACTTTAAATTATATTACCTAGCTATAGTGGTAAAAAACCAGCATGGTATTGGCATAAATATGGACATATAGACCAATGGAACCAAATTGATGGTTCAGAAACAGACCCTCACATCTATGGCCAAGTGCTTTCTGAAAAACTTGGAGTAGAATAGTCTATTCAACAAGAGGTGATGGGAGAACTGGATATCCATAGCCAAAAGAAATAAAAAAGACCTCTATCTCACACCTAATAGAAAAATTAACCCAAAATGAATAAAAGACTTAAGTATAAAAGCAAGTACCATAAAGCTCCTAGAAGAAAATGTAGGCAAACATCTTCAAGATCTGGTGTAGGTGGTAAATTCTTAAACCTTACACTGAAAGCACGAGCAATGAAAGAAAACATGGATAAATGGAACCTTCTCAAATTTAAACACTTCTGTGATTCAAAGGATTTCATTAAGAAGGTGAAAAGGCAGCCCCCTCACTGGGAAAAAAAATTTGGAAACCACTTATCTGATAAGGATTTGATTTCCATTCTATATAAAGAGATCATACCACTCAACAAAGAGCAAGCAATCCAATTTAAAAAATGGGCAAAAGATTTAAACAGACATTTCTCCAAAGAGGAAATAGAAAAGGCCAAAAAGCACATGAAAAAATGTTCCATATCACTAGCTATTAGGGAAATACAAATCAAAACAACAATGAGATAGCATCTAACACTGCATAGAATGGCCATTATTAAAAACAAAAAACAAACAGACAACAAGTGCTGGAGAGGATGTGGAGAAACAGGAGCCCTCCTTCACTGTTGGTGGGAGTGTAGAACCGTGCAGCCTCCACGGAGACGGTTTGGAGTTTCCTCAGGAAGCTAAATATAGAACTGCCATATGAGCCAGCAGTCCCTCTGCTAGGAATATACCCGGAAGAACCGAAAACTATGACACGAACAGACACCTGCACACTGATGTTCATGGCAGCATTGTTCACAATTGCCAAAAGATGGAAACAACCCAAGTGTCCCTCCACCAGTGACTGGATAAACAAAATGTGGTGTACATGCACGATGGAATACTATGCCACAGTCAGAAGAAATGAAATTGGGACACATAATAACGTGGATGAATCTTGAAGACGTTGTGTTAAGTGAAGAAAGCCAGACACAGAACAAATATTGCACGGTCTCATCAATACGAACTAAGCACAAAGAATAAACACATGGAGTTAAAAACTAGGGTGTAGGTTACAAGGAGATGAGAGGAAGGTTGAGAAGAACTACCTGCTTAATGTGTGTAGAAGTTTCAATTAACTTGACTGTAAAAGTGTGGAAATGGATAGAGTTGGTGGTGACACGTTATGGTGAATAACAGCTGGTTCGTAAGTGGAAATGGGGCTGGAAAGGTGTGAAAAGGAAGCTAGAGAGCAGTCACGGGACCGAGTAGCCGTGAGCCCAGAGGTGATGAGAACTGTGGTTGAGGTGCAGATGCAGGGAAGTGCTTCTGTGAGCGAGAGTGTAACAGTTTCAGTTATAGATTTATATATATAAATACATATAAAGACAGCAGATGTACGTCACCACCGCAGGGTGGTGGGAATGTGGGAGGCAGGGGAAAGACACAGCTGGAGCGGCCCGTGGACTGTGGTTGGCAGTAACGCAAGGTCCCTGCAGCTGTGCCAACGATGCGCTGTGCTGGTACTGGCGAGTGCGGAGAAAGTGCGCCAGATGCGCGGGACCGAGGGTGGGGGTGCAGTGGTGCCATCACCTCATGACCTGGAACAAACGTCCCACCGCGGCGTGGGTGCCGGAGGGTGGTGTGTGACCACGTTGGGCATGTGTTTTGTAGGTTCGCAAGCTTTGCCGTACACTTACTGTTCGTGCATGTTCATGGATGAATGATAAACTCCAATAAAAAAGATTTTTTTTAAAAAGGACTAAAGGCGTCCCCTGGCAGACACAGATTCAGCCCGCGGGTGCAGCGCTGGGTCCGGGTTTTGGAACCTGCGCCGGAGGCTCTGCGCGCCCTCCGGCTCCGCACGGCCGGGGCAGGGAAGCCGGGGCCGGCGAGGGTCCCCCCGGCGCTGGGCCCGGAGCGGCGGCTTTCCCTCGCGCCTGGCATGCCAGGGGCCGGCCTCGCCTCGGGTCCCCTGCTGCAGCCGCCCCACAAGGCTTCCACCTGAAAGGAGCGCCTCCTCTCACAGAGCGGGGGAGAAGGGGGGCCTCGCCCCACTTCGCTGCGGGCAAAACTGAGGCTCCGGGGAAGCGGGGCCTGGGCTCGGCGGCGGGGCCGCGGCTCCTCGGGTGCCACCCGCCCAGGGCACGGCCCGCGGGCTCCCCTTGCGCCTCGAGCAGCCCAGGCCGAGGGCTGCCCTTTGAGCGTAAACCCCGGACCTGCCCAGCAGGAGCTCTGGGGAGGTGGGAGCCAAGGTGAGCACACCTGGAAAAACAGTGCGTGACGTGCCAGACGGCAGGCGGGGCGCGAGCCGCGGGGGTCAGGGGAGTGCGGGGCCGGGGGAGCGCGGGGGCCCGGGGGAGCGCGGGGGCAGGGGAGCGCGGGGCCGGGGGGGCCGGGGGAGCGCGGGGGCCGGGGGGGCAGGGGAGCGCGGGGGCCGGGGGGGCCGGGGGAGCGCGGGGGCCGGGGGGGCAGGGGAGCGCGGGGCCGGGGGCGCCGGGGGAGCGCGGGGGCCGGGGGGGCAGGGGAGCGCGGGGGCAGGGGAGCGCGGGGCCGGGGGCGCCGGGGGGAGCGCGGGGGGCCGGGGGGGCAGGGGGAGCGCGGGGGCCGGGGGGGGCAGGGGAGCGCGGGGGCAGGGGAGCGCGGGGCCCGGGGGAGCGCGGGGCCCGGGAGAGCGCGGGGGCCGGGGGGGCAGGGGAGCGCGGGGGCCAGGGGAGCGCGGGGCTGCGCGGGGCTCAGGGCCTCCACAGAGAGGCCCCGGGGCAGACCAGAGGGCAAAGGTCAGAGCGGCCGAGGGTCTCCCCAGCCCGCCGGAGGGAGGGGCTCCGGGGACCGTCCGGGGGGCTGCAGCTGCGCCCTGAGCCCCGGATGGTTTTTCGCTCCGCAAACGCTCCTGGCCTCGGCTGGGTCGGCGCCTCCGCAAGGTCCATGCGGGCCGGGGGCGCGGCTGGGGTGCGCTCCCCGCGCGGGGGCCAGGGGCGTCGCCCACGTGGCTGCAGAGGCCCCGCGCGCTCTCCTCGGCTCACGCGGGCCTTCCGGGGTCTGCGGTGCCCCCCCCCCCCCCCCCCCCCCCGCCCAGCGCCTTGGCCAGGCCCGACTCCGGGGCCGTGGACCCCTCGAGGCCGCCGGCTGCCCCGACCCCGCTCCCCTCCTCCGCGCGGCCTCGGCCCCGCAGCCGCCCCCGGGCCCCCGCCCAGCGCGGGTCCCTCAGCAGCCGAGGCTCAGAGCCTGCGTGGGGCGGGGTCGCTGCCACGGGACCGGGCGTGAAGGGGCCGGCCTGTGCCCCCAGGTTTGCGGGAGCGCCCCGCGGCTCTTCCCCTCATCACCGCGTCCAGGGAACCCACCGCGGCTCCTTCCTGCGCCGCCCACGGGGCCGGTACGAGGCACCCACGGCCACAGGGACATCGCACTGTGGTCAGGGAGGGAGGACCAGGCACAGACCTGTGCGTGAAAACACGCACACGGGGTGGGGGGAGTGAAATCCTCCTCGGAACAAGGGCAGCGCCCACCCCGAGGGCGGAGCTGGAGCCCCCCATAAGGGAACAGGGGTCCCAGAGCAGCCCCCCAGCCAAGGACCCCACGCCCCGCGGTTCAGGGGAGGGGCCCAGGGCCGCGGGCAGGGGCCCGAGGCGCGCGCCCTCGCCTCCCCTGCCACCCGCGCAGCTGCTCCTCCCGCGGGGCTGCGGGAACGGCCACCGCAAGCCTGGAAACCCCGCAGGAGGCGGCGGCCGGGGGCGTCGGGGGCGCCGTCCTGTGACAGCCCGGAGCGCGGGCCGCGGAGGCCCGACGCCTCGTGGGGCCAGAACCAGGGGAGCAGCCCCGGGGGAGCGGGAGCCCCGAGGCGCCTTCTAGGCGAAAGAAAGCCCGCCCCAGCCGGGGCCCCCCGACCCCCAGGCTCGCTGGGACCCGGAGGGGCAGGGCGGGGGGGCGGGGGGCGGCCTGGCCTCCCGGGTCCGTCCTGGGGCTGCGCTTGGGGCTCCAGCGCGGACTTGTCCCACCCCCGGGACGGCTTCCCCTGCCTCCTGACCTCATTTTGGGGAAATTTAACAACAAATGGGACACAGCTCCACGGACCCCAGGGACCCCCAACCAGAGCCCCCCGACAGCCCGGGAGGGGCCATGGGGAGGGGCCCCCGGGGGGGGCGAGGGCTCCGGTTCCCAGAACGAGAGTGTGGATTCCCCCTCGGTGGCAGGTGCTCCGCTCCTCCCGCGAGGCGGCTCAGGGTCCTGGGCTGAGTTCAGGCGCCCACAAGGGCCTCCCGGCCCTGCGTCCCCGCGCCTCGGTGCATGGGTCACTCTCCTCTCCCGGTGTCCTGGCGACCTGCCCACCCCTGCGAGGCTCCCTCAGGGACCCGCCCTTCAGGAAGCCCCCAAGCCCCCCTTGCGCCCCCCCGTGTCCGCCGGGGGCTGGGCACAGGCCGCGTCCTGGGGGCGCAGTGCACCGGGGATGGGCGCTGAGTGCAGCCACCGGTGCAGGCGCCCTGTGCGGTCCGGCCTCCAGCTGCTGGTCCCAGGCCGTCCCCCACCCTCCCCCCAGCCGCTGAGGATGACCACGTCCTCCGGCCTCAGAGGACCGTCCAGGGCCTTCCTACCCATCCGTGCGGCCACCGCCCCCCAGGCCCTGGACCCGTCGGAAGCCAGCGCCCTCGGGAAGCAGTGGCGGCCGCGGGCACCCCGGGAGCTCTCCACGAATGGGGAGACAGGCCGCCGGGGCCCTCTCAGGGGCAGGCCGTGCCGTCCAGGGCGACTGGTCCTCATGTTCAGTCGTGTCCTCTTCCTCCAAAGATACTGCCCATTACTTTAAAAAAATAATTTATTCTGGGAAATTTCAAACGTACGCAAAAGCAGAGAGAGGAGTGTGGTGAAAGCTCATCGCCGCCCGTTCCTTCCGCTTCCCCATCCTCTTCCTGCCCCTGACGAGACGTTTTGAAGCAAATCCCAGACACCCTACTGTTTTATCTGCCAGTATTTCTGCACTTATCTCTAAAAGACAAGGAGCCTTTCAAAATGTAGAGCCACAAAATCTCTGTCATAACTAAAAAAAAACAAAACTAACCACAATTCTCTAATATCGCATATCTCGTGTTTAAATTTCCCAACTTGGGAAGCAGATTTGGCCCAGTGGTTAGGGCGTCCATCTACCACATGGGAGGTCCGCGGTTCAAACCCCGGGCCTCCTTGACCTGCGTGGAGCTGGCCCATGCGCAGTGCTGATGCGCGCAAGGAGTGCTGTGCAACGCAGGGTGTCCCCCGTGTAGGGGAGCCCCACGTACAAGGAGTGCGCCCCGTAAGGAGAGCTGCCCAGCATGAAAGAAAACGCAGCCTGCGCCATGCTCTGCACACACGGAGAGCTGACACAAGATGACACAACAAAAAGAAACACAGATTCCTGGTGCCTTATTTTTTTTTTAAGATTTATTTATTTATTTATTCCTCTCTCCTTTCTCCCCCATCCCCTACCCCAGTTGTCTGTTCTCTGTGTCTATTTGCTGCGTTGTCATCTTTGTCCGCTTCTGTTGTTGATAGCGGCACGGGAATCTGTGTTTCTTTTCGTTGGTCATCTTGTTGTGTCAGCTCTCTGTGTGTGCAGCACCATTCCTGGGCAGGCTGCACTTTCTTTCGCATGGGGCGGCTCTCCTTACCGGGTGCACTCCTTACGCGTGGGGCTCCCTTATTTGGGGGACACCCCTGCATGGCAGGGCACTCCTTGCGTGCATCAGCACTGCGCGTGGGCCAGCTCCATACGGGTCAAGGAGGCCCGGGGTTTGAACTGTGGACCTCCCATGTGGTAGACGGACGCCCTAACCACTGGGCCAAGTCTGCCGCCCCTGGTGCCTTATGACACAACAAAAAGAAACAGATTCCTGGTGCTGCTGATAAGGACGGAAGCAGTCACAGAAGAACACACAGCAAATGGACACAGAACAGACAACGGGGGGAAGGGGAGAGAAGTAAATGAAAAATAAATCTTAAAAAATAAAATAAATAAGTAAATAAATTTCCCAACTTGTCACACAATTTTTTTTAACAGGTGATTTGTTTAACTCCAGATCCAGACATCGTATTTAGTTGGCATGTCTGTTAGGTGTTCTGATCTATAGACTGTTTTTCTCTCTCTCACTGTCTTTCTCTTTGCACTATAGCTGATGAAGAAACTGGCTGTTTGGCCCCCCGACCTTCCCGTCGTCTGGGTTTTGTCACTGGCTTTATGGGCATTGTGTGCCGGGTTCCCATCCTGTACTGTCTTGGACAATGAGCTCCAAAGGCTGGGTAGGTCCTGGTTCTGTATTTGACAGAAATACTTCCGGGCGGTGGCGTGTGTTTCCACCAGAGGCAGATGTTAGTAGCTGCTGGTCATCGGGCAGGTCCCTTATTTCACTGTGGGTGGCAAGACGGGGACACCCCAACTCTCCCATTCCTTCTCCATGTAGCACCAGAATGCTACTGTGAGGGGAAATTTTCCACCATCTGCTGTTTGTTTACCTTGGTGCAGCCCAAAAAAGGAGGATAAATGCCTGCTGCTTTCGGTGTGTTTACCGGGTTTGTTCCCTGGAGCCCTGCGAGAGGAACCCATGAGGTTCTCGGTTTTTTCACGATCATCGTAGATAATGGAATTGAACGTACTTGATGTGTTCTAGCCATAGCCGTGGTTATTCCTCCTGACGCTCAAATCGCCCCTTGACCAGCATGGACCTCTTCAAACGCCTGCTGGAGGGTCCACTGCCTCGGAAGGCTGCGCAGCTTCCACGCGTTCAGACACGACCAAATATTCTGGGCTTATCTGTTTGCTGTCCCAGGGCTAGAACCACTTCTCACAAGAGCGGTTTCTCCCTGTCGGGGGAAATGGTGCATAAAGACCAACATCTGGGCGCTGATGAGTTTAAACAGTCCCTGAGCAGCCAGATTAAAAGCAACCACTTAAGACAGGGCCCTCTTTGGACTGTTTGTACAGGCAGTACACCAAGGCAGCAGCACATGTGGGGCGATGTATGGAGTGAGCTGAGCCTGGGTCCAAGGGTCTCCGAGAGGTTGACCTCCCTGCGGGCAGCTGGCGGCCGGGTGGCGCTGGCGGGCAGGGCACGGGCGCTGACTCGGAAGAGGAGGCCAGTGTCGCGTCCTCTTCCATCCGAATGAGCACTAAAAGGTCAGGGTTCTAGAACAGTGAATGCCTGGGAGGGTGGAGCTGTTCGTTTACCACGCCCCCTTCCTACTGCACACGGAAATGGATTAAAATCTTTGAAAGGGTCTCCCTATGTCCCATACCCACGGAGAACCGGGGCTGGGTGATGGGTGGCGGTGCACCCCCAGAAGTCCCCCCGCTACGACCGGCGATCCAGGAAGAGTCAAGCTGTGGACACATGCACCCATGCCAGAGGGACGCACCCTGCAGGGTGATCTCAGGCTGCGCTGGGCGCTGGTAACACTTTAACAAGTTATGTGGGGTCAGAAAAGACAGACAGTAGCAAGGGATGTGTTCTCCCCACACTTCTCCTTGCTTGCCCTTGCCCAGTGTGACCTCACGCACGGCCCTCGGTGTCACAGGGAGTTCCAGCCCTGCCAAGGTCGGTTTTGTGACGTGGTTAGAAGAGAGAACAGGGGTCAAAACCTCAGACATTTAGGTCAAACGAGAGAGCTAAAGAAACGCTTCAGAAGAAGCACCGCTTACGAATCCTCCAGTGTCCCATGCCCCTGCCCGGCTAGCACTGAGATGTCCCCGCGCTCTGTTTAAACAAAATCAGAGCAAGCGGGTCGGGTCCCAGCCTAGCGCACGGCTTAGCTTGAGCTAGATCCCTCTGGCACCCACACCGAACAGGACGATCAAAGAAGAGTGCCCCAGGGGCGGCTGGTTACACGAGTGGCTATTTAAGTCTAAAGCAAGTAAAACGAGGTGAGATGAAACCTTCAGCGCCTCATTTGCTCTAGCCGGACTTCAACTGCTCAGTAGTCAGATTATAGCAAGAACTTTCAGAAAACTGACAGGTTTGGGATCACATACTCTGCTAGTTTGTGTTTTCCATTTCATTCCAAGTGTGTAGACACACATTTGGAAATGTTACCGTTTTTCGGTTTCATTTTGCTGAGGTTGCAGAGATCCTTTAGCTTCACGGCTAGCTATGTGAGCCGGAGTCGTTCAAGACTCACAGAGAAAAGACTTTTCTACTTAGAGGCTTTGGGTAGAAATAGTTAGAAGTAAAGGAATCCTAATGTTAACAAACCTCGATTTGTGGGGTCCAAACCTATTTCGTGTTTGTCATTTGAATTTACACAGCGTTTGCCGAACAAGAGCAAAGCTTCTTGCCACCTCAGCACTTGCACATTGCACCTCTTCGGGGGTCGTCTCAAGCTCTGGCCACGGCCGGTTCTGAAATAAACTTCAGACGCGGCCTGGGCTTGGGCGGCCAGAGGATTCAAATCCGGGAGGCCGGGATCAAAGGGCGGCCGCGGGCCGGGGGGAAGTGGCCGCGACTCCCCCAGCTGCTCCCGCTCTCCTCTCCTCCCTAATAAACACCCGGCCGGGCAGGGCAGCAGGAGGGCCTGCCCTGGAGAACAAAGGGCCACCGGGAAGAGAGCACTTAGCGCCTGGGACGCCCGGGGCAGCCCCTCCCCAGGGGCAGCGGCCGGATGCGGCCGTGGATTTGGGGCTCACCCTGCGGGGAAGTGGCCCTGACAGGCCAAGGTTCCCCAAGTCGTGGGCCTGAGCCCAGGGCGGCGGCGACTGCCCCCTCTAGCCGCCGGCTTGGACTTACTACTGTGAAACCTATAGGCCAACCTGCCTCCTTGACAGAAAGGACTTTCTGGAGCTTATTTCAAATGTAAATATCGTAGCTCAAACATAGTTAATTGCACAGATGATCTATCTTGGGAACATAACTTGCAATAATAATTTCTTTTGGTAGGAAATTGACAAAGGTAGGGCTCTTTCCGTTTTCTAACCCAGGAAGCAGATAGAGAATTAGCGAATGTCCATCACGCGCTTGCAGCAGCGTAGCCAGGTAAGGAGTCTAGAACTTGGATTTAGTGAAAGCACTTATCATTTTAGAAGAGTCCGTCAAACAAAAGAAAAGCAGAAAATAATTTCAGCTTCACTGTGAGTGTACAAAGTTGGGCTCTGGTAGGGGTGCTTTGTGCGGTTTTGCATCTGCCCAACCCTAGTTGATGAAAATCCCTGAAAACTGGGAAATCTCTTCCCAGACGTATTACATTGGATCCCCTGCTTCAAATTAAAATTTTTTTTTCCTTTGGCTAAACTGCAGACTTTATTCAGTGTTTCCTTTCCAGGACACTACACTGCATTCACTCACCAAACCAGTTAAAAATGTGCTTATAGCCATAATACACGAGCGTGATGCACAGAATAACAACGAAGCAGCACCGAAAGGTAAAACGAAAAATAAAAGCCTCCCTCTATAACCCTAAAGTCCCAGTTCCAACCTGGGTTTCCACTGTATCCTCACAGAAGTTATTTTTTAGGGACATGCAAGCACATGCCATTAAAAATTCATTTTAGGGAGCAGATGTAGCTCACGTGGTTGAGCGCCTGCTTCCCAGGTTCTAGCCCCAGAACCTCCTAAAAACAAAACAAACAGCAAACAAACAAATGAAAAATCAACTCGGGGAGGCCGATGCAGCTCAGGGCTGAGCAGTGGCACCACACACACACACACACAGACTCATTCTAGAACAGAAGGAGGAGAGAACCGAGAGGCTGAAATCGCAGTCAACACAGAAGGTCATCGCACCGTACCACAACCCCCAGCGGTGAGACTCCTCCCTGAGGGGCGGCCTGGCAGGTTCCGGTTGCTTCCCACACCTCGAGGGGCTCCCACTTGCTGAGGGTCACCCTGCCTGGCCTCCTCCAAAGCTGCCCCTTCGCCAGCGGGCAGCAGGGCGCGAGGAGCACGCGGGGACGTTTCTACAGGACAGGCTGGAGTCCCCAGGCCTGCCTGCTCCAGGGAAGGCCAAGGAAAACGGACTTGTGGGGACCAGTTATGCCGGAAGCCACGGCTTGGGGCTGTTTGTTTTCTGGACTTTCTCTCCTGTCTTAGGCCTGGTGTGAGATTCGCCTGGCCAGCACAAGCCCCCTCTCCAGGGCAGGGCGGCCCGGCCAGCCTGGGGCAGGGGCTTGGCGTCACCTGGGCCTCTAAGACCCGGTCTAGGATCAGCGCCGGCGGCAGACGTCACGGGCAGACGTCACGCACAGCGAGCTCCGTGCTTTTTGAGTTACTAAAGCAAGGAATGAGCATAGAAAAACAGAGGGTCTGCCCTGGCGTCCCCCACATTCTGGGGCAAAGGGACAATAGGAGAGGAGGGGGAGCGGGGAGCGGGTGGGGAGGGCAGGCCTGGAGCTGCGACCCCCACGCTGGCCGTTCCCAGCCACGCAGGGCTCTTTGCAGCGGCCTCAAGCCGGGGCTTTGCCTCTGGCATGTCCACCAGGGAGGACAACATCCAGCCGACCCCACCGGCCGCTGTTCACGCTGTAGAACCAGGCGGGCTGGGCCCAGGGGCCTCCCGGGGCCCCTGAGGTGGGGGGCTCAGGCGCTGGGAGCAAGGAGGGGGGTCAGAAGAAAATAATAAAAAAGAGTGAAAAAGAAGGCGGCCCTCGGGCCTCCCTCCTAAGGCCTGCGCTACGGCCTCGAAGTCCAGGGCTCTCCCGGCGCAGCTGCGTTTACCCAGCAGGAGCCCAGCACCCTGGGGGCTGCACTACGCAGGGCGAGCGGGAGGGGGGCTGCCTCGAGGCGGGCCTCGCCTCCCGCGGGGCCGGGGTCTCCAGGAGGCCGAGCCCTTGGCTGCTCCAGGCAGGGGCCGCTCCAGCCCGCCCTGCCCCCGCCCCTTTCACAGGGGGGTTTGCTGCCCTCGGGGGTCCCTCCATCTCCCCTCCCGAGCCAGGATGGGGGGGGGGCTTGCGGAGGCAGGGCCGGCAGCGTGACCAGCCGGGGCGGGGGTCTAGCGTCTGGCAGGGGGGCTGCAAAAGCTCCTTTGATGAGGGCAGGAGGGGGCGCGGCAAAGCCAAGGCCGGGCCGAGAAAGGGGAGCCCCGGGCCCGCCGGGCGCGGGGTGCCCTGGGGGGGGTCTGCCCTCGGCCTGGGGTCTGCCCGGGGGGTCTCCCCGCTGCGCCGCGCGCCCCGCGCTCGCGGCCTCCTGGGGATGTTGATTGGGGGCCGCGCTGTCGGGGCTGCCCCTCGCCTCGGCCGGCGGAAGCGATTATTCCCGGCCGGCGTCTGGCGGGGCCGGGGGGGGGCTCGCACCCCGAAGTCACGGCCCCCCGCGCCCGCCCCTTTGATCGCCCGCGCCCCCGGCCCGCCGCCCCCTCCCCGGCCCGGCCTCTATAACCCCGCGCGGGGCCTCGGGGCGCAGCGGGGTCCGGCGCGATGGCCGCGGCGCAGTCCTGCCGGCTCCAGGGCGGGGGGCGCGCCCCGCTCCCCGCGCTCCGGCCCGCGCCCCCCGCCGCCGCCCCGCCGCCGCCGCGCTCCCCGCGCCCCCCGCGCGCCCCGAGCCCGAGCGCGGCGCCCCGGGCCTAGCCGGCCTCCTCCGGGGGCGCGGGGGGTCCCGGACCGCGCCCGGCCGCCCCGTCGGCCCCGCAGCGCCGCAGGCGCACGGCCTTCAGCGCGGAGCAGCGGCGGCAGCTGGAGCTCGCCTTCCGCGCCACGCGCTACCCCGACGTCCACCTGCGCGAGCGCCTGGCCGCGCTCACGCTGCTGCCCGAGGCCAGGATCCAGGTGAGCGACCCGGGGGTCCCGGGGGCGTGGGGGACCGAGGGGCCGCGGGGGTCCAGGGGGCGCGGGGTCCAGGGGGCGCTTGGGTCCCGGGGGGCGCGGGGTCCCGGGGGATGCGGGGGTCCGAGGGCGCGGGGGTCCGAGGGGGGCGCGGGGGTCCGGGGGGTGGGGGTCCCGGGGTTACGAGGGCCCGGGGGGCGCGGGGTCCCAGGGGCGCGGGGGTCCGAGGGTGCGGGGGTCCCGGGGGCAGCTGGCGGGGCTCCCCCGGGCCGTGGTTCTGGGAGGGGGCGGGGGTCCCGGGCCCCTCCTCGGCAGGTCTGGGCTTTGGCTTCAAGTGGGCGTAGAAGCGGGGGCTCGGAAGGCTCGCCTCTTTGTGCCGATTGAACCTCTTTTGGCTCGAGACTCCAGACAGAATCAGGGCGAGGGCCGGCACTGCCTGAAACAGCTGGGCCAGAAGCCGGGGTCTGGAGGAGAGAGGCGGGCGCCTTGCCCAGCGCTTTTGCTCAGGGGCTCTCACTTCCACGTGCCGAGAGCGGGCTTGTTTTCGGGCATTCCTGCTGACAGTCCACCTCGCAGTGCCAGCAGTGTCTGACACTGTTTCCTGAGCAGGACTGGTCAGTGCTTGCCGGGAAACGCTGAGCAGAAACATGCATTCACAGGAGTGAAGGCCGTTGAGCAAAAATAGGTCCTTGATTAATTTGACAAGGGAGTAGACTGAAAAAACAGTTTTCTAAATCATGTTATTCCTGAGCTCCGAGTGCTTCTGCTTGGGTGGCTCCGTTTTCCATCCACAGGTCCCTATAACCCATGCGTGGAGCGGGGCGCGCGGGCTTGCGCGTGGGCACGGTGGGCCCGGCCGTGGGTCTCACCACCCCCCAGGGCTTTCCGCAGACCCCGAGTCCTGCTCGGGGAGCCGGGGAAGGCTACCCTGGAGCCACCAGCAGCGCTTCCCTTCCAGGTGTGGTTCCAGAACAGGCGAGCCAAGTCTCGGCGCCAGAGCGGGCAGCCCCCGCAGCCCTCAGCCGGGCCGGAGCTTCTCCACCGCGCTGCTCCTGGCGCTGAAGCCAGATGCCTCAAGCCCGCGCCGCCCCTGGAGGTGGCTGTCAACTGTCTGCGCGGTCCTCGCAGGAGTGCAGGGGGCCCCTCCGGCCCCAGCTGCCCAGGACAGGGCTTCGAAACCTGCTCCTCCCTCTCGGAAGACGTTGGCTCAGGGCTGGACCCCTGGGAGGGGCACATCTTCTCCGCCTTCGGCACCTCGTGAAGATCGACCCCAGCCAGCCTCAGAAGAGCCACGGCCAGCCAGGGACACAGGCAGGATCCTGTCCACTCCGACGCGGCGCCAAGGACACTTGCACGTGCGGCTTGAGGTGATCTCGACTGTCACCTCTCACCTTTGAGGTCCCCCTCTGACCTGTCAACTTTGCCATGGTCTCTTCTTTCTCTGCAGCACCCCCACCCCTCATTTTTACCTTCGTGTCTCCAAATACATTCACCCTGGCCACATCCTGCTCCTTCCTGTCGGTCCTATTCTTACTTTTGGACCACGTGTTTAGAACGCCTCTTCTTCAGGGAAACCCCTCAGCTTGTCAATTTCCCCTTGTGCTGGCCAGTTGCCCTCTTCAGTCCCTGTTCTTCTAAGGCTCATCACCTGGAACTCACCTTAATCCACCTCTTTCAACCCTTATCCTATCACCAAGATTACTTTTTAAAAATTGGCCTCTCATCTTTATACTCAGTCCTACCTGTAAAGACTCTGCATTCGGATTATTCCAAGAGCATTCCTTGCCTCTCGCTCCTCAACTGTTTTTCAATTACTCGTTAGAACTGTAGTAGCTTACATTTGCTACCAAACTGTAAAACTCTTTGGTTACCCTCCCAGAGAGTCAACTGATACCGTCTTTAGAATACAAGATGATAACAAAGCTGCTTCTGGAAACCCACCCACAGCCTATGCCTCTGTCTCAAAAACCACTCCTTTCAGTTTTGGAACAAAACTATGACCTTTATCTCTCTCAAATCACTCAAGACGCCCCCTCCTGAAGCTAATCCTGATTTTTTACCTGTCACTTCAGTCACGCCAGCATTACCCTTAGCACTTGTTAATGTATTTCTGTGCAACTTGTGCATTAAAAGTTTTCCATAAACATTTCAAAGAGTTTCAAAGGAGTTTCTACAAATGTGGTTTACAGCCAGCAGGCCACTGGGGCGAGAAATTTCCCTTGGTAAAAGCATAACTTTGGTTGTTCAAAGTTTAGTAGCATATTTATGAGCTTTTCGGTTTTGAGAGACTTCTCTTCCCCAATTTAGCAATTCTTAATGTATGTCTACTGTTTCTAGGTTTAAGATAAATTAAAATATTGTGATGGTAGTCTGAGGGTTTTCAAACTCCTGAGGACCAAAAGTGAGCTGCAGACGATGTAGCCCCAGGTGGCGAGGGGACACTGCGGCTGAGGGGCTCGGGAGGCCGCGGCCAGGGACAGGGACAGGCTGAGGAGGGCGCGAGCGTCTGACCTGTCCTCAGTGTCTTAGACACAGGCCGTCCCAGGTGCCTGAATTTTCACAGAGGTGGTCTGCAGTTTTCAGAGAAGCAAGCCCACTATTAAAAGCAACCTGGAGATATAGTTAAGGCTTTAGCAGCAAACTGGACTTATGAGCCCTTTGAAAATTATCTGAAAGCAAAAATGAAAGATAAATATTAGCTACTATTATTATTTTAAGTGCTCACTGTGTGCCAAAGATTGCGCTCAGGGCTGACGGGGGTGGCCAGGAGCTCTCACGACCACACAGAGCTTTGTCTTTAGACTCGTGACAGGCTAAGGGAAAGGAGGCAGGCAGATTCGCAACACCCGGAGAAGCCGGCCTCAGGCGTTAAGCTTGTCGGCCGCCAGGAATAATAGCTAGCTTATGGAGTGTCTTATGCAGAGACATTCTAGGTTCTATTTTCCCAAAGGAACAATTTAAAACTATGCAAATATTTGAGTCCTATTGTCACAGTTTTGATTTTTTAAATTGTGGGATCCTCTAAAACAAATAGCCTGAACTCTCAAATTCTAAGAGGCTCTGGCTGCTAAGTGTGTTACAGGCATTGTATATTTAATCCTTACAACTACCACGCGAGTAGGGACTTGATGAAGATGTAGGATGTAGTAAGACGAGGAAACGTCCTCATCTAAGGAGGCAGCTGGTCCACAGTCACAGAGCTGGAGGTGGCACGGCAAGATTCAAACCTGGGCCTGGCTCGGCCACTCCCTTGGTCACCACCGTGCCATGCCCACACACTGGCCTGGTCTTTCGGGAAGGGATAACGACAGGTTTAAAAGCAACTCCCAAATTGGAGTTTTTACATTCAAGTGAAGATTGTCTCACCGTTCACAGCAATCACTGTGGAAGGCAACTCCCCTCTTCTAGTGACACAGTGTGGCTTAGCACGCACAGCGCTGAGAACTCCTGTTCCACAGAACTTATTTGGTGCCTACGATCAGCAAACCAGAAACAGTCCCCCTCTGTGACGGCGCGAAGGCGAGAGCGGAGGTGGCGAAGGTCGCCTAGGGGAGGGCAGAGGGTGCTGCAGCCCTGCCCTGCACACGCCTGCGCAGGAGGCAGGGTGAAGAGGCAGCTGGAACCACAGGCCTGGGTTCATGTCTCCAGGGCGCTCTGCGGGGCAGAAGATGCGTGCGAGGAGGGCTGCGTGGCTGCGTGCAGACACCACGGGGGCTGCTGGGGCCGGGCCGAGCACAACGGTGGGAAGGAGGTGGAGAGGCGGGCGTCCAGAAACCTGTTCATAGGTCACTGTTTTTGTAGTTGACAGCAAGTAAATTTGATTTGGGGAACTAACAAAGTAATTCAGAACAAAATCTATGTAAGTAGAAAAGGCAGGCTTGGTTGTATGCTCAATCTTTTTTATTTTCCTTAATTCTTTTTTTTCTTTATCAATTGGACTTTTTTTTAAAGATTATTTATTTCTCTCCCCTTCCCCCTCCCAGTTGTCTGCTCTCTGTGTCCACTCGCTATGTTCTTCTGTGTCTGCTTGTACCCTTGGTGGCACCAGGAAACTGCATTTTTTTGTTGCGTCATCTTGTTGCGTCAGCTCTCCCTGTGTGCGGCGGCACTCCTGGGCAGGCTGTGCTTTTTTCGCGCGCTGGGCAGCTCTCCTTATGGGGCGCACTCCTTGTGCATGGGGCTCCCCTATGCAGGGGGCACCCCTGTGTGGCACGGCACTCCTTGCGCGCATCAGGACTGCGCATGGGCCAGCTCACCAGGGCCAGGAGGCCCGGGATTTGAACCCTGGACCTCCCATGTGGTAGACACGCCCTATCGGCTGAGCCACGTCGCTTCCCTAACCTGACTTTGACAGAGCTCTTTAGTGGCTTCAAAACTGGTAAGCAGGGCGAGCGTCGTTCAAGTCAATGCTCAGCTGACCCAATTAAACAGCGTTTTGGGATTATACAGATCTCCTCCTCCCTAGACAGATATAAAATTTAATACATTCTTAGGCACAGTTCCTACTGCCAACACAGGACGGCAGTGAAAGACACGAACAACATTTGCCTAAGTACAAAACGAGGTACTAGTCAAGTGTGACAAGTGAGCCTTCAGAAATGTAGAAGAAAATTTTTAAGAATTCTAGATGGAACATATTACAACCAATCATTCACTGGCTCTATACTAAGCCAAGTAACTTACTTGCTTAGTGTTTCCACAGTGGTAAAAAAAAACCCTCTCTTAAATAATACTGGATGGTCTCATACTTTAAACTGAAAATGTATTTTAGTGGAAATTACAACTCTTCAAAATGTTTTTATAGGAGGAATGCTTACCAACTAGTTACATTAATTAAACAAGAATTTAGACAATTTTCATAGATCAATTTATTTAGAATTACAAATATCATTAAGAATAAAAGATTTATACATTTCTTAATTAACAGCAGTTTAGCTAAATATAAACTCTGCACTAAAGTTTGCAGTGGCACAGTAACAACAAAGAATATGGAAGCATTTTGAAACTATACAAAATTTCAAATGGAAAATAATCTTGCTTAAATTTTATTATACATTAACATATAAAAAGTCTCATTTTATGAGACATCTAAAAGAATTAAAACCACCTCTACAGCTATTTCTTAAACTCCAAATCTGAAAACAATTTATTATACTTTATAATATTCTATATTAAAACAAAGAAAATTCCAAATACACATTTTTTACAAGATTAACATTCTAGGCAGGATTTCCTTAAGAAACAAAACAAAACAAAAATAAAAACAAACCTTTCCTCTGCATTTCACAGCACTGGTTATTATGTTCGTTTTCCTTATAAAAATCCTTTTTACTTTATAAGTTGTGTACTGTCAGGTTTTAACCAGTAATCTGGCTTAAAAGTTGTGCAAATAAACAAAATATGAAAATAGTGTATCAGTCTTTTTTTTTTTTTTTAATAAATCTAACAATAGCACTTTTTGCCCTGAATTAATGGGAAAAGACATGTCCAATCTACTTGCTGACATTTAGGATTTTGCAGTAATGTTTCTTTCCTGTTCCTTCATTTTCTTTCAACAGATAAACAACAAAGGTTTCTTTTATAAATTATGATAAATTAAAATATTTAATATCATAAAATGATCTACATAACCATGTCGCATTGCAAGTATTTATCACATTTACTTGTAGAGTCCATATTTATCATCAGTATTCCAGTGGCTTCCTTAAAAATAGGATTCCCCACGTGTTATGATGTTATCTTTTGAAATCTGAAATGCTGATCAATTAAATCAACTGGAGTTGTAAATTTCTAGATGGAATTTCCACACTGCCACTGTCTGCACACAAAGACCATTCTTCTTCAGGTTCTCTACTGTAGCAGTTGCCTGCATGCGTTGTACTGGATTTGTGCATATTAAAAAAATGGTCAACATATTCTTTTGTGAAATTATATTAATATGTTCAGACATTTTTCAGTTTAAAAATACTTGCTAATAAACATAAGTAACAGAAGCAATACTACTGCGGCAGAATAATAAAAGAGAAAAATAAATATGCTGGTCTAAGAAGCAGCACAGTATATTGAAATGCCTCACTCGGAGACTTTTGTCTCTCTGTTCTCCATCAGCTTGTCTATTGGTGTTGGGAGCCTACATAAAGGAAAGAACTTCTCAAAAACAAGGCCCCACGCGGCTGGGACAGCCCATGTGCTCAGTCCCTGCCCGTGTTGTTGGCTGCGAAGGCGTGGAGGTTTCCCATCTGGCTCAGACCGCTCTGGATATGTGCAACATGGATTTCTACGTTATTCTGAAAGCAGCTGAAGAAAGAAGAAACAGCCGTAACTACTTTGCTCAGAAGAGGTCAAGGGGAGCTACAAGAGGAGTGGAAAGTGAGGACGGACTTCTCCTAAGGAAGCTTTACTTACAGATTGAACTTTAAACTATTACCTAAATGATAAATATGCCTCTTGATTTCTTTATATTAAAAAATCCATGTGAAATTTCTATTCTATCAATAGACTGAAAAGTCTATTCTATCAACTGAAAAGTTCTTTATAATAATTTTATTTAAAGGGTAATATTATATGAATATTCTACAAAAATGTTTAATTCTTAAAACTTACACAGGAAATAATTATACATTTAATATAAAAATGGGTAGAGTGGGGAAGTGGCTGTGGCTCAGTCGATTGGGAGGCCCTGGTTTGCGTCCTGGGGCCTCCTTGTGGAGGCAGTCTGGCCCACAAGCTGTGGAGAGCTGACACAGCAAGATGACACAATAAAGGGAGACAAGCAGACACAGAAGAACGTGCAGCTAATGGACACAGAGAGCAGACAGCAAACAAGCCACAAGGGAGGGGGGGATTAAAAAAAAAAAGGTAAAGATTAATTAAAAAAAAAATGGGTATGATGCACCTAATGGATTACCTGATATTAGAAGCATCTATTGTATTTTTGATGTCATTTAATGAATCTGTAAGTGATTTGAATTCAAAGGAATTCAGGTCTCCTCCTTCTGCTAGACACTAAAGGAAAGAAACATTTCAAAATTTAATTGTAGTCCAAATACAGGCATGAAGTATCAGATATAATCAATTATTATTTCTTAATAACAAATTAGCATAGTTTAGTTTAATGCCAAAATATTTCCCTCTGAAATTTACCTTAATTTGTAACAAAATAGCTGTAAGTCTGGAGATTAAGTCTGTAAGGTTTTCATTTTCGACGCAGGGCTGTCCCGCTGAGGAATTGGCGTGCCGCACGATCTCCTGGGCTTCCTCGTGGCACCTCCGCCGCATGTCTGTGGGCTGATCTGCGGGCTGCAGGCCCTGGTCGGGAGCAAGCTGGGGGGACGAGCCGCCTGAGCCTCGCGGCCTCAGGCCCGGCTCCCCTCTGGGCGGCCTGTGTCCTCTATCCCCACCCAACCACGCAAGAAGCTGCAGACGTGCCTCGGGAGCCCTCCAGGCTCCAGCCGGCACCACCGACAGACACTGATGAGTCGGTGCCCTGCTCTGGAAGAGCTTTCCTTCCTTCTTCCGCCCGCCCTTATTGATTTTGGTGTAGACCCGTGGATTCTTACTGTTCAATGGGTTTTCCTCTCACTGTCATTAGTTAGTTACGCTGAAGCTCTAATTAACCCAGCTTTGGCCAGTGGAAACCCTGGTAAACCGGCTCCTTCTGCCGCGCCACCATCATTTTTGGGGTCCTTTAACAAAGAGGGTGCTCCCGGCTCACCCTGTGACTTTTCTGCCCTGGCCCTGGATTGGTCTTTCTCAGAAAGCTCTGCTCCCTCCTATTTAAGCACGCTACTTAGTAACCCAGATCTGGGTGCTGGGGGAGTTCATTGCTTCTAGGCTCTTCCAGAAATCACGCACACATTTATTTATATCAATATTATAAAAACAAAATAAACCACAGATTCACAGATTCTGTCTGTCCCAACCCAGCCCCACAGAGGTCATTCCAGGCTTTCCTCTCTTCCTAACTCCCTCCTCCAACAGTGAGAGCCTGGCTCAGTATCCTTTTTTTTAGAAAAAAGATTTATTTATCCCGCCTCCCCCCGCCCCGTTGTCTGCTCTCTGTCCATTTGCTGTGTGTTCTTCTGTGTCTGCCGGTGTTCTCATTAGGCGGCTCTGGGAACCGGTCCTGGGACCTTCCGGGGTGGGAGAAAGGAGCTCCATCTCTTGCACCACCTCGGCTCCCTGGTCTGCTGCGTCTCTTATTGTGTCTCTTCTGTTGTGTCACCTTGCTGTGCCAGCTCTCTGCTCAGGCCAGCTTCCATGAGGGCCAGCCTGCCCTCACCAGGAGGCCCCAGGAATTGAACCCTGGACCTCCCATAGTGTAGACAGGAGCCCAATCGCTTGAGCCACATCTGGTTTCCCCACCCACCTCTTAATATATTTACTCATTTGCTTAAGAATATACAGCAAGAATTTCAGAAATGCTCAGCCATATCACTATGAGAAAAAGCTTACTACTGAGAGTTCAATATTTGAAGTTTGTTTTGTCTTTAGCCTGAGGGTATATAGTCAAAAGTCCTGTGTTCAAGTTCCTGGGATTAGTTTTTGCCCCCTTAAGTGTACTGATGTCCTTTGAAATATACTCAGGTTCATTTGTTTGCTTGGACTCCATTTTAGAGTTAACTGTATTTGTTGGGGAAACACTCAGAAGTGTCACTCAGAGAAGCCTAACTCCTCCCACTCCCTAATTCTTATCCCAGTTTCTGATTTATCCTTCCTGTGATTCTTTTCTTCTTTTTGAAAAATTCAAACGATACATATTTTATTTCTGCTTATTTCTTACCCCAAAGGCAACATACTAAAAATACTTCTTTGTACTTTATTTTTTACTTAAAAATATACCCTGGAGGGAAGCAGATGTGGCTCAACTGATAGAGAGTCTGTCTACCAAATGGAAGGTCCACGGTTCTATCCCCAGGGCCCCCTGGCCCATGTAGTGAGTTGGCCCAGGCGCAGCACTGCTGCGCACAAGGAGTGCCGCACCACACAGGGGCACCCCTGTGTGGGGGTGCCCCATGCATAAGGAATGAGCCTCGTAAGGAGAGCCACCCTGCATGAAATAAGCGCAGCCTACCCAGGAGTGGCACTGCTCACACAGACAGAAGATGATGCAACAAAGAGACACAGTTTCCCAGTGCTGCCAGATAATGCAAGTGGACACAGAAGAACACACAGCAAATGGACACAGACAGCAGACAACTGGGGGGGGGGAGGGAAGGGGAGAGAAATAAATAAAATAAATCTTAAAAAAATGAAACAAAAGAAAAAACCCTGGAATTCACTCCCTATCAGTGAATAGAGAATTTCCTTGTTCTTTCTTATAGCAGCATAGTACTTCATTGTGTGGATTTACCATAATTTATTTAGCTAATTTCCTATGTATCTACATAAGATTTTTTCTTGTTTTACAATTACCAATCACGCTGTAATGAATAACTTCATCCCTTAAAATGTTTTAAAACATGAACAGATGGAAGTGCACAAGTCATACAGTGTGCAGGCTGATGAGTTTTCACAAATCAAACGCCCGAGGACTACAGGCGCAGATGGAGACCGCTGCCCACACCGCGGCCCTCCTGAGGGCGCCCACCGCCCTGGCCTCGGCCGCAGGGATCCGCCTCGCCAGCCTCGGGCGCAGAAGCGTGCCTGTGTATTCTGCGCCTGACTTCCTTTGTTCTACGTTTTATCTGTGAGGTTCCTCCCTGCGTCTGAGCCCTCCGTTCTCACCCTGGATGGTGTCCCTCTGCGCAGCTACCCCAGTTACTTGTGTGGATGGCATCCGGCAGTTTTAGTTTTGGGCTGTAACAGCAGTGCTCAGCGTTCTTGCCGTTTGGTGAGCACATACATATCTTGGGGATATACTGAGGAGGAGAATTGCTTAGTCATACTATTTCCTCTGATATGTTTTTATTTCACAATCAATACTGTACTTCCATCAGAGGTTTGTGAAAATTCAATAATTTTTAGTTCATTAGAAAATGAGCCTATCACAAATGGCCCTGGATACATAATGAAATTATACAAAAAGTTTTATGACCAATCCATTTCTACATGTATCATCAGCTGTGTTATGTGACATTCTGGATTGTTTGGCCTGTACGTCTCGTGGATAGTTGCTGGTGCAAGGGGAAAACAAATATTGCTATATAGGTGACTGACAACTATCAGGAAAATAAAAATAAATAATGACAGAAGACTAGAGGAAAAAGCAAAATGTACTCAGAATTTGGTATGGGTATCCACAGGTCACTGGCCTCATGCCAATTCAAGGGTATTGATAAAATCACCAGGGGTGGAACTGTCTTCAGGACTGAAGAAGTTATTAGCACAAAAACTCAACCACTGGGAAGCGGATGTGGCTCAAGCAACTGAGCTCCCACCTACCACATGGGAGGTCCCAGGTTCAGTTCCCGGTGCCTCCTGGAGGAGGTGGGCAAGCGCAGCAAGCCGATACAACAAGATAATGCAACGAAGAGACACAAAGAGGAAAGACAATGAGAGAAACAACAAGCCAGGGAGCGGAGGTGGCTCAGGTGATTGTCCTGGGTTAAGCTCCCAGTGCCTTCCAAAGAGAAGACGAGCAGATACAGACAGCACACAGCAAACTGACCCAGGGGGCAAACAGCGACCACAAACAACGAGGGGGGTGGATAAATAAATAAAATAAATCTTAAAAAAAAAAAAGCCAACTGTTGGGGAGCCAAGGAGGCTCAGTGGTTGAGTGCCGGTTTCCCACATACAAGGTCCTGGTTCAATCTCTGGTCCCTCAAAAAAAAGTCAACTGTTCAAGAATTTCCTATCACAAATAGGTGTGGCTTTTACCGGAAACATACAACAATCTACTACTCTTCAAGAATTTAAATGCAGGCGCAATCTAAACACATTTCAATCTTTTAATGATTTTTTACCTTGTAGTAAGAAGCTAAATGTTTAGGGAAACTGTTGAACCTCCCTCATATATTATCATATGTGGATGATAATTCACAAGTAACACTGTGATCCATTTAATGTAGAGTTTAAAGGAGGAGGAAACAAAATTGTATGCAGAGCACAACCACTATGTGTGACGAAGTATTCTGTTAAAAAAAGACCTAGGAGAAATTTGGTCTTTGGGGTAATGGAATAACGAGTAATTATTTTTCTGAATTTTGCTGAACATTTTTAAAGAGCTATATCATTTGTAATTCAAACAAACAAATAAAAACACAATCAACGGAACTGACAGGTCACTCTGTGTAAAGGAGTCTTCCACACTGATGCTACAAGGAGTAAAAAAAAAAAGTATATAAAATATGGTTCTACTAAAAGACCTTATAAAGATACTGATTTAGTTTGGATTTTCCAAAATGTGGAGGTAGCACTATTGAGCCTCAAATAAAACTGTGGAGGGCATAACCCCTCAATGGAAATTATATAAATTACCTACCTCATAGCAGTACTGTTGAACTTTATGCAAAACTTTGTTTAAGTCCTTGTTCAGTTGCTCAAGCTCTAGAACAATGGTTGCGTATCTCCGCTGAAATTCAATGCCAATGGGCATGGAATATGATTTCTGAGAAGAAAAAAATTAGATTTTGATATTTCTGGGAGCAATGCAATTTCAATTATTTAATAGGAGACATGACATCAACAATAAACTAAAGTTATATTAAAATTATCTATACTGTTAGTTTTTATGTGTGATATGGTATCATTGTTATTTAGAAGCATCATGAGTCTGCCATTTACTTTTTTTTTTTAAAAGGAGATTTTTATATGGAAAGCTAGAGAATGCAAATACAGAAAACATTAATTGTTGAATCTATATGCATGTTCCTTGCATTAGTCTTTCGTCAGTCTTTCCAGAGGTTTGTCATTTTTCAAAATAAAAAACTGGTAAAGAAGTCTACATATTCACCGAATGCAGTCCAGTTATTTCAGCTCAAGTGACTGCACCCAGAACCGTTTGGTCAGTACAGCATAATGGTTAGGAACATGGGTGTCAGTTAGATCACGCATGTTCAAATCCCACTCCATCACCACTAGCCGTGTGACCTTAAGCAAGCTCCTTAAACGTTCTGTGCCTCAGTTTCCTTATCTGTAAAACAGGGATCATAAGAATATCTATCTAATGGGGTTACTGCAGGGACTGAGTGAGGTAACACGTCAGGACAGTGCTTCCCACACAGAAAGCCTGCCATTATCACTGCCACCATTTTGTATTTGCTTCCTACCAGCAAGTGCACATGGAATTTGATCCAGTTTCCTTTCCTTTTTCTGCAATACTGGCAATATATTACATTCTCCATTCCACTCCAGCTACAAATGCTAGCAATGAACCTTCTCCAGTCAAGCTGAATTTAACCATTCTTCCTTCAGAGGATTCTTGAGAAAGTAGAACATCATGTACTGGGGCAGCACAATTGCTCCTTCTAGGAAATGTGGTTAAGAAAGAAAGCACATGTAGCCTGCAGGAACAAACTACTTCGTGGGTTTCAATCACAGAATTATAGACTTTCGGCTAAGAGAAAAGTTAGAGATCACTGAGTTCAGTCTTGTCATTTCACAGGTGAGAAAACAGGCCTAGGAAAGTTAAAAGTCTTGCTTAACAGCACACACTGACTTGATGAAGACGAGAGCTAACACAGTGGTTAGAGCTGACGTCCAGACTCTAAGTGTTTCATGGGCTCTCACTGAACCTTCACAACCCCATGAGAAGGATCACTGTTCGGTCCCCGCTTTTCAGGTCCCACAGTTGGTGTCAGTCTGTGGATCCGCAGCAGAGGAGAGGAGGGGCGCTGCCCATAGGGCAGCAGGCAGGGCTCGGGCTCCCCGCACGTGCTGCCAGGCCTGGCACCTGCTGGCTTGTCTCCTTCTGAGAGCTCAGCTCGGGGGTGATAAGCCCCCTGGATCACCAGGAAGAGAAACCTTCACACGAATACAAGGGTAAGAAGACCCTTTCCTCGCTGGGTGAATGGGGGGTAACGAGCTTAGCTAAGCACGGGATCAGCTCTCTTCCTGAAAATAGGAGTATGCCTTGGCAGACTCGGAACTAGGGAATTAAAAGAAAATTATTAAAGTTCTGTATATTGCTGTACAGAATTCTTTAGAGGGTATCAAAAAAAGGTCTCTATCCTCAACTTCCGTGTTCAATGATTTTATGAATTATTTGAAGAGACATTCAAGGGCTTCATTATATACATACATATATCAAACTGTACAAAGTTGGGAGATGGTAATATGTTAGATAATGGAATAAGTGCTGAAACTAATGACCTACATAAAAAAAATGGGTATCATCCCCTTCAAACTTATCTGGTTATATCTTCAACTTCTCAAAACACTTTTGAAGCCTTTTTTGAAACAGTTTTCAAAGTCTGTGGCATATCTTTCTTTCTTTTTTTTTTAAGATTATTTATTTCTCTCCCTTTCACCCCCCCAGTTGTCTGCTCTCTGTGTCCATTCACTGTGTGTTCTTCTGTGACCGCTTCTATCCCTGTCAGCGGCACCGGGAATCTGTGTCTTTTTGTTGTGTCATCTTGTTGTGTCAGCTCTCCGTGTGTGTGGCGCCATTCCTGGGCAGGCTGCACTTCCTTTCACGCTGGACGGCTCTCCTTACGGGGCGCACTCCTTGCGTGTGGGGCTCCCCTACGTGGGGGACACCCCTGCGTGGCAGGGCACTCCTTGCGCGCATCAGCACTGCGCATGGGCCAGTTCCACGCAGGTCGAGGAGGCCCGGGGTTTGAACTGTGGACCTCCCATGTGGTAGGCGGAACCTTATCCACTGGGCCAAGTCTGCTTCCCTGGCATATCTTTCTGAATTGTCTTTTCTGATATGAAAGGACAAATCTTTCCCCTCATCTTTTAAACTATTGACAAAATGAAGTAGTAATACAGAAGAATACATGTGTGAGAACTGTCAAATCAATCTGGGGAAAGGAGACAAATGGGGGGACTTGTGCTGGCAGGCATGAGCTATAGTAATTCAACGACAGTATGGTATTGGCACAAGACAAGTACACCAATGGAAGGACAGCAGCCAGTCTTTAATACGCACTAAATCCCCACATACCTGCCTAGGAACACCTGCCTAAGAGTCTCTAGCGTATATGGTTTTATAAGCAAATATATTTACACAGAATATGGAAATTTAGTATATAAAGCTGATCTTTCAAATCAACAAGGAGGAGCTTAATAAACCAAGACTATCAGCTATCTGAGAAAAAAGCAAAGTTAGATCTCTACTTCAGTCCTGCACAAAAGTAAATTCAGGATGGAACGAAGATCTAAATATATGTATAAGAAATAAACCTATCAATGTATTACAAGAAAATTGCTTATCAACAAGTGGAAGAGAAGCTATTTTTAACAGGATACCAAATACAAAACCCAGAAAAGTTTGATATACTTGACTACATAAAAATTGAAATTGTCTGTACTATAATAGAATCAGAAACAAAGTAAAAAAAAAAAAAGTAAATGGCCAATGAAAATATAAAAAGATGCTTAATCCCACTAAGAGCTTTAGAAATGCAAAATAAAATAATAAGCTATTTTTTTTTAACGAGTCAACACTAAGAACAATGAGGTAGGCCACTTCTTCAGCACTGGGAAATTTTCTTCTCTCATTTTAAAACTATCTCCCCCCTCCATTTTCCGTGGTTCTTTTTCGAGTGTCCTTTTGGATTGTTTCTTAGTCTCCTATTTTCTCTCTCATATTTTCCATCTCTGGTTTTCAACCAAATATTCAGGGAGAGTTCTCCAACTTTTTCTTCTAAACTTTCCCTGAAAATATTAACTTTTTCAAAAAAGAGAAAATACATTTCCTTGATTTAAAATTCAAACGTTAACTCTCCCCCTAAGCCCAGTCCTACAACCACTCACTTTCCTCTTTAGAGGCAACCAGTATTATCAGTTTCTTCAGCATCCTTCTAGAGATGGCCTGAGATACACAAGAAAAAGGATCTACATATTTTTCCTGCCCTGACAGCACCCCAAACAAATGGGAACACACATTCCCATGTTTAGCACTTTGCTCTTGACAGTAATGTCTTGAGGGTTTTTCTATAGCAACTATTTAACAGACTCCTTGTTTGGAGTTGCATGGTGTTACAGTACAGGAAGTGTTGTAAATGTAGCCATTGCCTTCTTAATGGACATTCGGGTTGGCCAGTCTTCAGCTACTGAAAACTATGCTGTGCAGTCATTTTGCAAAAGGGCAAATAAAAATGTGCAAGTTCTCACAAGTGTATTTGTAAATCAAAGGATTTGTATGTTTTTACCTTCAAAGATATTGCCAAAATACCCTTTGTAGGATATGTACTAAGACATATAAGAATGCCTATTTCCTCGCATCCTCAACCAATAGTGTTTTGTAAAAAAATGTCCAATTTTTGCCAATCTAATAGCTGAAAAGTAGATGTTGGTGAGTTTTTAATTATCCTCTTATGATGGACCTTGACCACTTTTTCACATGTTCAAGAGTTGTTTGTAATTTTTATTTGTCCTGAAATGTCTATTAACGTCCTTTGCTTATTTTCTTCTGGGTGGTTGATCTTTTTCTTATCTCTTTGAGGGAGGATTTTATATTTTAGGAAAATTAACCCCTTTGTGATATGAACTGCATATACCTTCTCCCAATTTGTTGTCTTTTGACTTTATTTATGGTCGCTCTTGCCAAGCACGATTTTAAAATTTTATATAGGCAAATGAATCAATCTTTTCTTCTATGACTTCAGGATTTTGTGTCAAGCTTAGAATTGGTAAAGTCTTAGTGGAAATGGATGTGGCTCAAGCAGTTGAGCTCCTGCCTCCCACATGGGAGGCCCTGGCTTTGTTTCCTGGTGCCTCCTGAAAGAACAAAAATGGACAAGCAAAACAAATACGAAAACCAATTCAGGGGAGCCAACGTGGCCAATGGTTGAGCACCAGCTTCCCTCATGAGGTCCCTTAAGTGGGAAGCATTCTCAGCATTCTTTGTATTTAAGAACTCTGGTTATTTCCTTTTTTTTTTTTCAAATACTACTTTTTTTAAAGAATTATTTCTCTCCCTTTTCCCCGCATTGGCTGCTCTCTGTGTCTATTCACTGTGTGTTCTTCTGTGTCTGCTTGCATTATCAGGCGGCACTGGGAACCTGCTTCTCTTTTTGTTGCATCATCTTGCTGGGTCAGCTCTCCAAGTGTGCGTTGCCACTCCTGGTGGGCTGTGCTTTTTACACACGGGGGTGGTTCTCCTTGTGGGGCAAACACTTTGCACGTGGGGCACCCCCACGTGGCACAGCATTCCTTTCTGCGGCAGCACTGCGCATGGGCCAGCTTACCACGTGTCAGGAGGCCCTGGGGATCAAACCCGGGACCCTCCATATGGTTGACGGATGCTCTACTAGTTAAGCCACGTCCACTTCCCTGGTTATTGCTTTAAATAAATAGCACACAATTTATGGACCATGTTTTCTTGAATCTGCAAGTATATTAATTTTTGAATCTTCTATTCCCTGAATTATGTTTTCTTAAGTGTCTGCATTTATCTTGGTCTTTCTTTTTCATGCTACTTATTTCTTACGTGGCTAGTGATCTTTGACTGATTATTCATAGTTAATAAAGGAATGGGTAGGCTCTGTGAGTTTCCCTGGTATTCTTTCTGTAGGCCTCTTATGAGACAGTCAGCTGTCAGGCGCACTTGAGGGTGAGTGGGGAGGGGGAGACTGTCAGTCTGTGGGCGCCTTAAATGCCAGGATGGGGAGGGCTTTACTCTCAGGTACAACTTCATACTGGAAGACTTCATTGTTGTTGCTTTTTTAAATTTATTTTTTTTTAAATTTTATTTATTTCTCCCCCCCATCCCCCCCACCCCCCCGCACCGGTTGTCTGTTCTCTGTGTTTGCTGCGTCTTCTTTGTCCGCTTCTGTTGTTGTCAGTGGCACAGGAATCTGTGTTTCTTTTTGTTGCGTCATCTTGCTGCGTCAGCTCTCCGTGTGTGCGGCGCCATTCCTGGGCAGGCTACACTTTCTTTCACACTGGGCGGCTCTCCTTACGGGGCACATTCCTTGCGTGTGGGGCTCCCCTACGTGGGGGACACCCCTGCGTGGCAGGGCACTCCTTGCGCACATCAACACTGCACATGGGCCAGCTCCACAAGGGTCAAGGAGGCTCGGGATTTGAACCGTGGACCTCCCATGTGGCAGACAGATGCCCTAACCACTGGGCCAAGTCTGCTTCCCTGTCCATTTGAATATCCTCTTTTCAATATCCCTGTTCAATTCTCTTTCTTGTTCTCTATCGACTACTTACCTTTTTTACTATTTATTTACAGGATTTGTTTACATATCCTGGATTCAAACCTTTTGTCAATTTTAAGTATTGTAAATATTTCCTTTTATTCTGTGGCTTACTTTTTTTTAATGTAACTGATTTTTGATGAACACGTTCTTAATTTTAATGTAGTTTGATTTAGCAATTTTTTACCTTAAGGTTATTGCTTTAAAAAATAATTGTGTGCACAACGTAACATTTTCCATCTTAATCACTTCACGTATACAATCCGGTGGTGCACATCCACAATGTTGTGCAACAACCAACACCATCCATGATCAACACTCTTCCATTACCTCTAACAGAAACTTTGTACCGTTAAGCATTAACTCCCGGTTCCCTGCTGCTCTTCTTGCATCAGGTTGGTTGTTGATTTTAATTAAGGCTCAAAAATACACCTCTTCCAAGAAGCAAACTTAATTGGCAACTATGTGTGTTCTGACTGTTCCACCCATCAGTCCTTCCCATCTCTCTCCCTCTCCTCAGGAATCCCTGTTCCCAGAGATACAACACTACTGAAATTGGGCCAACTAACAACCTTACAGTGTCCTCTATGTGTGAAGTAAAAGTGCTGTACACCTCTGCTTTAAATCAAAACCTAGGGAAGCGGATGTGGCTCAGGGACAGCGCTCCCGCCTACCATATGGGAGGACCCGGGTTCGATCCTAGGGGCCTCCTGGTGAAAGAGAAGAGAAAGCGTGCCTGCGCGGCAAGCCAGTGCCCATGGGAGTGTCCATGTGCTGAGCCGGTGCCCGCGCAAGTGAGCCACGCAGCAAGATGACGACGCATCAGAAGAGAGACAAGGGGAGAGTCAAGGTGAAGCACAGCAGAGACCAGGAACTAACGTGGCGCAATTGACAGGGAACCTCTCTCCACATCAGAGGTCCCCAGGATCAAATCCCGGTGAATCCTAGAGGAAAGAAAAAGAGAAGACAACACAGACAGCAAAAACAGTCGGGTGGGAGGAGAGGAAGGGGGAAAAATAAAGAAATAAATCTTTAAAAAATAAAAAAAATAAAAAACCAATCAATCAAAACCCAGATAAGATGAAGCTTAGTGAGGAGGGCACTTTAAAAGCAAGACAGGCCGGAAGCTTGGTCTTCTGTGCCAGTGCGCCAAGCTGTGAATGCCAAGAAGTTCTTGAAGGGAATTGAAAGTGCTATTCCAGTGAGCACACGAATGATAATTAAGCAAAACAGCCTTGCTTTGGACGTGGAGAAAGTCTGAGTGGTCTGGGGAGAACATCAAGCCAGACACGACATTTCTTTAGCCAAAGCCTAATCCAGAGCAAGGCCCTAACTCCAGTTCTGTGAAGGCTGAGAGGTGAGGAAGCTGCAGAAGAAAAGCGTGAAGCTGGCAGACGTCGGTCGTGAGGTTTAACGCAGCCGTCTCTGTAACTCAAGAGTGCGAGGTGCAGCAGCAAGGGCTGATGCAGAAGCTGCGAGTTATCCAGAAGATCTAGCTAAGATAAGTGAAGTTGCTTACTCTAAAAAAGATTTTCAAAGTAGACAGCCAAGAGCCTTCTATTGGAATAAGATGTCATCCAGGACTTTCACAGCTAGAGAAGTCACTGCTGGCTTCAGAGCTTCAGAGGACAGGCTGGCTCTCATCAGGGGCTAAAGCAGCTGGTGCCGCTAAGCTGAAGCCAGTGCTCATTTAACATTCTGAAAATCCTAGGGCCCTTACGAATTACGCTAAATCTCCTCTGTCTGTGCTCTATAATGGAACAGCGAAACCTGGTTGGCAGCACAGCGGTTTACAAACATGGTTTACTGAACATTTCAAGCTCACTGTTGAGACCTACTGCCCACTGCAATGCACCTGGTTACCCAAGAGCTCTGATGGAGCTTTACAATTTTCATGCCTGCTAACATCCCTTCTGCAGCTCATGGACCAACGAGTCACTTCAGCTTTCAAGTCTTTTTTTTTAAAGATTTTATTTATTTCTCTCCCCTTCACCCACCCCACCCCCCTTGTCTGTTCTCTGCTGTTCTTTGTCCACTTTTGTTGTTGTCAGCGGCAGGGGAATCTGTTTCTTTTGTTGCATCATCTTGTCATGTCAGCTCTCCGTGTGTGCGGCACCATTCCTGGGCAGGTAGCACTCTCTTTCACTCTGGGCGGCTCTCCTTACAGGGTGCACTCCTTGCGTGTGGGGCTCCCCTACACAGGGGACACCCCTGCGTGGCAGGGCACTCCTTGCGCGCATCAGCACTGCGCATGGGCCAACTCCACACGGGTCAAGGAGGCCTGGGGTTTGAATCGCAGACCTCCCATGTGGTAGACGGATGCCCTAACCACTGGGCCAAGTCCGCCTCCCCTCAAGTCTTAATAGTTAAGAAACACATTTCGTAAGACTATCGCTGACATAGATAGTGATTCCTCTGACGGTTCTGGGCCAAGTAAATTGAAAACCTTCTGGAAAGGAGGCACCATTCTAGATGCCATTAAGAACATTCATGATTTCACAGGAGGTCAAAATATCAACATCAGCAGGAGTTTGGAAGAAGATGATCCCAACCCTCCTGGATGACTTTGGGGATCAAGACTTCAGCGGAGGAAGTGCCTGCAGATGTAGCGGGAATAGAAGAGCGCTGGAATTAGAAATGGAGTCTGAGGATGTGACTGAACTGCTGCAATCTCATGTTAAAACTTGAACAGCAGTTGCTTGTTATAGATGAACAAAGAAAGTGGTTACTTTGGATGCAATCTACTCAGGTGAAGATGCTGTGAATATTGCTGAAATCACAATAAAGGATGCAGAGCATGATGTAAACTGAGCTGATAAAGCAGCAGCAGGATTTGAGAGGACTGACTCCAATTCTGAGAAGTTCTGCAGAGTGAAGAATTCTACCAAACGGCATCACATGCTACAGAGAACTCTTTTGTGAAAGGAAAGGTCAAAGGATACGGGAAACTTCAGTGTTGTCATATTTTAAGAAATCACCACAGCTACCCCAACCTTTGGCAACCACAACACTGATCAGCCAGCAGCCATCAACACTGAGGTAAGATCCTCCACCAGCAAAGAGATTACAACTTGAAGGTTCAGATGATGGCTAGCATTTTTTTTTAAGGCAGAACCAGGGTTTGACCCCAGGACCTCATACATGGGAGCAGGTGCTCAACCACTTAAGCTATTTCCGCTCCCACTGCCTTTTTAGCAATAAAGTATTTTAAAATTAAAATAGGTGTTTTTTTTTCAGACAATGCTTTATGCTTAACAGAATGAAGTATAATGTAAATATAACTATTATATGCACTGGAAAACAAAAAAAACCACACGTGACTACCTTTACTGTGATATTCGCTTAATTGCAGTGGTCTGCACCCACAATATCGCTGAGATACGCTGCTATAGTCTTATATTAAATCCTTATCAGAGATGTGGTTTCCAGATATTTTCTCCCACAGTGTAGCTGCTTTATTTTCAGGATAAAGTCCTTTGATGCACAAGTTTTTTACTTATCATTTTATTTTAAAAGTTTTATTGAAGAACAGCACTCATACATGAACATACGTAAACAATAAATATATAGTAAAAGTTGTGAACTTACACAGCAAACTTGCATATCATCATGCAGGGCTCCCATACATCTCCCCACCACCACCACCTTGCATTGTTGTGAATCATTTGTTACAAATTACGAATGAGTTTTGTCATAATATTACTACTAATATAGCCCATAGCAAAGTTTTTAATTTTGATGAGGTCCCATTTATCTTTTTCTTTTTTTAAAGGTTTTATTTTTTTCTCTCCCCTCCCCCCCGTTGCCTGCTCTTTGTGTCCATTCGCTGTGTGTTCTTCTGCATCCGCTTGCATTATCCAGCAGCACTGGGAAACTGCATATCATTGTCGCATCATCTTGCTACATCAGCTCTCCGTGTGTGCGGTGCCACCCCTGGGCGGGCTGTGCTTTTTTTCACACGGGGTAGCTCTCCTTCTGGGGTGCACTCCTTGCGTGTGGGCACCCCTGCGTAGCATGGCACTCCTTGTGCACGGCGGCACCGTGCGTGGGCCAACTCACCACATGGGTCAGGAGGCCCTGGGTATCGAACCCTGGACCCTCCATATGGTAGACGGACGCTCTATCAGCTGAGCCATGTCTGCTTCCCTATCTATTTTTTTTTGTTGCTTGTGCACTAGGTGTACTAAGAAACCACTGCCTCACACAAAGTCCTGAAGATGCTTCCCTATGTTTTCTTCTAGGAGTTGTAAACTTCTGGCTCTTATATTTAGTTCTTTGATCCATTTTTACTTGATTTTTTGTACATGGAGTGAGGCAGGGGTCCACGTTCATTCTTCGGCATATGGAGACATCCAGTTTTCCCAGCACCGTTTGTTGAAGAGATTCCTTTTTCCCAATTGAGTGGTCTTTAACTCCTTATAAAAAATAATTTAGGGAAGCGGACTTGGCCTAATGGATAGGGCATCCACCTACCACATGGGAGATCTGTAGTTCAAACCCCGGGCCTCCTTGAACCGTGTGGAGCTGGCCCATGCGCAGTGCTGATGCCTGCAAGGAGTGCCATGCCATGCAGGGGTGTCCCCAGTGTAGGGGAGACTCATGCGCAAGGAGTGCGCCCCATGAGGAGAGCTGCCCAGCACAAAAAAAAGTGCAGCCTGCCCAAGAATGGCACCGCACACACGGAGAGCTGACACAACAAGACGATGCAAAATAAAAGAAACACAGATTCCCGGTGCTGCTGCTAAGGATAGAAGTGGTCACAGAAGAACACATGGCGAATGAACACAGAGAGCAGACAACTGGGGGGGAAGATAGGAGACAGAAATAAAAAAAAAATAAAAAAAAATATTGTGCCAGATCCATGCTGTTTTTATTACTGTAGCTTTGGAATAAGTTTTAAGATGAGAAAGTGTGAGTTCTCCAAATTTATTCTTCTTTCTCAAGATGGTTTCAGGTATTTTGGGCTCTTTACACTTCAATGTATAAATTTGATAATTGCTTTTTCAATTTCTGTGGGGAAAAAGGGCTGCTGGAATTTTGATTGGGATTGCATTGAATCTATAAATTACTGTGGATAGAACTGACATCTTAACTATATTTAGTCTTCAAATCCATGAACACTGAATGTCCTTCCATTTATTCAGGTCTTCTTTGATTTCTTTTAACAGTGTTTTGTAGTTTTCTGTGTATTTCTAGACATAGGATTCTTTCAGTTGCTAATGTAAATACAATTTTTAAAAAAATTTCTTATGCTTATTGCTAGTGTACCGAAACACTACTGATTTTTGGGTGCTGATCTTGAACTCCCCCCACAATGATGAATTCATTTATGAGCTCTAGTTGTTCTGCTGTGGGTTTTTCAGGGTTTTCTGTATATAGGATCATGTAATCTGCAAATAGGGAAAGCTGCACTTCTTCCGTTCCAATCTGGACGCCACTTGCTCCTGTTTCCTGCCTAAATGCCTGGCTAGAACTTCCAGAACAACACTGAAGACCAGTGGTGGTCGGGGCACCCTTGTCTTGCTCCAGGTCTTGGGGGAAGCTTTCGGTGTTTGAGGACGCCAGCACTGGGTTTCTCATCTACACCCTGTACAATGTGGACCAAGTCCTATTCCAAGTTTTCAAGAAGAGCTGCTCGATTTTGAGAAATGCCTTTTCTGCCTCAATGGAGATGACTGTGTGTTTTTTCTCCTGAATTCTCTTAATATGTCGTATCACATGACTTGATTTTCTTATGTTGAACCACTGTTGCATACCTGGGGATGAATCCCACTTGATATCATGGTGTATAATTCTTTTAATGTGTTGCTGGATTCGGTCTGTTAGTATATATTGAAGATTTTTCAGCAATATTCCTAAAAGATATTGGACTGTAATTTCCTTTTCTTGTGGTAACTTTATCTGACTTTGGTATGAGGGTGATGTTGGCCTTGTAGAATGAATCAGAGATGGTCCCTCTTTTTCAAGTTTTTGTAAGAGTTTGAGCAAGATCAGTATCAATTCTTGGAATGTTTGGTAAAATTCCCGTGAAGTCATTTGGTCCTTGCTTTTTCTTTGTTGGGAGGTTTTTTTTAAAAAATTAATTTATTGAAATATATCGCCCATACATAAACATACATAAACAATGTGTATAGTAATAGTTGTGAACTTACAGAACAAACATATGTAACATCATACAGGACTCTCTTACCTCACCCTACCACCAATACCTTGCATTGTTGTTAAACCTTTTTAACTAACGATTAAAGAGCATTGTCAAAATATCACTACTAACCAAAGTATTTTCCCCCCAACCAACCCTATTATTATTATCTTTATATAATTTAGGCAAGAACATACATAAACAAGTACATAGTAAAAGTTGTGAACTTACAAAGCAAACATGCATAACATCACACAGGGGTCCCACACATTAACCCTCCACCAACACCTTGCATTGTTGTGAGACGTTTGCTACAAATTATGAAGGAATATCGTCAAAATCTTACTACTAATCATAGTCCTTACCGTACATTTGGTGTGTGTTGGGAGGTTTTTGATTACTGATTCAGTCTCTTTACTAGTTAATGGTTTGTTGAGATCTACTTCTTCTGGAGTCAGTGTAGGCAGTTTGTCTGTTTCTAGGAATTTGTGCATTTCATTTAGGTTATGTAATTTGTTGGCATATGCATACAAGAGTATCCTCTTGTAGCCCTTTTCATTTCAGCACGGTCAGTAGTATGTCCTTTTCATTTCTGATTTTAGTTGTGTCCTCTTTTTTCTTTCTCATTCTCACTAAGGTGTTGTCAATTTCATTGATCTTTTCAAAGAACCAACTTTTGGTTTTGTTCATTCTTTTTGAGGTACCAGAACCAGGGATTGAATCCGGGACCATGTACCCTCCACACTGAGCCACATCAGCTCCCTGAGTAGGCTTTTAATTTGTTTGCTTGCTTTTTTTCAGGAGGCGTGGGGAACTAAACCTGGGATCTCCCCCGTGGGAAACAGGCCCTCAACCGCTTGAGCCACGTCCTCAACCCCTCTCCATTGCTTTTTATTTTCTATTTCATTTACCTCTGCCCAAATTTTTGTTATTTCTTTCCTTCTGCTTGCTTTGGGCTGAGTTTCCTCTTCTTTTTCTAGCTCTTCCAGTTTTGAAGTTAGGCCTCTGATTTGAAATTTCTTCTTAAAGTAAGCATTTAGAGCTATGAATTTCCCCCTCAGCACTACCTTTGCTACATCCCATAAGTTTTGGTATGTTGTATTTTCATTTATATTCTCAAGAAATTTCCTAACTTATGATCTCTTTAACCCAAAGGTTGTTTGTGTACATTGTTTTATTTCCACACATTTGTGAATTCTCATTTCTCCCTCTGTTATTGATTTCTAGCTTTATTCCACTGTGGTCAGAGATTATACATTGTACGATTTAATATTTTAAATTTATTGAGACTTGTTTTGTGACCTAAAATATGATCTATCATGGAGAATAATCCATATGCACTAAAAAAGAATGTGTAAAATCTGCTGCTATTCGGTGTTCTGTACATGTCAGATCTAGTTGATTGATAGAATCATTTATTTCCTTACAGATCTCCTGTCTGGAAGTTCTATCCACTAAAGTCCATTATTATTAATGTAGAACAGTCTGTTTTCCCCTCCAAATCTGAAAGTATCTGCTTCATATATTTTAGGACTCTGTTGAAGGATGCATATACATATATTTTAAAAATTGTTTTATCTTGTGGAATTGACTCCTTTATCAGTATACAATGACTGTCTCTGTCCCTTGTAACAGTTTTTGACTTGAAGTCTAATTTATCTGCTATTAGTGTAACAACCCCAGCTTTCTTTTAGTTACTACTTGCATGGTATATTTTTTTCTACCCTTTCATTTTCAACCTATTTATGTCTTTGAATTTAAGGGGAGTCTCCTGCACACAGCATATAGTTGGGTCTTACTTTTTTTTTAACCTATTCAGCCAATCTCTGCCTTTTGACTGGAGAGTTTGATCCATTTACTTTATTTTAAAAATGTTTATTTATTATTTCTCCTCATCTGAGATGGCTCCCTCATCAGTTTGCTCATTGTCTGTCTGTTTTTTCTTTTGGAGGCACCAAAACTGGGATCTCCCACGTGGGAGGTAGACGTTCAACTGCTTGAGCCACATCTGTGGCTCATTCGTTTTTGTTCATTGTCTGCGCATAGTTTTTGCTCGTTTGTCTTCTTTCAGAGGCACTGGAACCAAACCCGGGACCCCCCTGTGGGAGGGGGCGCTCAAGTACTCGAGCCATATCAGCTCCTGGTGCATTTACATTTTAAGTCAGTACTCATAATATAGGACTTTCTTTTGCCATTTTGTCTTTTTAAATCCCTCAATTCTTCTGGCAATGCCTCTTTCATATTTATCTTATTTTTTATATGGTACCATATTGGGTCCCTTCTTATTTCTATCTGGATATATTTTTCATAGATTTTCCTGAAGGATACCATGGGATTAAATTTAATATCCTAAATATATAACAATCACCTTTAGTTTGATACCAACTTGACTTCAATATCATATGCATTCACTGTTCCTATACCCATTTGCCCCCACCACCGCTTTTTGTATTTGTTACAAATTATGTCATTGTATAATGTATGCCCAATACCATAGATTTATCATGAGTTTTCATGCATTTGCATTTTAGCACCTGTAAGAAGAAGTGGAGTTACATACCAAAACCCACAATACAATAGTACCAGAATTTCCATTTACCCAAATGGTTACTTTTACCAGATATCTTTCTTTTTTTTTTTTAAATAAAATTTTATTCAGTTTCATACATGAACATTCATAAACAGTAAGTATATTGTGAAAGTTGTGAACTTACAAAAATAAACATGCATGACATCATACAGGGCTCCCACACGTCACCCCACTACCCCCTTCTCGCATTGTTGTGAAACATTGATTACAAACTATAAAACAGCATCATCGAAACAGTACTGACGACAGCCCAAATTTTACACTTGGTGTATTTCTCCCCCAACCCAGCCAATTATTAACACCCTGTGTTAGTACTATGTATTTGTTAGAGTTCATGAGTGACATGTTCTCATATTTGTTTGTTAACCACAGTCTGTCTTCCACCACTGGATTCCCTGTTATACAGCCCCATGCCTTGTACAGTCATTCAAAGTGTACACTCAGTAACTCTCATTTTCATCAGAGTCATGCTGCCCTCACCTCAGTTGATTTTAGAACGTTTTTATTATTCCAAAAGGGAAAATTACCCCTATTGTTGTCCCTTAGAACTGACATACCTTCATCACTGCCGCAAAAAACTTACAATATTATTTTTAACTATCATCCATAGGTTATATAATTTGTAATTTTCCCATGTCTACAGCCATAAGAATGCACCCAATCTTATTTTTATTTCTTTTTTTTCATTGGGGGGCAGAGTGGGGAGGGTCTTTATTTCTTTATATCGCTTGGACCACTGTTCAGAGCCCTTTCCTTTCAGTCTGAACAATTCCTTTTTCTTTCTTTCTTTCTTTTTAAGATTTATTTATTTATTTAATTCCCCCCCCCCCCCCCCCCCGGTTGTCGGTTCTCTGTGTCTATTTGCTGCGTCTTGTTTCTTTGTCCACTTCTGTTGTCGTCAGCGGCACGGGAAGTGTGGGCGGCGCCATTCCAGGGCAGGCTGCACTTTCTTTCGCACTGGGCAGCTCTCCTTATGGGCACACTCCTTGCGCATAGGGGAGCGCGGGGGACACCCCTGCGTGGCAGGGCACTCCTTGCGCACATCAGCACTGCGCATGGCCAGCTCCACACGGGTCAAGGAGGCCCGGGGTTTGAACCGCGCACCTCCCATGTGGTAGACGGACGCCCTAACCACTGGGCCAAGTCCGTTTCCCTCTTTCTTTTTTTTTTTTGAGGTGCTGGGGCCAGGGACTGAACTGGGACCCTGCATGTGGGAAGCCGGTGCTCAACAATGAGCTACATCCGCTCCCCCGAGCTGGTATTTTTGTTTGTTAACCTGTTGTCTGTTTACTTGTTTTTGTCTTTAGGAGGCCCTGGGGACTCAGCAGGTGCTCAACTGCCCTGAATAATTCCTTTTAACATTATCTGGAGGGCAGGTCTAGTGTGAAGGCCTCCTTCAGTTTTTGTTTATCTGAGAATATCTTCAACTCTCCTTCAATTTTGAAAGAAGGTCTTGCTGGATATAAAATTCTTGGTTGTCAGTTGTTTTCTTTCAGGGCATTAAGTGTTTCAACCCAATCGATTCTGATGAGGAAACGGCTCTCAACCTGGTTGGGACTCCCTTGTATGTAACATGTTGCTTTTCTTTTTTTAAGATTTATTTTATTTTATTTATTTCTCTCCCCTTCCCCCTCCCCTGCCCCAGATGTCTGTTCTGTGTCTATTTGCTGCGTGTTCTTCTTTGGCCGCTTCTGTTGTTGTCAGTGGCACGGGAATCTGTATTTCTTTTTGTTGTGTCATCTTGCTGCGTCAGCTCTCCGTGTGTGCGGTGCTACCCTTGGGCAGGCTGCACTTTCTTTCACGCTCGGCGGCTCTCCTTACGGGATGCACTCCTTGCGCGTGGGGCTCCCCTATGCGGGGGACACCCCTGAGTGGCAGGGCACTCCTTGCGCGCATCAGCACCGCGCGTGGGCCAGCTGCACACCGGTCAAGGAGGCCCGGGGTTTGAACTGCGGACCTCCCATGTGGTAGACGGACGCCCTAACCACTGGGCCAAGTCCGCTTCCCAGGAATATGGATTTTTGTGTCCCTTTATGGCACTGTCACCACCAGGGGCAGGACCCCGCTGCTGCCTGCTGTGAGAATGGGGACTGGGCGATGGCAATCTCTGCATGGAGAGAGCAGTTTACCGGTATTTACGGCAATCTACCATCCTCTTCTTCCCACTCTTGCCTGTATGCCGTACAGTATCTTCTGGACTCTGGAATTTTGAAATAGTCAATTGAGACAGTTTCTGCTTGTTTAACAGTCATCATGGGGGAAAGACTGGTTCCTGGAGCTGCCTCTCCCACTGTCTTCCCATAGTCCTCTGCACCTGCCAGATTTCTAAACAAATATAGAAGGCAATTTTACAGTTCATTTAAAAGTTAGGGAAGCGGAGGTGGCTCAAGCGAGTGAGCTCCTGCCTACCACACAGGAGGTCCTGGGTTTGGTTCCCAGTGCTTCCTAAAAGGAAGATGAGCACACAACGAACAGACACGGCAAATGCAAACAATGGGGGGTGGGGAGAATAAATAAATATTAAAATAGGTTAATACCACATATATACATACAACAGAATATTCAGCCACAAAAAGGAATGTAGTTCTGACATAAGTTACAACATGGATGAACCCTGAGGACATCATCGTGTTCAGGAAAGCAAGTCAGACACCAAGGACAGAGAGTGTATGATTCCACTTCAGTGAACTAACTAGAACATGTCAATCCACGGATAGTACAGGGACTTGGGGTGGAGTGATGGTGAGAGTGGGGAGTTAATACATGGTGGGTCCATGGTTTCTGTTTGGTGTGATGGAAAGTTCTGGTAATGGAGAGCGGTGAGGGTAGCACAACATTGTAAATGTGATTAATCCCTCTGAATTTTGTATTTGGGAGTGGGTGAGATGGGAAATTTTATGTTGTATATGTTTCCACAATTAAAAAAAAGAATGAGGCTAAAGAGATGATGATTAAGTGTAATGTATGATCTAATATTTATATCAGGACTGAATTTCTTGAACTTGGGAAACGGACGTGGCTCAGGCGACTGGGTTCCTGCCTACCACACGGCAGGTCCTGGTTTAGCTCCCAGTGCCTCCTGGAGAAGAAACGAGGAAGACAAACACACACAGCAAGTACGGATAACAAGCGGGGTGGGGAGAAGCAAATAAATAAAAATAAATCTCAAAAAAAAAAAAATTCTTGAACTTGATATCAGTGGCGCTGGGAAATTGTAGGAAATAAACATGGAAGTATTAAGTGTTCAAGGAACATGACATATACAACCTACTCTCAAATATTTAGAAAACAGACAGATAGGTAGGTAGGTAGATAAGATATGGTAAAAGTGGCAAAATGTTAAAAGTTGGAAGGTCAGAGTATATAGGATAGGGGTATGCTGCAGGTGTCTGTATGGATTTTGTATAATTTTTGCAATTGTCCTATTTCAAATTATTACATAAAAAATGTTTACAAAAACAATGAAAAAGTTGATACCACATACTCTTACAACTTTAGCCACTTTACAAAACAGGTAAGAGGAAAATTATTTTAAAACTGCCCTCTTTTTGGAAAACAGCCTGGCAGTTCCTTAAAATGTAAAAGATAGTTACCATACCACCTAATGGTTCCATTCCTAGGCATACACCCAAAAGAAATGAAAACACATGTAGACACAAAAACTTGTATACAAATGTTCATAGCAGCCTTAATAGCCAAAACATGGAAACAACCTAAATGTCCATGAACTGATGAATGGATAAATAAATCATAGTATATCCACACAATGGAAAATATTCAGCAATTAAGAAATGTGCTGATACTTGCTACAACCTGAAAAATACAAGAGGCACATTGCAATTCATGTTTAGAGAAATTATCGCTGATTTTAATACACCATATAATTTGACCAAGGAAAGGCAATTCAAATCTTTATATAGGAGTGAACTTTGTCAGGTATATGATTGAGAAGAGAAACTTATCTTTGTTGTATTATAAAAGTGACTGAAGTATTGTAATCTAAAAGTCATTTGTCCATTTCACTGTATTAATAGAAAGTTCAAACATCTTATTTTGTATTTTGATTTGTTTTTGCTGGGGGTAAAGTATGAGAAAAATGGTTAAGCTTTCAAAAATTAAAGGGGACTTCAATAGACAAAATTTCTATTTTTCTCTGTAAAAGCCATAAAAAAGGAGTTCTTTCAACAAAGTAGTACATTCAGTCCTTTTAAGTAAAGAACAGGTTGAACTACTCATGTCATTTTAGTAAAAGCTATAAATCAGCTTTCATCATCTTGAGAACTGAATTAATTAAATAAAATTAAATACTTGCTAGGGCAGAGGTTGTATAGGGGTAGGGCAGATAAAATTAATATTCATTATGTTAGAGTTACTTGGGTTAATGTAAATATTCAGTTAGTTCAATGCTGTTAAGCTGATATTCCACAGAGTAAAAAAGATTTTAAAAGAAATAGAATGTATACCAAGATAATTTGTAATGTGTAATTCTGAAAGAACTGCTATTCTTCTAAAGGTCTTTAAAATGATATTTCTAGACAAATGAAAAATAAAATCTCAAAATATATTACCTGGTGGCGGACTTGGCCCAGTGGTTAGGGCATCCATCTACCACATAGGAGGTCCGCGGTTCAAACCCCGGGCCTCCCTGACTGTGTGGAGCTGGCCCATACACAGTGCTGATGCGTGCAAGGAGTGCCCTGCCACACAGGGGTGCCCCCCACGTAGGGGAGCCCCATGTGCAAGGAGTGCGCCCCGTAACGTAAGGAGAGCCGCCCAGCGTGAAAGAATGTGCAGTCTGCCCAGGAATGGCGCTGCCCACATGGAGAGCTGACACAGCAGGATGACGCAACAAAAAGAAACAGATTCCTGTGCCGCTGACAACAGAAGCGGACAAAGGAACACAAAGCAAATAGACACAGAGAACGGACAAGCGTGGGGGGGAGAAATAAAATAAATAAATCTTAAAAAAATATATATATATATATTTTACCTGAAATGATTCCTCCTATAATGAAGGAATTAACCTAACTGGGTACTATGTCCCTGAAATACTCTGCAAAATTCCAATTCACAAATAATATACAAAATAGGATAAATAAAAGATGTATGTAGCTTACAAGGTGGAAATATTCTGATTTTTACTACCTTAGTAAGGTGCTATATGTGTATTACATCAATATAATAGAAAAGGCATAGTCTGTGGGAAAAGTTACCACATTTTATTTACATTTTAAGAATCTCAAATTCACATATCCATACACCTATTTCCTTTTTGATAATTCCACATAGACTATAAAGAAATATTTACCATTCTTGTTCATGTAATACAAAGGAGCTACTTTTAACAGAAAGCCACCCTTTTCCACCATTTTTTTTAGTACCGGGGACTGAACCTGGGACATTGTACATGGGAGGCAGGCACTCAACCACTTGTGTTACATCTGCTCCCCCACCATCTGTTTTTAATAAATGCAGGCATGAAGACAATCCTGAATGTTTGTTTGTTTTTTAAAAGGAGGTACCAGGGATTGAACCTGGGACCTTGAGGTGAGAAGCAGGCAGTCAAACCACTGAGCTACACTCCCTCCCTGAGATACTACCAATAGCAGTTTCAAAAGTCAGCACAATTAGCAACAGTATCCATTGTGCCTGCTACTTTAAACAAGTTTAATCTGAAGCTCTTTCACAAGATAAGCATGTGACCTATGGTTTCCTTCTTTTGGAAACATTATTCCACAGCAATCTGATACCTCTTGCCTTGCTTTAATCCTAAAAACTTGAATTCCAGACTTATGTTAAAGTAACAGTAACTTGGTAAGAGAAAAAAAACCATTGGCGTCTATTTCTCCTTGTTTGAAAATATAAAGGGTATTTTAGTTTAAAATATTTTATTACCAATGACGAGGCCATGGTTACTTGTTGGATTTCTTATTATTACATTTTTGGGTGTTTTGCACGGTGATACTTAATCAAGACATTAACATGAGGGAATAGTACACTGGTGATTTAAGACAAGCTAGAGAGCCTCTAAAATTAATGGATATACATTCGCTCTTCTGCTGGTTGTTATTTTTAAACTGTATTGCATATCGTTTTATATATTTTATTATTTATTTTTTTAAAGATTTATTTTTTATTTATTTCTCTCCCTCCCCACCGCCCTGTTGTCTGCTCTCTGTGTCCATTAACTGTGTGTTCTTCTGTGACCGCTTCTACCCTCATCAGCGGCACCAGAACCTGTTCTTCTTTTAGTTGCATCATCTTGTTGTATCAGCTCTCCGTGTGTGCGGTGCCATTCTCGGGCAGGCTGCATTTTCTTTTGCGCTGGGTGACTCTCCTTATGGGTGCACTCCTTGCGCGTGGGGCTCCCCTACACAGGGGACACCCCTGCGTGGCACGGCACTCCTTGCACCCATCAGCACTGGGCATGGGCCAGCTCCACATGGGTCAAGGAGGCCCGGGGTTTGAACTGCGGACCTCCCATGTGGTAGGCAGACGACCTATCCATTGGGCCAAGGCTGCTTCCCTATATATTTTAAACTTTATCTTTTCAGGATCCTTTTATATTAAAGGTATCTCTGCTAAGCAGCATAGAGTTCCTGTTGTTTTTTTTTTTTAGGATTTATTTCTCCCCTCTCGTTGTTTGTGCTCACTGCTGCTCTCTGTGTGCTATGTCTGTCTTCCAACCGCTACTATTTCCTTTAGTGTAGGTGTTCTGGTAGCAAATTCTATAAATTAGTCTGCAAATGTCCTTCTATTACTGTTTTAATTTGCTAAAAGCTGCTGGGAGCAATGTACCAGAAATGCATTTGCTTTTATAATGGGATTATCAGGTTGAAAGTTCACAGTTCTGAGGCAGCGCAAGCGTCTAAATCAAGGGATCGGATGAAGCTCTCTCCCCGAAGGTCAGCTGCTGGTGATCCTGGACTCCTGGCACATGGCAAGGCACGATGGCAACTCTGCTCTCTCCCAGCTCAGCTGAGAGTGGTCAGGCACAGGGCAGGGTCCGCTTGGACTTCCCCTCCCGTCCCCTCCCTGCCTCGCTGTCTCAGCTTCGGGTGCTCCACTGTGGCTTTTCTCTCTTCCGGGTTCATGGATTTCAACTTCTGGAGGCTTCTCTTGTCTCTGTGGCCTTCTTTGTCTGCAGGTTTTATTTCTCCGTTTACAAAGGACTCCGGTAAGAGGATTAAGATACTGAAGTGATCTAATCAAAAGATGAGTGCCTTAAGTGAACCTAACGGAAAGGACACATCTACAGTAGGTTTAAACTGACAGGAATGGCTTCGCGCTAAGCACAGCGTCTCGTGGGACCCACCCAGCTTCACACTGCTACTACAATCCCTTTACTTTTTGAAGGATTTCCACTGGGTGCAGAAATCGAGGCTGGCAGTTATTTTGTTTCAGCCCCATGAAGATGTTCTTCCTCTCTTCTGACCACCACTGTTTCTGCAGAAAGTCAGTGGCCACACAATTGTTACCCTTTTGAAAGTACTCTCTTTTCTTTTAGTGACCCTGTCATCATAACTTCCTTTGTCACAGGCCCCTGTTCTGGGGATGACACAGTCATGTAAACTGCTGAAGAACCTCATAGGCCCGTTAACCTTATTCAGGTGAATAGCGTAGGGTGTTTCATTGCATTGCTAGATTACTTAGAATGTGCTCAGTATAACGACAGAGAGTGATAGTAATAAGAATTTTAAAATAATATTTATCTTAAGATTTTCTTTCGGGAAGCGGACTTGGCTCAACAGATAGAGTGTTCATGTACCACATGGGAGATCCGCGGTTCAAACCCCGGGCCTCCTGACCCGTGTGGAGATGGCCCATGCGCAGTGCTGATGCACGCAAGGGGTGCTCTGTGCCATGCAGGGGTGTCCCCCGTGTAGGGGAGCCCCACACGCAGGGAGCGCACCCTGTAAGGAGAGCTGCCCAGCATGAAAGAAAGTGCAGCCTGCCCAGGAATGGCGCCACCCACACAGAGAGCTGATGCAGCAAGATGACACAACAAGAAAGACACAGATTCCTGGGGCCGCTGACAAGAATAGAAGCAGACACAGAAGAATACACAGTGAATGGACACAGAGAGCAGACAGCTGGGGGGGTGGGGGAAGGGGAGAAAAATAAAAAAATAAAATAAAATACCTACCTAGTAGACAACCATATGCAATGTTTAAAAAAAAAGATTTTCATCCATAAAATATTTTTAAATTTTTAGAGAAAGCCCCATCATTTCAAATTTAGACAAGCAAATGACTGTAAAAGTATGGAAATGGATAGAGTTTATGGTAACACCTTATGGTAAGTATAACATAGCTCGTTTATAAATGGGATTGTGGCTGAAAGGGGTAGTCTAGGGATGTAAACATCAATGAAAGAAAGCTAGAGAATCATCTAGGGACTGAATAGCATGGTGAACCCAGAGGCTAATAGCACAAACATAAGAAAGTCCCCCTGTGAACTAGAACAAACGCACGTCACTATAAGGTGGTAAGAATACAGTGATGCATGGGAAAATACAATCAATGTAATTTATGGATTGTAGTTAACAGCAATATTGTAATATTCTTGTATCAATGTCAAAGAAGGTACTGTATCAAAGTTTAGGGTATGAGATATTTTCTTTTGGACTAAGGGAAATATTCAAAGGTTTACGTAGGTGATGACTGCATAATTCTGTGATGAAAGTGAGAGCCACTGGGTATACACTTTGGATAGAATGTACAAGGCATGAGACTGTATAACCCAGTGACCCCTGTGGTGGGAGAGGGACTGTGGTTAGCAGTGCAGATGTTAGCGTTCTTTCATGAACTATAACAAAGGCACCAAACCAATGCCTAGTGTTAACGATGGGGGTATATGGAAAAAACACACCACGTGTGCACTCTAGACCACAGTTAGTGGTAACAGTCTGTGTTCTTTTATGATCTGTAACAAATGCTCCACGACAATGTAAAGTGTTGGTGGAAGGCTGATATACAGGAACCTTGCACGTTATGCATGATTGTTTTGTAAGCTAACAACTTCTCTAATAAAAATAAATAATGAACTTTTAAAAAATTAGACAAGCAAAGAAGAGGAAGAAAAAAAGGAAACAAATCCTTACCAATTTTTCTGCTTCTGTGTTCATTTCTCTTAATTTCTTGATGTGTTCCTTTTTAATCATGAGAATTTTTGATAATCTGGTCTACAAAGAAGAAGAAACATTTGGAATAAATAGAAACATTTGAGTATATCAATTACACCTCCAGTTTTCAATTTTTTTCATTAAGCCATTTAAACAGATTTGAGTATTTCAATAAAAATATAGCAAAGGTATTTTTTTATAAATCTGATTGACAGAAAAATATTGTTATAATCAATTTTAATGTATTCATAAACCATATAATCCATTTAAAGGATACAATCAATGGTATATGGTATAATCAGAGTGTGCATTCATCACTTCAGTCAACATTAGAGCATTTTCATTAGTCCAAAAAGAAAAACTCCTCACCCTGAAGCAGTCACCTCGCACTCTCCTACCCTCCTGCTGCCACACGAAACTGCTCATCTATTTCCATCTCTATAATTTACTTGTATTATATTTTGTATAGATGGAGTCAAACAATTTGTAGTACTTTTTGTCTAGTTCATTTCACTTAGCATACACTCCTTTCTTTTTTTTTAACCATTGACAGATTATTTTTTAAAATAACTTCCTATACAAACAGATTGAGTATCAGCTTACTTTTTCCTTTTTTTGAGATTTACTTTATTTATTTCCCCCACTTGCTGCTTGTGCTCGCTGAGTGCTCTCTGTATCCATTAGCTGCGTGTTCTTCTGTGTCTGCTTGTCTCCCTTTGCTGCATCGCCCTGCTGTGCCAGCTCTCCACCGTGCGGGCCCTCAGCTCACCACACGGGCCAGCTCGCCTTCACCAGGAGGCCCCAGAAATCGAATGATGGGCGCTCAGTGTTTTGAGTCACATCCAATTCCCAAAATTATTAATATATTACTATACACCAGGGGTCTACATTTTCTAAATCCCAGAAAATTAATTCAGCTGTAGTCCATAAGCAACTATACCTTCTTAAAAGTAATGATCATATTTTAAACACTATGTTCCTTATACATTGCTATGTTCTAAAGGAGGGGTTCTTGACCAGGGGTGCCAGGGGGTCTGTGAGCTTGAACTGAAACACTCAATTTATTATCTTTATTTTCTCTGACCTCTAACTGAAATCTAGCATTTACGTCACTTACGAATGTATGCAATAAATAAATTACAGTAGTATTCTTTTCACCTGATTGCCAAAGGGGTCTGTGGTACAAAAAAGGTTAAGAACCCTGCTATACCATTGCCATAGTTCGTTTTGGTAGTATTTTTGCCCAAACAACACTCTTTTATTAATATCTTATAACATTAGTATACATTTATTCTGTTTCAGAGAAAAACATTCTTACATAAACATTATTAACTATACTCATTTTTCACAAGAGGGTTTGGGTTTGCTATGCTATAAAGTCCCATGTTTCATTTTTTAGCTTTCCTTCTAGTGATATACAATGATCTTAGACTTTCCATTTCAACCACTGTCATAACCATATATTAGCACTGCTAATTACAAATACTACAATGTGCTTTCAACATTTCTATTCATGTGTAAACATTTACAATCTTTGCACAAATTCTGCAGATTAAACCTTAGCTTTCCATTCTCTAACTTCATTCTACCTTCTGGTGACTGATATTCTAACTATTAACTCTATTGGTTTGAAGAAAATATTATTTTAAAATCCACTGTAACAGGCCATGCCAAAGGGACGAGGGCATCAACCTGAACAGGCCCCTACTGACCGTAATGGGATCATTTATGCATCAATAAGAGTAATAACTGCAAAGGACTGAAGTATAAATATGTTAAAATCTATATATCCATTGTCAGAGAATGCTTGTGACCAAACTCATTATGTTAAACAATGGAAAACAAAGAGAAATACAAAGCATCAAACCTGCCTTTCCTATACAATTTATACCATTATGCAACCAAAGAATTGATTAGGAGGTTTTTCTTTATAGATCTATATCAGCTAATAAAAGAAGGAATGGTAGAAATAGGATAGTACCATTTCGTAATTCTAGTGAATGAATGGACCTAGGAACTAATTATTGATGGCTACTAACAGGATTAAAAACAAAAGATTAAGTATTATGGCCTCTAATCAGAATACAAAAATCACCTATAAGAGGAGTAACATAAAAACAAAGAACAAGAAAACACCAAACAACTCCAGTTGAAAAAAAACAGACATAGGACTTGAATAGGTATTTCGCCAAAGAAGGTATGCAAATGGCCAGTAAGCACCTGGAAAGATGGTCGGCGTCATCAGCCATTCAGGAAAATGAAAATCAAAACCAGGAGATACTACTTCACTCGTACAGAATGGCTATTGTTAGAAAAAAAGGAAAATAACAAGTGTTGGTGAAGATGTAAAACAAATAAGAACCTTTGTACATTTTTGGTAGGAATGTAAAACGGTGCTACTGCTGTGGGAAAGTTTGACAGTTCTTCACAAAATTAAGCATAGAATTACCATATTACCTGACAATCCAAATTCTAGGTATATACCCACAAGACCTGAAAGCAGAGAACCAAACAGATATTTACATACCAATGTTCATAGAGGCATTATTCACAACTGCCAAAGGGGAGGCAGCCCAAGTGCCCATCAATGGAAGAATGGAATAAAAAATGTGGTTTATGAAAGAGAGAGAAATTGAGCATCTGAATAAACTCAAACACCCTAATCAGATGCCTAGACATCAGCTAAAAAATTACAAGCCATTCCAAGAAAATTGAAAAAATGGCCCAAGCAAAGGAAAATATCAAAGCTCCAGAAGGGATGTAGGATTTGAGACAATTAATCAATGAGATGCACACAAATTTCCAAAATCAAATTAGTGATTAGGAAGACAATATGTCTAAAGAAATAAAGGACACCAAGAAGATACTGAGTGAGCACAAAGAATTTGAAAACCTGAACAGAAAAGAAACAGCTCATGGGAATGGAAGACAAAACAGGTGAGATCAAAAACACATTAGAGGGAAACGGACTTTGGCCCAGTGGTTAGGGCGTCCGTCTACCATATGGGAGGTCCACGGTTCAAACCCCGGGCCTCCTTGACCCGTGTGGAGCTGGCCATGCGCAGTGCTGATGCGCGCAAGGAGTGCCGTGCCACGCAAGGGTGTCCCCCGCGTGGGGGAGCCCCACGCACAAGGAGTGCGCCCGTGAGGAAAGCCGCCCAGCGTGAAAAGAAAGAGCAGCCTGCCGAGGAATGGCGCCGCCCACACTTCCCGTGCCGCTGACGACAACAGAAGCGGATAAAGAAACAAGACGCAGCAAATAGACACCAAGAACAGACAACCAGGGAAGGGGGGGGGAATTAAAATAAAATAAATAAATCTTTAAAAAAAAAACAAAAAAAAAACACATTAGAGGGAAACAGACTTGGCCCAGTGGTTAGGGCGTCCGTCTACCACAGGGGAGGTCTGAGGTTCAAACCCTGGGCCTCCTTGACCCGTGTGGAGCTGGCCCATGCGCAGTGCTGATGCGCGCAAGGAGTGCCGTGCCAAGCAGGGGTGTCCCCCGCGTAGGGGAGCCCCACGCGCAAGGAGTGCGCCCATAAGGAGAGACGCCCAGCGCGAAAGAAAGTGCAGCCTGCCCAGGAATGGCACCGCCCACACTTCCCGTGCCGCTGACGACAACAGAAGCGGACAAAGAAACAAGAAGCAGCAAACAGACACAGAGAACAGACAACCGGGGGAGGGGGGAAAATTAAATAAATAAATAAATCTTTAAAAAAAAGCAAAAACCAGAAACACATTAGAGACATAAACAGCAGATTCAAAATGATAGAAGAAAGAGTAAGTGATACAGAAGACAGAATAGCTGAAGTTCAGGAGAGAAAAGACCAAGAGAAATGAATGGAAAAAATGAACAGGGGCTTAGGAAGCTGAATAATAACATGAAGTGCAACAACATACATGTCATGGGAGTTCCAGAAGGAGAAGGGAAGGGAAAAGGGGCAGAAACAGTATTTAAGGAAATAATGGCTGAAAATTTCCCAACTCTCACAAAAGAAATTAACTTGCACATCCAAGAAGGACATCATACATGAGTCAGAATAAATCTGAATAGACCTACTCTAAGACACATACTACCAGAATGTCAAGTATCAAAGATAAAGAAAAATTTCTGAGAGCAGCAAGGGAGAAGCAAACCAACACATACAGTAAGGGACGCCCAGTAAGACTTAGTGAGGATTTCTCATCAAAATCATGGAGGCAAGAAGACAGCGGTATGATACAATTAGGATACTGAAAGAGACAAACTGTCAGCTGAGAATTCTTTATCAAGCAAAACTCTCCTTCAAATATGAACGTAAGTTTAAAACATTCACAAACAAGCAGAAACTAAGAGAGTTCGTAAAAAAGTATCCACTTTTACAGGAATATTAAAGGAAGTCTTACAGCCTAGAAAAAAAGACAGGAGAGAGAGCCTTGGAGGAGAGTATAGAAGAAAGAATAGCAGAAAGGGTAACCAAAAGAGTAAAAAGACAAATAGAAAATATGACATATGAAAACCAAATAATAAAATGGTGAAAGTAAATAATGCATTTACAGTAATATCATTGAATGTGAATGGATTAAATTCCCCAATGAAAAAATATAGGCTGGGAAGTGGATGGGGCTCAAGCGATTGAGCTCCTGCCTACCACAGGGGAGGTCTGTGGTTTGGTTCCCAGTGCTTCCTAAAGAAGACAGCGAGCAGGCACAAAGGGCAGGTGCAGCAAGCTGACACTACAAGACGACACAAAGAGACACAAGAAGAAAAACAAGAGAGACACAACAAAGCAGGGAGCAGAGGTTCCCAGTGCCTCCTAAAGAAAGAAGAGCAAAGACAGTTAGCTGACATGACGGGCAGGTGTGGCAAGCTGATGCAACAAGATGAAGCAACAAGAGACACAAGGAAAAAAACATATTGAGAGACACAACAAAAGCAGGGAATAGAGGTGGCTCAAGTGATTAGGTACCTCCCTCCCACATCAGAGGTCCCCGGGTTCAGTTCCTGGTGCCTCCTAAGGAAACAAGGAAAATGAACAGACACAGCAAGCACGAACAATGAGGGGGATGGGGAGAAATAAAACTAAATAAATCTTAAAAAAAAAGACATAGGCTGACACAATGGACCAAAACAATATGAGCCATCCTTATACTGTTTATAGGAGACTCACCTTAGACACAGGAATACAAACCAGCTGAAAGTGAAAGGTTGATAAAAGATATTCCAGGCAAATAGTAACCAAAAGAGAGCAGGGATGATTACACACCATTGTGATTATACTAAAAGCCTTTGATCACACACTTGGGACAGATTGTATGGAATATGAATATATCCCAATAAAACTACTTAATAAATAAATTGTGCAAGAAGAGCCAGAAATAGCAGATATGTAGAGCAAGGAAACAATGAGAGACTGAGAGGAGAAGAATTTTCTTGTTTGTTTTTTATTATTATGATTGAAATAATAAAAATGCTCTTACAATGATTAAAGTGATGAATGCAAAACTATGTGATTACACCAAATACCATTCATTAGTACACTTTGGATGAACTCTATGCTTTATTAATATGTATCAATAAAATTGATTTGTTTAAAACAAAAAAAAGAGTTTAATGAGAAATCAAAGAAAGCGGGAGTGGGGAAGTAGACTTGGCCCAATGGATAGGGCGTCTGTCTACCACATGGGAGGTCCGCAGTTCAAACCCCAGGCCTCCTTGACCCGTGTGGAGCTGGCCCATGCGCAGTGCTGATGTGCGCAAGGAGTGCCCTGCCACGCAGGGGTGTCCCCATGTAGGGGAGGCCCACGCGCAAGGAGTGTGCCCCATAAGGAGAGCCTCCCAGCGCAAAAGAAAGTGCAGCCTGCCCAGGAATGGTGCCGCATACACGGAGAGCTGACAGAACAAGATGATGCAACAAAGAGAGACACAGATTCCCGGTGCTGCTGATAAGGATAGAAGCGGTCACAGAAGAACACACAGCGAATGGACACAGAGTGCAGACAACTGGGGAAGGGGGGGTAGGGGAGAGAAATAAATAAAAAATAAATCTTAAAAAAAAAACCACACACACAAAGAAAGCGGGAGTGCCCACTCCAGTCCTGAGTGCGGTTGTGCTCCAGGGTAAGACGTGCCTAAACACCTTCATTTAGGCTCAGGAGACCCAGAGCTCTGACTTGGCCTGCTTCTTCTCTAAGGTATTAGATTTTAATGGAGTCTTGTATATTTCTTTAGGATGAGAAGCAGTAAAAGGAGGTTGGAATGCAGTTAATAGTTTCTCCGACCCTTTGTTTCTTTTTTCGGTTCTTCTTGAGTTTTTTGCTTGTTTCTGATAGAAAACTGATACTGTTTTAATTCTTTTCAAAATGAAAAAGTAGACCAGTCTTTTTGGAATCCTCAAAATTCCTAATCCCAAGAAATAGAAACTCCCTTAAAAAGAAAACTCATTGCAAACTATAAATTATAAAACTTATGAAAATTTTAATGGTATTTATTTTGCCACAAGAAAAAAGTATTTATTAAGAACAGAGAAAGATGGAAACAGATGTGGTCAAGTGATTGGGCTCCTGCCTACCATATGGGAAGTCCAGGGTTCGATTCCTGGGGCCTCCTGGTGAAGGCAAGCTGGCCAGTGTGGAGAGCTAGCCTGTGCAGAGAGCTGGCCTGAGCAGGAATACTCGCCCTTGTGGCAAGTTGGCCCACATGGAGAACTGGCTTAGCAATATGACACAAAAGAAAGAGACACAGAGGAGAGACAATACGAGATGCAGCAGACCAGGGAGCTGAGGTGGCACAAGAGATTGAGCACCTCTCTCCCACGCCGGAAGGTCCAGGAATCAGTTTCTGGTGCTGCCTAAAAAGAAGACAAGCAGACACACAGAAGAACACACAGCAAATGGACACAGAGAGCAGACAATGGGGGTGGGTGAGGAGGTAGGGGGATTAGAGAAAGAAAGAAATCTTTTTAAAAAGAGAACAGAGAAAGAAAAAAACATACTTATCTACTTCAAAGCCTAATATTAAGATGAGTAAACCCTTACATATTACAAAAGTAAAATACATTAAAACACCTTAATTTTATCTATAATGACCCCTTAGATACTTCAAATATCAACACTGCAGTAGTCCAGTACTAGGAATAATGCAAAAGAACTCTGCTGGTTGATCTCTCTCTCTCTCTCTCTTCCCACCCTCCCTCTATCTGTCTAATACACACACACATCTAAATATGACATATAATAGCATTTTTTTTACTTCCACTATTTAAATCATTTAAAAAAAGGCTACACTTTGGCTTCTTTTCATATTTTCAACTTTTCACATAAAAATATCTACCTATGGAAGTTAAAAGGCAGAAGAAATTTCTATATTGCAAGGATAATGAACAATATATAATTAAGGAATACAGAATTTTATACTTATGCATACACACACACACACAAATGACAAGATTTTCCTTAAAATATGTTATCAATTGTAAAAGGTAAACATTTGTGAATATTTTAATGGATGTGTTAACATTTTTATTTATAAAGACCCTATCTATCCCAAGTTAAAGTAGTTTTTCTTTTAAAGAAGGAAAATAAAAAGAAGCAAGCCAAACATAATTAGACTATAATTGAAACTAAATAATTTTTAAATCTAATTTTCAAAACAAACTACTTAACATTCTTTAGATTCAGGTTATTCAGTAAAAATGCTCTATATAAAAATTCTACACATTTCAATTTAGGCTTAGATTTCTTTTTTTTTTTTTTTTTTTTTAAAGATTTATTTATTTATTTCATTTCCCCCCCTCCCCTGGTTGTCTGTTCTTGGTGTCTATTTGCTGCGTCTTGTTTCTCTGTCCCCTTCTGTTGTCGTCAGCGGCACGGGAAGTGTGGGCGGCGCCATTCCTGGGCAGGCTGCTCTTTCTTTTCACGCTGGGCGGCTCTCCTCACGGGCGCACTCTTTGCGCGTGGGGCTCCCCCCCCTACGCGGGGGACACCCTTGCGTGGCAGGGCACTCCTTGCGCGATCAGCACTGCGCATGGCCAGCTCCACACGGGTCAAGGAGGCCCGGGGTTTGAACCTCGGACCTCCCATATGGTAGACGGATGCCCTAACCACTGGGCAAAGTCCATTTCCCTAGATTTCTTAGTTTCTAATCACTATGTACTTTGCAAATGAATAGCTGTTTCTACTGTCAGTAAAATAAACAGAGTTGTTTCAGACCATGCAGCAAAGACAGCATAAGTGTTAATGAAAAGGATGAAAATGGCAGTATGCATTGAGGTTACTACATAAAAGCCTTCATAATTACACACGTTATTAGCAGATAAGCATTCGGAATTCCACAGAACATATGCTAAAATAAAATATCCTTAAAACAGGGCAATAATAAGTACCAAAGCTTAAAAAAAAACAAAGAAAAAATATCTCCAAGTCTTCTTTTTTTACTGTTGGAACTTTTTATTTTAAAGCTCTGTTGGAAATAACAGAGTTCTTAAGACCACTACAACGGTTTAAAAAACAAACAAACATATATATATATATACATATGTGGAAATATGTGGTCCCAGAAAAACTTTCAACTTTAGTAACACAAAAGACATTGATAATTTTTAACAGGCAGCCAAGATTTTCAGAGCAATTCTTACCACTTGGATAAGGAATTCTACTGGAAAACCACCTAATGTCTCAGTGTCGGAGCCAGAAATTTTATTTCTCCAAGGTGACTGTCCTAATAAAGGATCATTATCCTGTGGGAATAAAAGGGAACCATTTACCTATTGACTGTTTAAAAGGAACATCTTATTTCTAGATAAAGAGCAAATTATATATTTTAAATTCTATAAAAAGGAAAATATTTCCAGAATTGAGACAATTATTAACTTATTTTATTTAATATGTGACAACTCAACATAATCCGGCTACTTGCTTAAGTTGCCATAACAGGTATGTTTCATAAGAACACAGCTCACATGCATATAACATTTAAATTACTGATGACATTTCTAAAATATTACTCACTGTAACAGGGGACTGGAGAGGAGGAGTATAATGTAACCGTGGTGGAGTCATGAAAAACCGAGAAGGCCGCTGTTTCTGTCCAAAGGCAGCAATTGGCATCGTCTCATGGGGCTCATTACTCTTTAAGAAAAGAGAATGTCCACAAGACTTAAAAACTTTTACCGACCAGTTAAGCTTTATAAACATTGTATTTTAGTTTGAGATATACATTAGCTCATATGCTATAATTTATCATAGAATATATTGTTCTATCAAGATTAAAGCCTAGAACTTAAGTCAGAATAGAAAACACTACATTGCTGCTAAAAGGCTGAACCATAAAACAGAATACTAATTAAGAAAAGAAAAAGACCAAGGATCAAACAATTCAGAGAATCAAAGATTAATATTACAGTATTCTGTGGCCACGTGATCTGTGTGTTAGAGAGAATCTGAAATACTTCCTACTGTAATTATAGCGAACTCTTACATGGTCAAAGAGAAATATTTGGGTAATCTCATCAAGAAAATTACACAAACAGAAAAGCAATCTTGCTTTCTTCCAAGTAACATAAGGTTGGTGTCTTTTGCCATATATTTACTCTGAATCTTCATTCCCCCTATTTTCTGCTCTAACGAGGATATTTGATAAGGAAATCCTCAGAATAAATAGGGAGCCATCATTTAAAAAAAAAAATTCTTCACTTCTATTTTTGAACTAAGGAGACAAAGAAATTTTTATTTTTAATTATAAATTCATAATCCTTAAAAATCGAGCGAAGGGAAGCGGCTGTGGCTCAAGCCACCGGGCCCCCGTCTACCATATGGGAGGCTCTGGGTTTCCGTCCCAGGGCCTCCTTGTGAAGGCAGCCTCGCCCACGCCCGTGGAGAGCTGACAGCCGGCGCACCCGCAGATGACCCAACAAAGGGAGACAGACAGACACGGAAGAATGCGCAGCGAATGGACACAGAGAGCAGACAGCAAGCAAGCTGCAAGGAGGGGGGAATAAATTTTAAAAAAAAAATCAAGTTAAAACTCATGATAAAAGGGAGGCTAACAGTGGACAATCTAACTTCCATACCGCTTAGAGAAAGGCTATTTTATTATAAAATTCATTATTCACTTTTAAAAAACTACTAGATTGCAGATTTATATCAGTTCTCAAAATTATTTTACCTTATTAAAAAGGTACATAATTTCCACGCCCTTGCTAAATCAAGCATGATCATGAGATAGTGGGTTGTATCAGACAAGAGATCCAGATTCTCGCGTAAGCTACAGTCTTGAAGTGGTAATTAATACCCACCCTAAAGAACTCTGAGATAAAAAAGAACACACGTGAAAGTAGATGTGCTCTACTTTCAAAGAAGATGCTACTTCCTACTTCCAAAGGTCTCTGTAGAGGCCCGCACTTTAACCCAACAGCCTGAAGGGAAGGGTGCTGTGCTCGCCCCGAGCTCCTTCCGTTAGGGGGATCAGTCTGCACACTCCGTGCAGGGGGTAAGGTCCAACAGAAGTCCAGAGCACGTCCTCTCAAGTTTCTCCTCAATGTGGAGGACCTGAGTACAGTTTGAGAATGAGGGGCCTACTAGACAGGGCTGGGAACCCCGAGACATCTCTTCCCCATGACCTGAAGTCTAGATGCTGTCATGAAACACCGTGTCCTCGAGGGCGCCACCTGCCGTGGTTAGCAGGCACGGCGCACGCAGCACTAGAAGCGCTACTTACGAGAACTTCGTAGTCAGGGATGGTGTGCGTCCCGAGCCCTGTCCTATCAAAAGTCACTCTGTACGTGGCGTGCAGAGTATCCACAGCGTCTATTTGTCCAGTGAACAGACCGTCGTGAACACCACGTAATCGTGCTGAGAAAAGAACAAAGGTACTGTGATGTTTGAGAGACACACGATAAGCTCCAAGAACGTAATTTAACATCAGAAAGTACAGAATTATCTTCTCTCATAATTTAAAAACAAGCACATTTTAGGTTTTAAAAAATTTTCTAAACAAAGGAAATGTTATGAATAATCAATAATTTGCTATATGAATAAAATTATATAATTATCCAACTAAAAAGTTTGTTTTTAAAGGAAAAACTTTTTACAGTATTCTTTACAAAGGAACTCCCAACACTTTTTAAAATTTAATTTATTTTTATTGCCCCTCACCCCCCACTCCTTTTGCAGTCGCTGTGTGCCCCCTGTGTCTGTTCAGTGTGTGCTCATCATCCTTTTAGGAGGCACTGGAATCTGAACCTGGGACTACCCATGTGGTAGGCAGGTACCCAATGGCTTGAGCCATCTCTGCTTCTGCTTGTTGTTGCTCTTATTGTGTTTCCTCATTGTGTCTCTGTTTTGTCATCTTGCTGCATCATCTTGTTGCATCAGCTCACCACACCAGCCTGTTGCACAGCTCGCTGTCTTGCTCATCGTCTTCTTTAGGAGGCACTGGGAACCAAACCTAGGACTTCCCGTGTGGTAGGTAGGTGCCCAACTGCTTAAGCCACCTGGAAAAACTTTTTTATATTCATTGCTTCGAACCACAAATTGCAAAACAGATAAAAAAATTAAAAAAAAGACAAGGATGCTGGGCAGGAAAGACTTACTACAGCAGGTCTGAGGCTGCTAAACTTACAAAGGACAACCTACAAGGTTGGCCATTGGCTGACATCAGGAAACCTGGGATTCAGGAGTTTCCCCATGTCTAGACTGCAAATAACGTGGTTTACGTTGGACTCACCTTCTTTCTGGGAGTCTGGAATTTGGGTCTGTGCTTGACAGAGGTGCCTCCATGACCAACCTCAAGAAGAACCTCCGGCTTTGGGCCTCCAGGGAACGTCCTGGCTGACAACACTTCACATGTGCTGTCAGGACTTGCTGCTGGAGGGACTGACTAACCCTGTGTGCCCCTGGGAAGCCTGTGCCTGGTCTCCTGTGGACTTCACCCGTGCACTTTTCCTTTTACTAATTTTGCTCTGTAAAATTCTTCTTGCTATAGTAAATCTCAGTGCGGGTATTTCTAGTGGATCAGCACACGGGGTGGTCCAGGGGACCTGGGACGCAGATGCCCATTTGTGTCATCATTGTTGAAGTCCAGTCTGAAACCAGAAAAATCCAGAAAAATACCCAGCAGGAGTGAAAAATATAACAACAGTAGAACTTAAGGCATTAAATTGGGTAAAGGAACATATTTTATATTGACAATAAGTACAATATGAATATCATTTAATAGGGCAAAGAAATATTCAACGTAAACACTTTAAAATAAAAGGACTGATGGATAAAAATACAAATTGTAGTAGGAAACTAAAATATCACTTTCAGTCTCTACTGGAAAGATTAAGAGAAAAATAAATAGGGACACAGAAGATATGAATAATAAATAGACTTGAATAAACAAACATAGAAAAGAACTTCCAGTTACGGCAATGTCAAGATGTCAGAGATTCTTCTCCACAAAAGATAAGTATAAATGTGACAGAATTGTCAAAAAAGACCATTTCAGGGCACTGGAAATCAACCAGATAAAGACAACAAACAGAAATGACTGTGTTGACCACTGCTGGGGCCTCAGGCGGCTGGCCACCCTCGACACCTGAGCCTCGGCCACCAGCACGCAGCCTTACTCTGGTCGCCTCTTCATGAAAACCGCCCGGGAAGGGGCGTGATATGGGCCAGGGGGCAAAGCCAAAAGCTGTGCCAGGTCGAAGTGGCACACCTGAACTGGAATGAACTGGAAATATCTGTAGATTTATAAGTACGAGGTTGTGGTCCTGTTGGGGCAAGCAGCAGGCTAGCCAGAAACTTAACCAGAGATCCTGAGAAGGAGAGCAGCATGCTCACCTCATATCCCTGGCTAACTAGGAAATTATGCACATGTTGGGGAAGATCCAAAAGAGTCTGGCAAAATGTAAAAGCTAAGTATGACTTAATACTGGCAGCAACTTTGAATCTGTTCCCCAGTCAACACAGACATGAACTAGAGGCTGTCTGGACACAGGATGTCTAAGCACAACCTCTGTCCAAATCACTGGATGACCACCATGATATATAGAACACAGGAAAGAGCCCTAGGAAATCAGGTCAAAAAATAAAAGAATGAAAAAAATAAGCAGAGACATCAGTGGTTGTATATGAAGTTACTGAAACAAACCTAAATTCTCAAGATGAAATCAGAATACAGAGTTGCTACAACATTATTTAAAATGTCCAGTTTTCAGCCAAACATTATTAGACATGCAAAGAAATAGGAAAGTGTGAGGATTATTAGAAAAAATACATTAAATAGAAAGTGACAGAGATGTTAGATTTAGCAAAGACTTAAAAAACAGGTATTATAAATATGCAAGGAACTAAAAGGAAATATGACAAGGACTCAATAGGGAATTTCAATAAATAGAAATTGTACAAAAGAACCAAATGAAAACTTTGATATTTAAGAGTTTAATAACTGAAATGAAAAATTCACTAGAGGGGCTCAACAGCAGATTAGAAATAGCAAAAGATAAAAAACTGAACATTTTAGATAATATACTGTAGCAACTCTGTATTCTGACCTATTAAAAATAGATCAGTAGATGGGAAGCAGATGTGGCTCAAGTGATAGAGATTCTGAGGACCTGGGTGTGATCCCTGGGGCCTCCTGGTGAAAAAGAAGAAGAGAAAGCGTGCCTGCGTGGCGAGCCAGTGCCCACGCAAGTGCCTGCATGGCGAGAAAGTGCCCACGCGAGTACCTGCGTGGAGAGCCAGTGCCTGCACAAGTGCCCACGCGAGTGCCTGCGTGGTGAGCCAGTGCCCACGCGAGTGCCTGCGTGGAGAGCCAGTGCCCACGCGAGTGCCTGCGTGGAGAGCCAGTGCCTGCACAAGTGCCCACGCGAGTGCCTGCGTGGTGAGCCAGTGCCTGCACAAGTGCCCACGCGAGTGCCTGCGTGGCGAGCCAGTGCCTGCACAAGTGCCCACGCGAGTGCCTGCGTGGCGAGCCAGTGCCTGCACAAGTGCCCACGCGAGTGCCTGCGTGGCGAGCCAGTGCCTGCACAAGTGCCCACGCGAGTGCCTGCGTAGTGAGCCAGTGCCCACGCGAGTGCCTGCGTGGTGAGCCAGTGCCCACGCGAGTGCCTGCGTGGTGAGCCAGTGCCCACGCGAGTGCCTGCGTGGAGAGCCAGTGCCCACGCGAGTGCCTGCGTGGTGAGCCAGTGCCTGCACAAGTGCCCACGCGAGTGCCTGCGTGGCGAGCCAGTGCCTGCACAAGTGCCCACGCGAGTGCCTGCGTGGAGAGCCAGTGCCCACGCGAGTGCCTGCGTGGCGAGCCAGTGCCCAGGCGAGTGCCTGCGTGGCGAGCCAGTGCCCACGCGAGTGCCTGCGTGGAGAGCCAGTGCCTGCACAAGTGCCCACGCGAGTGCCTGCGTGGAGAGCCAGTGCCCACGTGAGTGCCTGCGTGGTGAGCCAGTGCCCATGCGAGTGCCTGCGTGGAGAGCCAGTGCCCACGCGAGTGCCTGCGTGGTGAGCCAGTGCCCACGCGAGTGCCTGCGTGGAGAGCCAGTGCCCACGCGAGTGCCTGCGTGGTGAGCCAGTGCCTGCACAAGTGCCCACGCGAGTGCCTGCGTGGCGAGCCAGTGCCCACGCGAGTGCCTGCGTGGTGAGCCAGTGCCTGCACAAGTGCCCACGCGAGTGCCTGCGTGGCGAGCCAGTGCCCACGCGAGTGCCTGCGTGGCGAGCCAGTGCCCACGCGAGTGCCTGCGTGGAGAGCCAGTGCCTGCACAAGTGCCCACGCGAGTGCCTGCGTGGAGAGCCAGTGCCCACGTGAGTGCCTGCGTGGTGAGCCAGTGCCCATGCGAGTGCCTGCGTGGAGAGCCAGTGCCCACGCGAGTGCCTGCGTGGTGAGCCAGTGCCCACGCGAGTGCCTGCGTGGAGAGCCAGTGCCCACGCGAGTGCCTGCGTGGTGAGCCAGTGCCTGCACAAGTGCCCACGCGAGTGCCTGCGTGGCGAGCCAGTGCCCACGCGAGTGCCTGCGTGGAGAGCCAGTGCCTGCACAAGTGCCCACACGAGTGCCTGCGTGGAGAGCCAGTGCCCACGCGAGTGCCTGCATGGTGAGCCAGTGCCCACGCGAGTGCCTGCGTGGTGAGCCAGTGCCCACGCGAGTGCCTGCGTGGAGAGCCAGTGCCCATGCGAGTGCCTGCGTGGTGAGCCAGTGCCTGCACAAGTGCCCACGCGAGTGCCTGCGTGGAGAGCCAGTGCCTGCACAAGTGCCCACGCGAGTGCCTGCGTGGAGAGCCAGTGCCCACGCGAGTGCCTGCGTGGTGAGCCAGTGCCCACGCGAGTGCCTGCATGGAGAGCCAGTGCCCACGCGAGTGCCTGCGTGGAGAGCCAGTGCCTGCACAAGTGCCCACGCGAGTGCCTGCGTGGAGAGCCAGTGCCCACGCGAGTGCCTGCGTGGAGAGCCAGTGCCCACGTGAGTGCCTGCGTGGAGAGCCAGTGCCCACGCGAGTGCCTGCGTGGTGAGCCAGTGCCTGCACAAGTGCCCACGCGAGTGCCTGCGTGGCGAGCCAGTGCCCACGCGAGTGCCTGCGTGGAGAGCCAGTGCCCAAGCAAGTGCCTGCGTGGTGAGCCAGTGCCTGCACAAGTGCCCACGCGAGTGCCAGCGTGGTGAGCCAGTGCCCCACACACGTGAGTCACGCAGCAAGGTGACGACACATCAAAAGAGAGACAAGGGGAGAGTCAAGGTGAAGCGCAGCAGAGACCAGGAACTAAGGTGGCGCAATTGACAGGGAACCTCTCTCCCTGTCAAAATTGAATCCTGGTGAATCCTACAGAAGAGAAAATGAGACGAGAAGGCAATGCAGACAGCAAAAAAGCAGGGCAGGAGGAGGGGAAGGGGGGAAAATAAATAAAAAATAAATCTTTAGGAAAAAAAAGAAAGAAAATAGATCAGTAGAAATGATCCAATCTAAGGAACAGAAAGAAAGACGGAAAAAAAGTAAATGACGCCTCAGAGACCTGTAAGATAAGCCAGGTGTCTCATGTGTTTATAATGGGAATTCAGAGAAAGGGACAGAAAAAAATATTTGAAAAAATAATAGCCAAAAACCTATCAAATTTGATTAAAAAATTAATCTAGATTCGAAAAGCTCTATGATCCCCAAGTAAGATAAACTCAAAGAGCTTTTCACCTAGCTGTTTGACATCATAGTCAAACTTCTGAAATCCAAAGACAAAGAGAATATTGAAAGCAGCAAGAGAAAAACAATTCACAACATAAAGAATAACAATGCAATTAATGGGTAACATCTCATCAGGAACAATGACTGTCAGAAGGCAGGCAGGAGAATGACATATTTACAACACTGACAAGAAAAAACTGTACCCTGTGAAACTATCCTCCTAAAAAATACAGGAATAAAGGCATTCCCAGATAAATAATAGGACAATCTGTTGTTTGCAGACCAGTTAAAAAAGAAATACTAAAAAAAAGTCCTGCAGGATAAAAGGAAATGAAACCCACTGTAAGGAGAGAAGAGCGACAGAAGTGGTAAATATGAGGTAAATATAAAAACATACTTTTTCCTATACTCCAAAAATTTCTTTATAAAAACATATTATTTATAGCAATAATTATAACACTGCATTGTTGCCCTTACCATAATTACAAATGCAATATATATGGTGATGATACATATATCATTGCAATTGGAAATGGAGCTACACTGGAACAAAGCTAACATATTTTATCAGAATTAAGTTAGAAGTAACCTGAATGCAGTAGGTTGTGATTTGTTAAAGATACATATTGTAATTTCTAGAGCAACCCATTAAAAAAAAAAACACACACACAAGAAAAACTAAAAAAAAACCTTAAAAAAGTCAACGTAGTAGTTAAAATAATAAGCTAAAAATGTTAACACAAAAGAAGACAACAAAGAAGAAACAGAGGGATAAATAAGGCATGTGACATGTAGAAAACAGTGAAACGGTAGACATACACGCAGCCATGTCAACACCTATGCCAAACACGCCAATCAGAAAGCAGACGGCAGGCCCTTCCAAGCTGGTAACAACATCACTGTCCAGAGCGGACACACCACCCACGTGGGAGAGGACCCGTGAGCTCGCACGCCAGACTCGCCAGCACCTCGCCTATGCGGTTCTTACTGCGGCCTTTCCTGATTTGAAATATTCCTAGTGAAAGTGATTTTGTGGGAAGCCGACGTGGCTCAAGCAGCTGGGCCCCGCCTACCACACGGGAGGTCCTGGGTTTGGTTCCCGGTGCCTCTGCCTCTTGGAGGGGACAAGACAGCGAGCTGGTGCAACCAGGTGACACAACGAGGGGGAGGCGATGGGGCTCAAGCATTTGGGCGCCCCCCTCACACAGGGTAGGTCCCAGGGTCAGTTCCCAGTGCCTCCTAAAAAAAGCAGACAGACAGCCAATGTAAGCAACAAGGGGCGGGGGGAATAAATAAAATAAAATCTTAAAAGAAAAGAAAATGACTTTGTGATATCAAGTACCAAAGCTACTATCAGTCAGTGCTTATACAAAATGACTTTCGGAATTCTGGAGAGCATTTATTTTTTTGGTTCTTTTAAAAGAAAGGTAAAAAGAAAATAAAAAAATAAAACCAAGTACATGCAAACAAAAGCATAAAGGAGAACAGGAGAGAGCTTCGGAAGCAGTATCATGCGAGGAAATGGTTATGCTGCGTTGACTAACTTCCTGTAACACAGACTGATTTTCACTCTAAATCACACTCTGAACTGGACAGTCACGTAAAATCATCCCGCTGGCCCAATACTGCCATTTCTAGGACTTCGGGGATGATGGAAGGTGAGAGACACACAGGATTCAATTCTCTCCCAGAAAACAGCTAGAGGACAGGCAGAACTGGCCTGGAAAAAAAGTGTCCTAGGGTTTAGGACGCCAGGGGAGGCTGGACACCACCCAGGAGCGAGAGGAGCAGAGGAAAGGGATCTCGGCAGGAAAACTCTATGAGTAAAAGCTGCAGCGGTAGGCACATTCCCCCAAAGTGCAGACAGCCCTGGGTTATCCAGCCCCCAGACAGCGCCTCCCGCGCAGGCCGCAGGCGGCCACCGCTCCAGGAGGGGACAGCGGCTACCTCACCTCCTGGCCCACGCGCTGGTCTGCCCTGCCCAGGAGCCCGTCCAAGCCGGGTGCCCTGGGAGCCGGCAGGGGCCGAGCCAACCACCCTCCTACGGACCAGGACTGGCTGTTGAGGACGCAGAGGGGACTGGAAGTATCTCCTACTCGGGGCAAGGAGGGGGTTGCCGCAAAGGCTGGAGGGCAGCCTCTGCGAGTCTGATTTGCAGGCTCTGACCGGCCCCCAGGCAGGATCCTGTCACAGGGTTTGAGCCTGGAGGGCCGGCAATCAGCGCCATCTGCTGGACAACCAGGTAAGTGCATGTGAGGAAACTAGGCAAGGGCGAGCAGATGGCCCTCAAGTGGTTGAGCTCCCGCTTCCCATGTATGAGGCCCCAGGTTCAATCCCCGGTACCACCTAAAAATCAACCAACCAACCCTCACTGGGGAATGGACATAGCTTAGTGGCTGAGCGCCTGCTTCCCATGTACGAGGTCCTGGGTTCAAGCCCTAGTACCCCTAAAAAAAATGAGAGGCTTTTTCTGGCCTTTACTTTTAAAGACTTTTTTTTTTTTAAGATTAATTTATTTCTCCCAACTTCTTGTTGTTTTTCACTTGCTGTGTCTGTTTGTTTTCCTTGTTTCTTTAGGAGGCACCAGAGTTGAACCTGGGACCTCTGATGTGGAGCGGAGTTACCTAATTGCTTGAGCCACCTCTGCTCTCTGCTTTGTTGTATCTCTCATTATGTTTTTCCTTCCCACATCTCTTGTTGCGTCACCTTGTTGTGTAAGCTTGCTGTCTTCTTTAGAAGACACTGGGATCCAAACCAGTGACTTCTCACGTGGTAGGTGGGATCCCAGTCACCTGAGCCATATCTGCTTCCCTTTTTTTTTAAACGAATCCATTTTAGTAATACATATTAATAAAGCAAACAGTTCATCCAAGGTGTACAATTACTGGTATCAGATATAATTACATCGTTGTGCATTCATCATTTCAGTCATTATCAGTCATTATTAGAGCATTTTCATCATTTCAACAATAATAATAAAACAAACAAACAAGAAAATTCTTCACCTCTCAATCGCTCTATGTTTCCCTTGCTCTACATAGCTGCTATTTCTGGCTATTCTTGCACAATTATTTATTTATTTATTAAGCAGTTTTATCCAAACACAGTAGATCTATCCAAAATGTATGATCAATGGATTTTAGTATAATCACAATGTTGTATAGTCATCCCCACAAAATATTTTAGAGCAATTTCATTACTCCAAAGAGAAAAACTCCACACCCCTTAGTAATCCTTCCCCAGCCCTATATAACTACTAATTTAACTTCATCTTTATAAAGTGATTTATACTTACATTTTATATAAGTAAATCATATAATATGTAGCACTTTGTGTCTGGTTTCTTTTGCTTAGCATAATGGTTTTTTTGGTCTGATATTAACCTCTTGTAGTATTAACATACATTTGTTCAGCTTCAAAGAAAAACAGTCTTTTATATGTAATTTACCCATATTTATATGTCACATGTGGCTTTACTATGCTATACAGTCATGTTACATTTTTTAGGTTTCCTCTAATATACATACATGACCTTGGACATTCCCTTTAAACTACTTTCATACTCACATAATAATACTGCTACTTACAAACATTATGTTGGGCTTTCACCTTTTCTATTCCTTTCCAAAGATGAACACACATCCTTTTTACCAAACCTGCACAAGTTAGCCCTCAGCTCTCTATTTTCTAATCTGGTTCTATTTTCTGGTGACCTATATTCAGGTTATTAACTCCATGAGATTACACGATATATTCAGTTCATAGCGGCGCAATCATACAGTATCTGTCCTTTTGTGTCTGGCTGGCTTCACTCAACATAATGTCCTCCAGGCTCATCCATGTTGTCACACACGTCACGACCTCATCTCTTCTTACAGCTGCATAACATTCCATCGTGTGAATAGAACAGCTTGTTGATCCATTCGCGGGGCGACGGGCACCTGGGCTGTCGTCAACCTTTGGCAACTGTCTGTTCATGGCACTGCGCTCAGCTCTTCTGGGTATACCCAAGTGGTATTGCCAGACCACCTGGCAAATCTATCTTCAACTTCTTTAGGAACTGCCAAACAGTCCTCCACAGGGGTTGTACCATTCTACAATCCTACCAATCTCTCCATATCCTAGGCAACACCTGTAGCTCTCTGTCTTTTTAAAATTACTCATAATATTCTTTAATTGTCTCTCTTATTTCTGCAGGGTCAGTGGTGATGTCGCCGTTCTCATTTCTGACTTTTTGCATCTCTCTCTTTTTTTCTTTGTCAGTCTACCTAAGGGTCTTATGATTTTATTAATCTTCTCAAAGAATCAACTTTTGGTTTTGTTGATTAAAAAGCAGGGAAAATTACCCAATACATCTTATGAAGCCAATATCACCCTAATACAAAGCCAGATAAAGACACTACAAGAAAAGGAAATTACAAACCAAGCTCTCTAATGAACATAGATATAAAATTTCTCAACAAAATACTTGCAAATAGAATCCAACAGCATACCAAAGGAATTGTACACCAAAACCTGCTGCGATTTATTCTTGGTATACAGGGATGATTCAACACAAGAAAATCAATTAACTTAATACACCACATTTAACAAATACAAGGAAAAAACACATGATTATTTTGATGGATGCTTGACAAAAACACTTCAAAAGATAGGAATAGAAGGAAAGTTCTCCTCAATATGATAAAGGGCATGTATGGAAAACCCACGGTCAACATTGTATTCAATGTCTTGTTCCTCTAAGATCGGGAACAAGACAAGGACGCCCGCTGTCACCACTGTCATTCAACACTGCACTAGAAGTACTGGCGAGAGCAATTAGACAGGAAAAAAAGAAAAGGCATCCAAATAGGAAAAGAGGAAGTAAAACACACTATTCACAGATGACATGATCCTCAACTTAGGAAATTCCAAAATGTTTACAACAAAGCTTTTTGTGCTAATAAACAGGTTAGTAAAGTGGCAGGATGTAAGGTCAACATGTAAAAATCAGCAATGTTTCATATACTAGACTAGTATTGAACAATCTGAGAAGGAAATCAGGGGGAAAATTCCATTTACAATAGCAATAAAAAGACTCAAATACCTAGGAGTCAATTTAGCCAAAAAATGTACAGGACCTGTATTCAGAAAACTACAAAATAATGCTAAAAGAAATCAAAGACGACCTAAACAAATGGAAAGACATTCTGTATTCATGGATTGGAAAACTGAATATCGTGAAGGTGCCAATCCTACCTAAACTGACCTACAGGTTCAATGCAATACCAATCAAAATTCCAACAGTCTAATTTACAAAAACAGAAAAGACAATAATCAAATTTATTTGGAAGGGAAAGGACATGCAAAGAGCCAAAAACATCCTAAAAAAGAAGAGCGATGTGGACGGCCTCTTGCTGCCTGACCAGGTTACAGTGCCCAGCAGCACGGTGCTGGCATCAAGAGATCAACCAATGGGACAGAACCGCAAGTCCAGAAGGAGACCCTCACCAGACCCTCACCGCTTCAGCCAAGCGGGTTGTGATGCGCTCACCAGGTCCACATTACTGGGACAAAACAGTCTCTTCAACAGACGGCGCTGGGAGAACTGGATCTCCATAACCAAAAGAACACAAGAGGACCCCATCTCACTCCCTATACAAGAATCAACCCAAAACGGATCAACGACCTAAACATGAAAGCCAGGACCATAAAACTTCGGGAAGCTGAGAAGCATATGACAACTTGGATGAGCCTGGAGGACACGATGTTGAGTGAAGCAAGCCAGACACAAAGGACAAATACGGAATGACTGCGCTACTATGAACCACATATACTGGGTAATTTCGTGGAGCTGGTAACTAGAATACAGGTGATGAGAAAAGAGAATGAGATTAGAGCAGGGAAAGCTGAGGCTTCATCTCTGCAGAACTGGTAAAAAGGTTGTTCGTAAATCTTTGGAAATGAACAGAAATGGTAAAAACACATCATGGTGTTTCTAACTAGCAGTGCTAATATATGGGTATGACAGTGGTTAAAAGGGAAAGTCTAAGGTCATGGACATTACTAGAAAGAAAACTAAAAAAATGTAACACGGGACTGTATAACATGGTGAAATCTTGTGTGAAATATGAGTATGGGTAATACTGAATATATGAGACTGTTTTCTTAACAAATGAACAAATGTAAGTTAATGTTACCAGATGTTATTATTAGGGGAAAATACAAAGCAAACTATGGCAGTAGTGTGTAGTAACATAGCAATAATTTCATATAAAGAGTGGAAAAAAGAAAATATACTAAGCGAAAGAAACTAGACAAAGGAACCAAATATTGTTAGACTCCATCTATACAAAATATAAATACAAATAGGCAGAAACAGAATAGCAGCTATGTACAGAAGGAGAAGAATAGAGAGACTGAGAAGTTATTATCAAGAGGGAGAGGTTTTTTTGGTGTTTTTTGTTTTTGATTATTGGAATAATGAAAATGCTCTACTAATGAATGAAGTGATAAATGCAGAACTATGTGATTATACCAAATGCCAATGATTTTAAACTTTGGATGGATTATATACTTTATTAATATGCATGAACAAAATTGCTTTAAGAGCTATTTATAGCACTTAACTTTAAAGAAAAAAGGATGCTTTTTAAAAAATGTGACCCAGTAGGCTTATATAAGTCACCTTCATAATTTGTTTTTAGGATGGATGTCAATGTAGTTTTTGAGTTTGTAGTCAACGTACCCTGAAATATTCTTTGTGAAACCATAACTAATTTCTGTTTAAAAGAAAATTCAAGATTAGACTAAATCACCACTAGTCTTAATCTTTTGTTAATAAATATATATCACTGTAAATGATATGATTAAGTGGTATTAAAAACAATCATATTGGCAGCAGACTTGGCCCAGTGGTTAGGGCATCCGTCTACCCCATGGGAGGTCCGTAGTTCAAACCCTGGGCCTCCTTGACCCGTGTGGAGCTGGCCCATGCGCAGTGCTGATGCGCACAAGGAGTGCCGTGCCACACAGGGGTGTCCCCCGATAGGGGAACCCCACGCGCAAGGAATGCACCCATAGGGAAAGCCACCCAGCGCGAAAGAAAGTGCAGCCTGCCCAGGAATGGCGCCGCCCACACTTCCCGTGCCGCTGAGGACAACAGAAGCGGACAAAGAAACAAGACGCAGCAAAGAGACACAGACAACAGACAACCAGGAGAGGGGGGGAATTAAATAAATAAATAAATCTTTTAAGAAAAAAAAAAGAAAGAGCAGCCTGCCTAGGAATGGCACCGCACACACGGAGAGCTGACACAACAAGATAACGCAACAAAAAGAGACACAGATTCCCGTGCCGCTGACAACAACAGAAGCGGACAAAGAAACAAGATGCAGCAAAGAGACACAGAGAACAGACAATTGGCGGGGGAAGGGTAGAGAAATAAATAAATCTTTTAAAAAAACAATCATATTAAAAAAAGCAGACTAGTAGACTGGATTTAAAAAAACATGATCTAACTATATGACACTGTTATTTCTACATGTGTACATGTCTGAGACACTTTAGATTCAAAGACACAAATAGACTGAAAATAAAAGGATTAAAAAAGATACACAATGGTAATAGTAATCATAAGAGAACTGGAATGGCTATAGGAATACCAGAAAAATTTAAAAATTTTGTCTCTTAATACAAACCAAGACGGACATTTCATTATGATAAAAGGGTCAAGACCTAAGTAAATTTCAGGGAACATTCACTTTCTACACTTCTATGGGGGTTTTTTCCTTTCAAGTATTACTTTCATAAATCAAAAACTAAAAAGATATTTCCATGTTTTAAAAAGATTATCTGGGGAAACGGACTTTGGCCCAGTGGTTAGGGCGTCCGTCTACCATATGGGAGGTCCGCGGTTCAAACCCCGGGCCTCCTTCACCCGTGTGGAGCTGGCCATGCGCAGTGCTGATGCGCGCAAGGAGTGCCGTGCCACGCAAGGGTGTCCCCCGCGTGGGGGAGCCCCACGCGCAAGGAGTGCACCCATGAGGAAAGCCGCCCAGCGTGAAAAGAAAGAGCAGCCTGCCCGGGAATGGCGCCGCCCACACTTCCCGTGCCGCTGACAACAACCGAAGCGGACAAAGAAACAAGACGCAGCAAACAGACACCAAGAACAGACAACCAGGGGAGGGGGGGGAGTTAAATAAATAAATAAATCTTTAAAAAAAAATAAATAAATAAAAAGATTATCTGGGGAAGCGGCTGTGGCTCAACCAATTGAGCTTCTGTCTACCATATGGGAGGCTCTGGGTTCACATCCCGGGGCCTCCTTGTGAAGGCAGGCTGGCCCACACGCGCCGTGGAGCACGAACTCAGCAAGGTGACCCAACAAAAAGGAAGACAAGTAAAAAACACAGGAGAGTGTGCAGCGAATGGACACAAGGCAACAAGCAAGCCGCAAGGGGGTGGGAATAAATAAAATAAATACAGACACACAGAAGAATGCATAGCGAATGGACACAGAGAACAGACAGCAAGCAAGCCGCAAAGAGGGAGGGGAATAAAAAAAAAGATTATCTGTTGTTCTGATAACTGTTGTTGAAAATAATGGATACCTGGCCAGCTTCATGTACAATACGGTGAAGGTACATGTCTAGTGTACTTCTCCACAATTCAAATTTTGTCCATCATTTGAAGTACTTCGAGTGTTTGCCAAAATTCTTAGCTCTTCACTCTGTACATATAGTCACTTACAAAGTCCAGTCACTTTTTTTTAAGATTTTTAATTGATTTCTCTCCCCTTCCCTGCCCCCACCAGTTGGCCTGCTCTGTGTCCATTCGCTGTGTGTTCTTCTATGTCCACTTGTATTCTTGTTAGCAGCACCCGGAATGTGTGTCTCTTTGTATTGCGTCATCTTGCTGCGTCGGCTCCCCGTGTGTATGGTGCCACTCCTGGGCAGGCTGCACTTTTTTGCACAAGGCGGCTCTCCTTATGGGGTGCACTCCTTGCACGTGGGGCTCCCCTACATGGGGAGACACTTGTATGGCACAGCACTCCTTGTGTGCATCAGCACTGCACGTGGGTCAGGAGGCACTGGGTTTGAACCCTGGACCTCCCATGTGGTAGGCAGACACGCTATCTGTTGAGCCAAATCTGCTTCCCTCCAGTCGCTTTTTACATAACTGATTCTTTGTTCCTGTGGCAAAATCTCTAATATAGTTACTTTTAAAAAATTCCTTTTGTTGTTGCTGTTTGTGAGGAAGAATCCATAGACTAGTTTACTAAAAAACTTTCCCCAGGAGGGAATGCAGAATTTTATTTGTTTACAGTACTTTTCCCTTCCAGGTAAAATTTACACACAGTGAAATGAAAATTTAAGTATACAACTGTTTAAGTTTTGACAAATGAATACATGCAAGAGAAACACACCTTTATCAGGTCACAGAACATTTTTATCATTCAATCCCTTTCTCATTTCACCATATTTTTTGCCTGTCATATAGTTTCCAGCTTCTCTTGCTCAGCAAAATGTTTAAGGTTCATCTATATTTCAGCAGTTCATTCCCTTTGTTTCATTTTTTGCTGAGTTGTATTCTATTTTATGAAAATACCACATTTTGCTAATCCATTTCTCCTGTTGTTGAGTTGATCTGAGGTTTTGGCTAAAAAATTACGAAGAAAGTTGCTATGAACTTTTTGCATAACTCCTGATGTGGACGGTTGTTATTTCACGTAGGTAAACGCCTTGGAGGAGAACCGGTGGAGCATAGGGCAGATGTATGTTTACCTTTATAAAAAACGGCCACGCTGTTCTTCCAAAGTGGTCCGCCATTTCACAATCCTACCGATGTTCAGGATTGTGGTAGAGCCAAATAACTGCCGACATTCGATGGTGTGAGTTGTTTCAATTTTAGTTATTCTGGTGTGTCAAAGCAGCAATTTTTAATTTCCATTTTCCTGATTAATGACTTTTAGTACTTTTTCATGTGCTTATTAGCCATGCACATGCTTTTCACTGAGAAGTGTCTATTCAAGTATTTTGCCGTTTTGTCCAGAGTTTACATTAGTGTTCACTGTACATATACACAACCTAAAATTTCCTTTACCTAAATTCAAATATACAATTCGGTTGTGTTAAAATGTTACATTTGCAATTGTCCATTTTTAAAAATTGGATTTTTTTATTACTAATTTATAGGAGTTCTTTATATTTTCTAGATGTCTTTTATCAGATGTATGTTTTATAAATATTTCCTACCAGTACGTGGTTTGCCTATTTGTTTTCTTAATGGTATCATTTAATAAGAAAGTTTCAATTTAAACATTTTTTTTCTTTTTTGGTAGTTACTTTCTTTTTCCATTCCAAGAAATATCTGCCTGCTTTTAGATCACAAGGATAGTGTCTTATATCCACTTCTGGGAACTTCATGGTTTTAGCTTTCATGCTTAGCCCTATGGTCCATCTCAAATTAATTTTTTTGTATAGGATGAGACAGGGCCAGAATAATTTTATTTCCATATGGATATCTAATTGTTTTGGCCTAACTTGTTGAAAGGTCCTTCCTTTTCCATGGAAATGCCTTTGCGAAGCCAGGGTCCATGCAAGTGTGGGTCTACTTCTGGGCTCTCTATTCTGTCTCAGTAGATTGTTCTGGCTCTTCCAAGGACTTCCCATTTCCGTGTACATTCCACGTAGAATCAGTTTGTCAATTTCTAAAAATAAAATGTTGTGATTATGATTAGGACTGTTTACCTCTACAGATCAATCTGGGCAGAACTGACATTTAACAATATTGAGTTTTTTAATCCATAAACAGCTTTCTCTCTCTAATTATTTAAGTATTTTTTATGTTATCATGAATGGTATTTTTAAATTTTTGTTTTTCAAATGTTTCCTGACATTATACAGAAATAAGTGACTGTTTATTGACTTTGTATTTAGACACCTTGCAAACAAAAATCATTTATTGAATCTGGTAGCTATTTTGTAGATTCTTGAGAATTTTCTAGGTAGTCATCTGCTTCAAGAGACAGTTTTACCTCTTTCTTTCCACCTTCATGACTTTTCTTTTCCTTGTCTTATTGCATTTGTTAGGACACCAATACAAGTTGAGCAGAAACAGCAAGAGTGTATCCTTACATTGTTCCGAATCTTAGCGGCAAATTGTTTAATATTTCACAATTAAGTATGTTAGTTGTAGATTTCTTGTATATAAACTGTAGCAGGTTGAGGGAGTTCTATTTCTACTTTGCTGGGAGTTTTTATCATCTCAAATATTTTGGCCAGGTTTGGGATCAAGGTTATGCTGACCTCATAAACTGGGATGTGTTCCCTCTCTATTTTCTAAAGGATTTTGCAGACCCAGTACTATTTCTTCTTTACATGTTTGATAGATCTCACTAATAAAAATCATATGGGCCTGGAGTTTTCTTTATGGGAAGGTTTTTGATGATTCAAATTCTTTAATAGATAAAGAGCCATTCAGATTTTTTACTTTCTCTTGTGTTTGATTTGGTAAACTGCCTTTTTCAAGGAATTTGCCCATTTCATCTTAGTTGTTAAATTTACTGGCATAAATTGTTTATAATATTCCCTTACTGATCTTTCAGTGCCTGTGGATGCTCTTACTCCTAGACTGGTGTCCTGAGCCTCCCCATGCCTCTCTGCCCCAGGACCCCGGGTTCTTTGCTCTGGCTGCTCGCCACTTGTACACGCTAGTGTGCATCAGTCACTGTGTCCAAACACTGCCATCCCCACGCCCCACATCATCCCTGAGCCCTGCAGAACCCACAGCCGGCCCCAGGAAGCCAGCGCCCCATCTCCAGCAGACCTCCAGATGCTTTCCCTTTCCATGCACATGTGTTTTAAACTATGCAATCCCTGACTCCCGTGGAAAACCTTCTAGCTGCCGCCCCTGAACCACACTGAAGGCCCGAGCCCCAGCCCCTCCCCACCTGCTGGCTGAGTCCTGAGCCGTGGCGCTTCCTGCTGCCCCCTCAGGGCGCCCCTCTCACTCCGGGACCTGTCATAAACTCTCGTGTCCAGCATTTTTCTTCTGGCCCTGTTTGTGTTGTGCCTGACCTCTACCCAAACCCAATTTAAAACCTACTTAATCAATTCAGGATAGCTGGTAGTTTGTGTTTCTATTTTTTTCTTTATCAGTCTTCCAGGCATTATTCAACTGTATTAATCTTCTCAAAGACCTAATTTTGCCTTCTAAAATTTTACCTATTGTTCATCTATTTTCTACATCCTTGATTTCTACTCTCATCTCATTATTTCCTTCCATCATTTTTTTAGGTACAGAGTTGGAGTTTATTTGCAAGAATTTATACAAGTGTAAAAAGACTACAACTTACACATACTTTACTTGATCAAAAGGTTTCTTATTGCACATAAAATGTTTTATGTAGCTATCTCAGCTTTGTTCAAAGATGTCAGTAAATTGTATTTTGGTTTTCTCTGCTCAAGAGCTGCTGTTGCTGTTAGTTTACTTTCTTTCAGGATCAAGGTGGGTGCTTTCATATAAAATCTTATTTTAATTCCTTCTCTGGCAACTTTCTTTGATTCTTAGCATTACATAATTATCCCTACAATGGAACCAGCATCCTAAAGTCACCAAAATAAATCCTCCTACTCCAACATTACAATCTTTTTTTTTAAGATTTATTTTTATTTATTTCTCTCCCCCCACTGCCCCCCCCCCCCCCGCCGCCCCAGTTGTCTGCTCCCTGTGTCCATTTGCTGTGTGTTCTTCTGTGACCACTTCTATCCTTACCAGCAGCATCGGGAATCTGTGTCTCTTTCTGCTGTGTCATCTTGTTGTGTCAGCTCTGTGGCACACACAATCGTCTTACTCAACTAGTTAACAAGTGTCCAAGGCCAGTCACAACACATCCTAAGGAACCATTCAGCACTGGGTTCCGAGCACAGGGAATGTCTTCAGCGGCTAAGAGCACGAGAAGTGTAGCGGCTTCTCTTGCCTGGCTCGCGGATTAAGGACGTGCAGCACCTTCCACCTGCTTTCATCCTCTTCCTCTGGCTTCTTAAGGTAGAAATTTAATCCTTTCCTTTTACTTATGTAAGCACTGAAAGCTGTAAACTTTCCTCTAAGAACTGTTTTAGCTGCATCCCTCAAATTTTGACATGTTGTATTTTAATAATCTAGTTAGAAATATTTTCTAATTTCCCTTATTTCCTCTTTGACTTATGGGTTATTTATAAGGATGTTGTTTAATTTCCAAATATTTGATATTTTTTAGATATCTTACTGTTAGGGATTTCTAAATGAACTCTGTTGTGGCTAGATAAATTTTCTGAATGATTTTAATCTTTTAAAACTTATTAACATTGGTTAATGGGCTAATATATGGACTATTTTGATAATCAATCCATGTGCAAGTGTAAATAATATGCTGCAGTTGTTGGCTATAGTGTTCTAAAATTAATAAGTAAATCAAGACAGTTGACAGCATTGTTCAGATTCTCTATATTTGTACTGATTTTGTCGTCCTATTCTATCAACATGTTAAAACCATTTGAACTACATCTGCTCCCCAGGCCTTTTGTTTTTAAACTATCTGATTTTATATCTTAAGTACAACTCTTGAAGACAGAATATAGCTGGGTCTTACTTCTTTTTTTTTAATAAAGCAGTCTAACAATCTCTACCTTTAAACTGAAGTGCTTAGCTCACTGACATTTAATATAATTATAATAGTTAGATTTAGATCTACTATCCTGCTATTTAGATTTATCCCATGTTTTTGTTTCTTTATCTCCTTTCCTACCATCTTCCCACTTAATTGAATGTTTTATTATTATTTTATTTATTGGCTTTTTAGCTATAACTGTGTTTTTTAAAAAAGTGGTTACTTATGAGCCCTCGAGTGTGGTCCTACACAGCAGCATCAACATCAAATGGGAACTTGTTAGAATGCAAATCCTCAGGCCCCACTCCTGACTACATGAATCAGAAACTCGGGTGGGAGTCAGCCTTCTGCGGTGGAACAGGCCCCCGGTGATCCTGACCCGCAGGGAGAGCGTGAGCCAGGGCCCTAGGGGTTCTAATACCCACCCTAGCTCACTACACTTATCTCAAGACTTAACCTTGGGGGGTGGGTGTAGCTCAGTGAATGAGCACCTGTTTGCGATGTACAAAGTCCTGGGTTCAACCCCGGGTACCTCCTATAAACTAACAAACAAGCAAACACGCACACCAACTCTCACTGGGCACCAGATGTAGCTCAGTGGTTTTACTGAGCAGTGGAATACTGCTTCCCAGTACGAGGTCCTGGGCTTAGTCCCAGGTACCTCCTAAAAAACAGTAAGAGTTAATATTGTACTCCCTCATGTAAAACCTATGAACCTCACAGCACAATAGTTCCATTTAAACTGTCTTTTTAAAAAGATTTATTTTACTTATTTCTCCCCACCCACTTGGTTTGCACTTGTCGTACCTGTTCGTTTTCCTTGTTTCCTTAGGAGACACTGGGAACCAAACCCAGGCCCTCTGATGTGGAAGGGAGGCACTTACTTAATCGCCTGAGCCACTTCCACTCCCTACTTCGTTGTGTTTCTCATGTTTTTCTCGTGTCTCTTGTTGTGTCAGCTCGCCGCGCCTGCCTGTTGTACCTGCTTGCTGTCTTCTATAGGAGGCACCAGGAACCGAACCAGGGACCTCCTGTGTGGTAGGCAGGAGCCCAACTGGTTGAGCCACATCTGCTTCCCTAAACTCTTTTCTGCTACAATGTCATATATATATTAATGTACACAGGTAATAATCCCTTAATATACTGCTATAATTTTTCTTTAAAGGGTCATGTCTTTTAAAGAAAATACAAGAAAACAACTCTTAAGTCTTTTACCATGTTTATCATTTCTGGTGCACTCTGTTCCATTCTATAGGTTTGAGCCTCCAACTAGTGTCATTTCCCTTCCGTCTGGAGACCTCCTCTGGCGTGGCCTGTAGTGGTTTTTCCTGAGCAATGTGCCATTCATATCACTGTTCCTCCTGAATAATGTGCTATTTTTCCCTGGCTGCTTTTAAGATTTTCTCTGCAGTTTTTCCATGTTATGCCTAACTGTTAAGTTTTGTGTGCACATGGATTATCCAGCTTGTGGTTCAAAATTTCTTGCATTTGTTTAAATAGATTTTTCAAACGATACATAGATCATACAAAATGTTAATTAAAAAATATAAGAGGATCCCATATACGCCCCCCCACCCCCTCCCCCACTCCTCCCACATCACCAAATTCTTTCAACACAAATTAATGTGTGTTGCACATTCATTGTGTTTGATGATTACATTTTGGAGCACTGCTACACAGCATGGATTATAGTTTACATTGTAATTTACACTCTCCTTCAGTCCATTCAGTGGGTTATGGCAGGATATATGATGTCCTGCATCTGTCCCTGCAGTATCATTCAGGACAACGCCAAGTCCTCAAAATGCCCCACATCACACCTCTTCTTCTCTCCCTGCTCTCAGCAACTCCCGTGGCCACTGCCTCCACATCAACGATACAGCTTCTTCCACTGCTAGAGTCACAGTAATTCTATAGTAGAATATTGGTAAATCCATTCTAATCCGTATTTTGTTCCTCCATCCTGAGGACCCTGAGATGGTCATGTCCACTCCACCTCTATATCGAGAGGGGGCTTAGATCCCACATGGCTGGTGGATGGGGTTCTCCTGCTTGCAGCTGTAGGCACTCTCAGTTCCCTGGTGCGGCGGTTGACCATACCCAGCTCCCTGTTAGCCAACATGGGCAAGTCCAACGAACCAGAGAGTGGGTGCTGCAACACCGCTGAGGCTCAGGGCCCAGCTGGCACAGTCAGTCCAGAGATTCACGACTCCCGAGCATACACCAACCCCAGCACCAACCACAGGTTCAGTAAAAGTGAAAGAAGAGGTCTATGTAGAGAGGTCACATCTGAGTCCGGCTCCATCACACTCAGGAGCACAAATTCCAAAGTAGGGCCCACTGGCAAGGCACTGAACTCCAGAGCCATCTGTCATGACCACAGGACCTGGGTGTCTCCGTAGCCCTCAGGAGCACCCCTGCCTGGGGTTGTATCTACTTTGGCTGTCTCTGAGATCCTGCTGAGATGTACATAAGTACAATCCCTCTGATGACCTCCCAACTCACTTTGAAGTCTCTTAGCTATATAAACTCATTTGTCTTTATTGCTTCCCCCTTTTATTCAAGGTCATTTTCTGGTTGCATCACCAGCTGGTGTTTGGGGATGTTTTTTAAAAACCAAATTTAGGACAATTTCAGCCTTTATTTTGTCTAAAATTTTTCAGAGCCATTGTCTCTCTCCTCTCCTTTTTTGGGACTTCAGCTAAACATATGTTATATTCCCTGATATGTCCTACAAGACTCTGAAACTCTGTTTTTTTTTTTCTCCTATTTTTCTCCCTGATTTCATATTGGGTCATTTCCATTGCTCTATCGTCAAATTCACTGACCCTCCCTTCTGCTGTTTTAAATCTTCTTTTGAGTCCAAACAGTGAATATTGTACTTTTCAATCCTTAATTTATTTTCTTTCTCTACATAGTTTCCATATATCTACAGAGATTTCCCCATCTGTTCATTATGACCATATTTACCTTTATGTTCTTAAACATGTCTTATAATAGCTATTTTGAAGTTATTATCTGCTAATTTCAATATGTGAGTCACCCAGGGTTTACTTCTACTGAATCTTTTTCTCTTGACTGGATCTATTCTTGTTTCTTCACAAGTCCAGTAGTTTTCACTGTGTGTCAGAGAAGGTACTGACTGTTTTTCTGACTGCCGAAACGTCACTGGTGGATCTTTTAGTCATCAGGCTTGCTTTTACTTTTTCCGTTGTGAGCTTCATCCTAGAGCAAGCTGCTAACCTCAAGGCATAGCCCCTGCTCGGGGCTCGCCCTAAGCACGAGCAGCCCAGCGTGGGTACGGTCCACGGGGAGCTCCCCGCAGGCTTCTGGGGTTCTGTCCTCCACGCAGCCGCTTACTCTGGGGTAACTTATTCTACAACTTCTAGCTGCTTAGAAACACAGCCTCTGCTTCCTCAGCTCAGTGCAACGCCTGGTCTTTTACATTAGCCTCCACCTCTCTGCTCTGCATCAAAAAGCGCTCCCAGACGAAGAGCCACAGTGATCACGGGGTTCGCCTCACGTGCTCCCCTTTGCTCAAGCATTACAGTGCCACACTGTGTTGTTTGACACCTAAAAAGAGTTGCAACGTACACTTTCACTAGTCTTACAGTTGTTTCAGGTGGAAGGGCAAGTTTGAGACCAGTTATTCTAGCATAGTCAGAAGCAAAAGTTCCCTGTTTTTTAATTTTAGTGATGTTGTACCTTTTAATCTCTTTGTAATCCAAAACAACTATGGTACAGGTAACAGACTGGCACTCAGCAGCTACTCCAATTCCCTTCTGAGCTTTCCTGCACTGCATGGATGAAAACCTAAAACTACACTTACAGACACCCCTATAGTAGGGTTCCAAAAGAAGCAGATGCACTCTGGTGAGAATGAAGGGCAGAGCATATTCTTCCTGCTCTGGCTGTTACTGCTCGCAAACCCAGGCATGAGGGTGTCAGGTTTTTCTGAATTAATGTTCCGCTGTTTGGTCACTAATCTCATGAGTTTCAAAGGGTGGCTGTGGGGGAGTGGGTGTGGCTCGAGCCGCTGAGCCCCTGCCTCCCACACGGGAAGTCCCAGGTTCAGTTCCCGTCCTAAAGATGAGCAAGAAGCAAGCTGATGCAACAGGCTGGCAGGGCGAGGTGACACAACGCAATTATGCAATGAAATAATGAAACAAGTAAAAACCATGAGGAAACACAATGAGAGACACAGCAAGCGGGAGCAGAGGTGGCTCAAGCCACTGTGCACCTCCCTCCTACATGGGAGGTGCTGGTGCCTCCTAAAGAGAAGATGAGCAAACAAGGAACAGACACAGAGAATAGACAGTGAGCACAAAACGCAGGAGGGAGAAATAAATAAATAAAATAGTCTCTAAAAACAACAACAACTAGCAGACAATGAGCAAAAACAACGAGCAAGCAGATGAGGGCGCCATCTCGGGGGTGGGGTGGTGAGGAAGTGGCTGTGGAAGCAGTGGCTTCCTGATCCTGGGATTAGGCTACAGAGACATCTTCTTGAAAGTAATAGTCCAGCTGCCCCACTTCCAGACCCTGGCAGAGATGCAGAGATAACTCCTCTGGCAAACCAGTTTTATTCCCCCTGAGAATTACTGTTTATTGAATGAAGACACAGATAATCCTATGAAACAGGTACTTTAAAAAACTGAGATAATCAATATAAAATTCATCCTTTTAAAGTATACAGTTCAGTGGTTTTTAGCATGCTTTTACAGAATTGTGCTATCATCTACATTATGTCAGTTCTTCCCCAACTGGCCTACAGACTTAATGCAATTCCAATATCAAATTCTTGTTGATAGTAACAGGTATGTTTCATGAAACCTAACGATCTAATTCTAAAATATATAAGGAGGTGTAAAGACAAGAATAGCCAAAGCACTCTAGCAGAATAAAAAGGAGTGTGTGTTTGAGGGCTGCCTTTCAGATAGCAGACTTGTTACAAAACTTTGGTAATTATAAAGCTACAGATACGGAATTAGACCAATGGGACAGAAGAAAGAGCCTAGAGAGATTAATGCATATTTAAACACCTGATACTATGGCAGAGGTGACACCGCAGATCCGTAGGGAAGGGACAGACTTCCACTAAATGGAACTAGGCATATGGGAATCCAATTTATGAAAATGGAAAACAAGACAAGTGAAAGCTGAAGAAAAGCACTTTATTCAAACTTCTGCAGTTGGAAGAACTCAAGAGAAAGTGACTCCCGAGCAAAACTTAGGTAACGTTTTTACTGGGACAAACCTCAGGTGGAAGCACACTGAGAGAACAAGTTGACTCACTCAGAGGGTGGGCGGTGGTCAGAGTGCCTGTCTCTTTTCAACCCTCTCATGCCTTTTAATGATCTGTCAGTTCCAGTTCAGGGTAGTCATTGCTCAGAATCTTGTTTTGATCCTTGGAATTCATTGCTTCTCAGAATTTGTTGAAACCATCTGTTTTTATCAATTCTTGAAACTGCCTTTATGCACATACGTTCAGTTCAAAGTTCATGCTTTACACAATATGAAAAAGTGAAATTGGACTCTATCTCACACCACACAAAATAATTCAATTCCAAGTTTCTTAAGAACTTAAATGTAAACAGCAAAACTATGAAACCTTTAGAAGACAATATGGGAGAATTCTTTTATGATTTTGGGATAGAAAAGGATTTCTTAAACAGACACCAAAATACTAATATAAAAGAAAATGACTGGCAAACCAATTTTGTAGTGAAATTTGTAGAGTCACTTCTGTAGGCCCAGTTCAAAGCCTGCTCCTTCAACATTTTCAACAAAATTTTAAGCACTAAATTTCCTGTAGTAAATCTTTTTGTTCAAATGATGCAACAGTTTATGACCTTTTCTATATCTATATAAGGTATATTACTTATAGGCAACTCCAAAGCAGCTTATTACTCTCTGAATCAAGAGTTGACCCACTTTCTCTACAAAGGATAAGACGTCTACATCTCAATTTGCCAGGGCTGCTAGGACAGACGGGACAAAGCGGTTGGCTTCGGCAACAGGGACTGACCGTCTCCCGGTCCTGGAGGCCAGAAGCCCAACCTCAAGGGACTGACGGGCTTGCGCTCTTCCAGAGGCTGCAGCGTCCTAGCAGTCCTCCATCTCACGGCGACCCCTCTCGCCCTGTGTCTGCTGACTTCTGGCTTCTGCT